>NC_136065.1:1540775694-1541100694 GCF_964261635.1 Lissotriton helveticus | reverse complement strand
CAATGACTAACATCAAGACACAGGAGCATTAGAAAGGTCCTAGGAAACAAAAACAAAAACAAGCACTGGCGTTGCCAATAGGTTTCGCATTTGGAAAGTTGGAGATATTGGTTTTGTAAATGACATTTTATATTTATATATTGTTATTGACAATGCCAATAACGATATATAAATATAAAATGTCATTTACAAAACCAATAGCTCCAACTTTCCTACTGCGAGACCTATTGGCAACGCCAGTGCTTGTTATGAAGTTGTGCCCAAATGAGAATATTGAAAAAATATGCTTTGTATTAATTCAAATTAGTGATTGTTTTTTGTTAAATTCTCAGTAACAGCTGCCTAAAATCATGTCAGAAACTGGTAAACTCGACTGTCTGTTCTATGGTCTAACTGCCTTTTGTCAATGTGTGCGTCGCGCAGGTACCCGTTGAAGTCCTGCTCGGCTTCACCCATCGCAGGCCGCTGAGGCCAGTAAAGTGCAGTGCGCAAATGAATCCCATTGGTATAGATTTTCTGCCACCTCCAAGTACATAAACTGAGAATGGATGCCATTAATGTTATGTTAATGATGAGTGGATCATTAATGCCTGAGAAAAAAAAATGCCATTTGTAATGCTAATACTGTATTACGCTCTGTGAATGAGCTGTTGCTCCCAAGCATGGCCATCCCTTCTGTGGCTGTCCCACCAAAGCTCCTTGAGTGTGATGACGACACAGGATGATGTTCCTGGAACTGTAAGATGCATGCAGAGAGCATCTGTGACAACGCATAGGATGACACGCCGAGGCCGCGCTCTTTGCACCAGTTAGGGGCAGAGGTGCAGTCACAACAACCCCTCCCCCCCACACACACACACACACACGGGGGGGCAGGATCGAAAGGTGTGATCCTCCCCCCTGCGTTTAAAATGATCGCGGAAATGCTTGTCTGAGAAGCTACATTTCTAGTGGGTGGTAGGTAAGAATTGCTAATCTGATCTGCTTGAGTAAACTAAAAACAAGGATTAGGGTAAGATTCCCGAATATGTTAATCTTCCTTTACAGAAGTAAACTCCAGTCCTGCCATCAACCCCATGGTTTAAAGTTTGAGCGAACAATGAACCAATTAAACTTCAGAAAGGAAAAAAATCTCCCGCACAAGTTCAGAGATTGTTGTCCAAAATATGTATTGTTTTCATTCTTAGGTTTTTGGCTCGGTTGCAGAGGACCAGGAAACAGGGCAGCATTATGTTAGCGTGCACCCGTAATGCATTTCCAATTAAAAGCACTTTCGACAAACTTGGTTTTACATCTTTCATGTTACCGCGGCAATTACTGAATAACCACAGATCCAAGACAAACGAGTTACACACTAGGGCTACAGAATGAAAAAAAAACGGAGACACGAAATTGTTCGTCCAGGGTTTGTTTACTCGTGAGAGATTTGGAATCGTCTGCAAATCGTTTGCAAAATGGAGGTCCTACTTCTTGGGGCAGCGGCCACACACGCACTAAAAAAAGACACTAGTGACTTACAAATTATCCATATGTTTAAGAATGTGCGGTCGCTGAACGTGATTCATACGCCAGGAGTAACACTGCGGTAAAGGCAAGTTTTCACGATGCAGTGATTTGTTACCACATAAAAATGTCATCTCATTAGCTCAAGTATAGGCGCCCAGGGTTAGCACTTGCCTTTAAAGGATTAAAACCACCCAAGAAGTTCGGTAATCCTCCGAAACGCGCAGGTCTTCGGCCTTCAAAAGACACCATCAAATAGCTGAAATTGATAGCTTTAAATGAAAATCCAACTTAACAGTATTGACAAACATGCTGGTCTCCGTTGCCATTGCACCGTCACCGTGTGTGTCGAGGGCGCAGTACTAGTAAGGTGGTTTCTTTGTGCTAAAGCTTCGTCTTTGTTTTGAGTGGTGTTGTTCTGTCCGCCACCATTGCATGAAGTGTTGCGAGTTGTCTGGCTAAAACAGTCGAGTCATACTGCGAGATAGTTTGGGGTAGAGGAGGGAGTCTGTTGTATGTAAACCCAGAACAAGTAACAAACGGGCCAGTGAGGGGATGCGAGAGAGAAGGCAGGCGCTGGAGAGGGAGGGGGTGGGCTGCCCATATGGAGAGGGGGGGTGGGCTGCCTGCTGGGCTGGGCTGCCTCTGATCATCTAATGCGAGTCACGGAAGGCAGGCGCTGGAGAGGGAGGGGGTGGGCAACTCGAACGACCATATGGCTGGGAGAAGCTGTGTGAGGGAGGCTGGGATGGCTGGGCTCGTTCACGAGAGGCTTGTTGTCACGTGATTCTCGTGGTGACTCACATGCACTGTGAAGAAACTGCAGTGGTTTGACTAGTCGATCAAGCACTTGAATTTTCGCCTATTACATTCGCAAGCGAATGATAATAGGCGAAATCTAACAAGCAAGCTGAGGGGAAGAATGCAAAACCAGAAATGTGGTGGCAGGAGTTATGCAGAGATGTGGAATGAGGAAAATGAAACCTCTTAGGAGATGGGCTGAAAACATCCGAAATGATAAGTCCAATAGATGAAAACACAACAGAGAGAGAATACAAGAACATAAAAGACAAAAGAGTAAAATGAATTTAATACAGCATGTAAACATAAATCTTACAGAGAAGGTACATGTGGCATGTCCTGTCCTACACAAACACGTACTCTGCTCTACTGTAATCTTCGCCAACTTCAAATACGCACTGCGCACTCAGTGGCTCAGTGGCAACGCCCGAATCTCCTCGTTGTCTGATGAGGAGTCTGACAGACACCAGCGACAGCAGCACTCACCATCCTCTCAGGGCAGCACTTACCGTCCTCTCACGGCAGGCCCTCACCGGCTTGTTGCAGCTGCACTCGGAGTGGTTCTACACCAAATGCAAACAGAAATGGAGACGAGCGGCAAGAAGGCCCAAGGATGGCAGGGTTCAATGGTCATACCCCCTGCTATACCTGCAAAGCACGGATCTGACACGTGCGACCCCTGTACCCTTGTCTGCACATACCAATGTCATGGGGGTGGGTGGGGGGTGCCTGGAGTGTTATTCCTACGCGAGACACTGCTGGCCGCTTCTGTCCCACGGTGCACGTCTGGGCATCGTGCACAACAGCCTGTTGTTAGCATGGGCACCTCTCATGACGTCATCTGTGACCCCCGCTCCCTCGGGTGCTGCACTGTCTTTGGTTCTTTGCACAACAAAGCGCTGCACTTTTTCACTAAGTGTTCTACAGCGCGAAGGACGTGAAATCTAGGCCTAGAGCTCCCTGTATCGACGCCGGGCATGGATGGCTTGTAAGACGAGGAGAACCATCTCTCAAAATGATGTCACAATCACAAACACATTTTGCCCTATTGGGTGAGATGCTCAAATCTATGAGAGGAAGGGGCTGTGGCCCCTCCCGAGTAGTCAGAATCACAGGTATGGTAAAAATGGACTGATAAACCCCCTCCCAGCAGGTCCCAGCGGTCTTTTCATTCCTGATTTACGGTACCGAAATTATAATAAAACATAAGGTTATGTATGTGTATAATATCAGGGCAAACGTTCAGGCCTCGGTCGATGGGGTGGGTACTATTAATATTATATAGTATCGCCTGATATCTATAGTGCTTAGAACCAACGGATGTTGGAAATAAGCGCTTTAAAGGCAGCTCTTTGGATCCCAGCCCTGCGTGAGGGATCGTGGGAAATGCTGCTTTACAACCCCCCCTTGCTGGGGCCCCCACTTCCCTGGCCAGAATGTGCAGGTGAGCGCTTGATCTTTGCCCGGTTAAAGTTGAGCCCCCCCAGGGGGCATCTTTAATCACCGAAGTCCCAGCTGCCCATCTGCTGATGCACAGCGGTGGACAGAGCAGGCGCATGACTTCAGTGTGAGCTTTTGGGGGTTTGGTGGGGGGGCCTCTTGCCATCTCGCCCGCACTCACTTGTCACACGGCTGTTGCTCAGTTCTCTGCCCCCCACAGCCCCCCCGCAGCCCCGTGTTTCACCTCCTCACGGCCTGGACTCCCAATTGTTGACGTGTGATCACGGGCCCTTGGGCCTAACACGGGTTCCAGTGCTTTCCAGACACCTGCCTACAACCTTTGACCTCTGAGCATCTCCCCATTGAAGAAGATTAACTGACCCATTGGTCTGAGGTCAAAGGTTGCCACGTACGCCTAGATCTCGCGGATGAGCTGTTGCCAGCCCAGCGCCGTGAGGCGGACTAGTTTGAGGAAAGCGCTTTGTGCTCGCTCTGCACGCTTTCTTGGTTCTGCCGGGGAAGAGATGTGTCCCGCCCGGGGGAAAACAAGAAATGAAGAGAAAGTTTGGTCTGGGGCCGCTGAGAGCAGCAGAGCCCTGTGACCAGGGCTTTGATTGGAAAAAAATACAAGTGCAGGCACTCATCAAAAGCAGCGGTGGGCTGGGGTGCAGTGTGGGATGGGAATAAGGGCGGGGCATTTAAACATAAATCTTACAGAGAAGGTGCGTGTGGCATGTCCTGTCCTACACATACACGTACTCTGCTCTACTGTAATCTTCGCCTACTTCAAATACACACTGCGCGCTCAGTGGCAATGCCCGAATCTCCTCGGGGTCTGACGAGGAGCCTGACAGACACCAGCGACCGCAGCACTCACCATCCTCTCACGGCAGCACTTACCGTCCTCTCACGGCAGGCCCTCACCGGCTCGTTGCAGCTGCACTCGAAGTCCCTTCTCCCCAGCACATCGTACCACAGAGAGCTTGAAGTGTTCAGGTGAAAGATTACCCTCCAAAACAAAGCGAGGACGGAGTGACCGTGGACGGAGCCGGGTGGTGTCTCCGAAGCACGAGGCGCACACGAGACCGTCAATCCACAGTAATGACAACACTGGGGAGTTACTGGAAGCGCGCGACAGCAATGGCATCATAGGCAGGCTCGCGTTGGAAGTGTCGGATGGATGCAAGGGCCGGACATTTTCGGATTCGGGGGCGTGTTTTTTGCGTGAGTGACGGATGACGTCAGAGATAGAAAGAACGCAAAAAACACGCCCGAATCCGAAAAAGACGAGGCTTAAAAGGAGTGATGCCCCTCTCCTCCAATGGCTGGCCTCTGTTTAGGAAGCCAGCCAATGGAGAAGAGGGGCGGGTTCCAAGCCCCCTCTAAGAAACATTAAATCTTCGGGCTCCGCCCACACTGCTTACAGCAGTGCGACGAGTCCTCGACCTAAAAAGGAATACAATAACCAGAGCTGTAGTAGCAGTTTTTAGGTCTCCCTAGCGATGCAGTGCATGTGCTGCTCGCTTTGGCGAGATCAATAGTCGTCGGTTTGGTGGCCGAAGGGGGACAGGGATGTGCACGCTCATGGCACCTGGATAGGCCATGTGCACGCTCATGGTGTCTCTTTCAGACAGCTGATGTGCACGCTCATGGCGCCTCTTCCAGCTAGCACCCGGACAGGGCATGTGCACGCTTGCGGCGTCTCTTTCAGACAGCCGATGTGCATGCTCATGTTAAGTGCGCGATGCGCGGTTCGTCCCCTCCCGTTCTGCATCAGGTCTGCGGCACTTCTTGTTTTCATCATCTTTCGGGGCTGGGCTTGTTTTAGGCATCTTTCTGTAGGACATGCACTTGTTTATATTGAATTGGGTATCACTTAGGGTGCCAGAATAGACCGCTGGGATAATCATACTGCCGGGTAAATACAATTCTTCCATCCAGCTTTTATTTTGAACAGTTCTTATCATATCTGGTTTTGGTCTTTGTGAGTCAGATATACTTCAAGCACTTGCCTGTTTCATCATGGCCGCCACGTTTTCAGCTTCATCTGGGAAAAAATGCTGAGGGTGGGCCTATGGACTTGATTGGCCCATTCATACAGGGACTTAAGGAGATGCAGATGCCGAACACTTTTCACAGCATCTGACGCGTTGCGTTTGAGACTAGCACCGATTACAGGTAAGAACTTTGCGTGGCACCCTGGCATTTATATGCATGCCTTCAAAAAGAGCACAAATATTTTATGATCTCTAAGTGTCACTTCAAACTTGTCCCATTATTTAAGAGCCCAGGGTCCAATAAAAGTACATATGCATTGTGCATGCTGGAGCAAACGCTCTTCCGATATAGGGGGAACATGATCTTTGGGATACCCCTTGGGGGCATTGTTAGATATTTAAAGGTAGTCCACATTAACCCAATTGTTTGTTGAAGCATACACAGATGTGGTACTTTTCAAAAAAGCAATTACGTTAAAGTACCCCATATTTTTTGTTAACACATGAAAATGTATACAGCGCGTAGACTCCATACTTTGAGAGTAAACATCCTTGAATCCATGTCTAACGCATGATGCTACATATCATGAACCAGATGTAGCTCAAGAGAAGGAGTGATTGCTCTTTGAGTACCAATTGTTTTCTTACAATAAAAAAGGGAGTCTTATCCTGGATAATATTTCTTGTTTTAGAATGGGCATGGTGTGACAGGAGTATACAGTGGACTACTGCACATTGAATGCCACTTGCATTGGGCATGCGAATTAAAAGCAACATGAAGTTGAATAAGTAGTATACCATTTTAAATCTTGATTCATGGAGTCTAAATATAAAAAGGCCCATAGTGTAACTTTTATCTCCTATTTCTAGCTCATCAAGCGGTTGCAAGTGCCCTAGGAATTTTATGCCTACATTACTAAGCTATTTTGGTGTGAGCTAGACTCTGCCCTTGAAGTAGGAGACAGTATTTGTGACCGATTGGTAGGTGTGATTTACGTCTCGGTGTGAAATCCTGAACCATGTTACGCTGAGTGGAAATGGGTGCATTCAGCTATACCCTGACAACATGGGCTTTGGAGCACTTTCTATCTCATTATGACTTGGATGGGATACTTTAAAAAATATGAAAATCTAATTTGTAGAGAGTGGGTTTGCCATCTTAAGTGGTATGCAAATTAAGTCTCTCATTGTGTTTTATTTCTTCTTTAGTGGAAGATACTCTGATGTGATTTTGTTTTACATGGTGAACGTAGAAATGGTTTTAAACCAAGGAACACTCAACTTAGAGTGCGTCTATTTGAATGTGGAGCTCAGTGACATTTTCATATTATGTGATTGCAGACTTCCAATGTTTTATGTTGCATGAGTTTAAGCTATTGCTTTGTAATGACAATGGCTTTTATTTGTTTTAAAACGACACATAAATAAAAGGCATTGTCATTTACAATATTAATAGCTCAAACTCTCGTAAATGTGAGACCTATTGCATTGCAAATGCTTGTTGATTTTGCAAGCAGATTGGGTGCCAAATATATACAGGCCCTTGTTAAAGTTTACCAAGAAAAGTGTATTTTTTCAGCCAGTTGTGGGGGAGCAAGATCTGGGGATACAAGGAGGCTACACAATTGCAGATAGTAGACTTGAGACGTCTCGAGGCGGTGACGGCCAGTCCCACAATCCACAGCCTCCTTCATTGGTCATGAATGTGCTACGTGTTGGGTACATCTCAGATCTTTGCCACTTTGCCCACTACTAAGATGGATCAGGATTTTGATTAATCCTGATCTTGAGTTGAGCCAGATAATCATAAAGATTGTTTATCCTTGGAGAAGGGCAGTAGTATCCCGTGGTTCGGTTACATCATCAAGTCTGTAGGGGGAACGTTGGGATGTCCTGAGTTATATAGATCCTCAGAAAGGATCACAAGGAAGGATTTCACTCTAGGTCAAGAAACATTTCGTCTCTGCTTTGCAATCCAATAGAGAAGAAAGGTAGCTCTGTAAACCCTCAGTACGAGCCTATATCTTAATAAAGAATTGCCCCTCCACAGAGCCTTGCTTAGCAGTGATCACAATTCCTTATCATTATTTCCTTTTAACAAGATTTAGATTGGCTGTTTGTGGAACCGCAGGGGTCCAATAATGCCACCAATTTGGGCCCCTGTAGTTGTGACAACTTTTCGATGCAAGATACCATACATTTTGGTATGTTTGTGATCATTACTATTTGTTAAGACAACGCTATAAAAATCCACTGTTACGAGAGAAATGTTTTTTTACAATTAAGACCTGCCCTCATAGACCTTCAGATGCTGTTGAGCCCTTTAATAGGTTTTAATGTAGCTTGTTTTTTAGCAGGGGCTGACAGAAAGAGCCGATTTGCACTGGCTTCGGGTCTCGGGACAAATCGATGTTATCTGGTCTTTGTCATGCTTTTTAACTGTAGAGAATATGAACTGGACTTTTTAATCTCTTATCTGCTTGTTAACAAATCTTTATAAATGTATTTTAACTATTGTGCAGAATGTATTTTGTTTCCGGTTGAAAATGCTAATAAAAATATAATTTAAAAAACAAATGTATCTTTACTGACACACTGGAAGCATTTTATAATATTTTGGGAAATTCTGGATCTTTAATATTGTTTGGTGCTTTTATATTTTTTAGTAACCAAATAAAGAATGTTTGACTGACTGAGTCTTTAACTGTTTCCTAAACTGGAGAGTGCTGGGGGGTCAGGATCGATAGAGGGCTGTTGTTCCAGGTCCTGGGTGCATAGATGTTAAGGCCTTTTGTCTTTTTTCTTGATTTACACTTTTTAGTCTACAGTCTGATGGTGTCCTGGCTACAGCTGTGCAGAGAACTACCAGAGATAGTGAGCTTGTCTGAAAGATAAGCTGGGGTGCTGGTTGTGATGGCTTTGTAAATCAGGATGCTGGTTTTGAGGATCCTGTGGGCCAGAAAGGGGGGCCAAAAGTGTTCCATCAGGATGGGGGTGATATGATCACATTTTTTTAGGCACTTCATGAGACGTGTTGCAACATGCTAGTGAGGAGTCTGAAAGGCAATAAAGCAGGGCATCACCACCAAAAGGATATATGAGTGAAAAATCTTTGAACAGTAATTCTGAAGTCACTTCCTGGATGAAATGGTTTGACTTATTTTAGAAGCTAGAGCTGGCACCAGGCCATTATTCTTTTTTGCAATGTGTTCCTTGAGAGAGAGGTTGGTATTCAGGGTGAAACTAAGGGATTTGGCATTTAGTGAGAGTTGGGGTTCGAAGCTGTCAGGGGTCATGTCATTGAGCCAGATTTGTACTGCATCTTGCTTGTTGTTCTTGGCAAATAATATGAATTGTGTCTTGGTTGGGTGGGATGAAGCTTCAAGTAGGAGCAAGGCATACATCTGAATGTTGCGCAAGCTGTGTTTGAGGTGTTGGATATCTGCTGTAGAGGAGATTCTCAAGTAGAGTTGTATAACATCGGCATATTGGTGAATCATCAAGCTGTTAATGGTGCCCAATGTCATGCTTTTCTACTCCCCCACCTATATCCTGGTGGTCAATAACCTATCCTTTATACCACAGACCTTCAACTCTGTCCCTTTAGCCTCCTCAACAAACCATGCTTGGTCCCCTGCCTGCACTGATCTGCCACATGTCTATTTTCAAAGAGGCACTCAAAACCACACGCGATGCACATCACCAAATGAAGTCACTGGTGCAAATCAGCAACTTTCCTTTAAAGTGATCTAGTAAAAATCTGTCTCTCTCTTGGTCTAACAACCTTTAATGTTCAAGGTCATCCTCCCTAGGATTATTTATTAAATTGAATTGTATTTGTTAAAATGCAGCAACATATAGTGTTATAGGATGAACAGTTAAAAAAAAAAAAACAACTTTCTAAGTCTCCTCTGGAATCATTCTGCAGAACCCGCAAAGCAGATCGGGAGGATAGGTCTAGCATTCGCCTACATCGCATCCAAGACCTGGAATGACCTCCCTCTACCCATCAGGGCCTCCTCCTCACTTCTAAAATGCCACAAGAGGATGCAGTCCTGGCTCTTCACCTAATTCTCCTAGGTTGACTCCCAACATCATCAGTTTGATGCCTAGATACCTGTTCTAGTTGCTGTATACCCTACCGGGTGATAAGCCGCACTAAGCAAATCAACATAACATAACAACATATATGACAGCAACTTCTGTGCTGAATGGAAAAACAGTTTCCCAGAACGAAAGCTTGGTTACAGTAAATAGTGCTTGGGCCCAGTTAATGATGGGCGTTATCAATTTAAAAATTTACATTTCCGAGAATTCACAGGGACTTCTTCAGTCCATTCAGCATCACTCCTGGTCTGTACCCTCTTCGTGCTCCCCCAAATCTGTATTAACCTAAACTTCCATTTCTCCTTTGAGACATCTCGAGGATGTGATCTATAGTTTCACCCCCAGCATTGTAGATATTGGTCAGCCCTTTACGATAGAATTATTTTCTCCTTGCCTTCTTTATCAGTTTCTTAGTGTTTCTATTGAACTAAAAAGTCGCATTTAGCTTTTACAGAAAATCTAAAGTCTAAAAAAAAATGATAAAAGTACATTGACGCATCAGCAAATACTGATTGAAATATTGCCTTATTTCAGATGCTCCACCGATACAATATCTAAATAGTTCGTTTGAAGAAATAGCCTCAAGGTGACCTACTTTGTGAATTTAATCCCAATATTGACGTTTTACAGCACAAACCATCAACAGAATGTTCTCTTGGCGCTTAAATAATAGGGGTTCCTAAGGCCCCTTTTACAAACCTCATTGCTTGGCCTCCTCCTTCTATATTCCTTTATCAAACATTCAGTGTGAACAGTGATTTAAATGGGCCGGTACTCACCAGTACTGAGTACCGGCACTTCTTAGATTTATCACTTAGAGTACCAGCACTTCTCTACTTCCGAGGAGAGTATTGGTACTCATGAAAAGGTAGGCTCATTGGCTGTGCTGATCAGCAGGAGTGGAACATGTCTCTTGCAAGCAAGGTGCCGCTTCTGTAGCCCTAATCTGAGCCCCAGCCGAGCTATTCAGCAGGGCTCATTTGAAAAATGTCCGGGTGCTCACCATTACGCTGTGCTTGACAGAGCAGGGTCCCTTCAGGCCCTGTGCTGTCAATCACATTCACATTATCCTGTGCATTTGTGCAACAGAGGAATCATGTCAGTCACCTGGCTGTGGCAATCAGGTGCTGGCCAGTCCGAATCTGGTGGCAATTAAAAAAGCCATGGTAGGTGAAGAGAAAACATGGCTTTTATCATACCTGAGTCTTTTGTGTGTCTGTAATGTTTGTGTGTTTGCCTGCTATGTGTGTGTGTTTGACTGCATGTGTATGCCTGTTTTTGTAAGAAAAAATTGAGAGAAAGAGGGAGAGAATCAATACACTCTCCGGAGTATATAAAGAAAATGGGTGGCACTTTGTACTTGTCTGCTCGGCGACAAAGATTCATAAATAACGTAAAAGGTAGGGTTGGTGGGAGGGTGAGTGAGTGAGTGGATAGATGAGTGAGCAAGGGTGGATGTATAGATGGATTGATGGATGAATAGATTGATGGATGAATGAAAGCATGCATGGGTGAAAGAGGGTGGATGATTGGATAAAAGGGTGGATGATAGGTGGATAAGTGAAAGATTGGATGGATGAATCAATGAAAGGTAAGGAGAATGGATGAAAGGGTGGAGGATGGATGAGTGAAAGGAAAATTGAGTGAAAGGGTGGATGAAATGAAAGGGTAGATGGAATAAAGGAGTGAAAGGGTGGATGGAATAAAGGAGTGAAAGGGTTGATGGATGGATGAGCAAAAGGATTGATGGATGAGGGAAAGGGTGGATAAAGAGATGGATGGGTGAAAGGATGAATGGATAGGTTTGGAGATGGATGGATAGGTTTGGATATGAAGGGTGGTTAGTCGGAATGGTGAAAAACTGAACGATGGATGAAAGACTGAGTAGACGATAGAATGTAAAATGTTAAATGGTGAACATCAGCAGGTAATTGGTAGAATGAAAGGATGAATGGATAGATTGATAGAAGAGACAAGAGATATCTTCTGGGGAGGGTCATGATTGGTTGCTTCATTTGCTTGGTGCCATAAGAGCTTTGGTTCAAAGTGGGGGTATTTTCAGTTTCTTCCTACTCCCGTGCTCAAAAATATATAGTATTGTGCCAAACAACAGCAATTAACAGTATGACATTAGGAAGGTACAACTATTGCAAAAAAATGAAATGTTAACATATCACATTTTTCTTTCATTTTGTGTAATGAGTTAACCTGCTTTGTTTATATAAACACATTTCTCATGTTTTGGTATATGCTGCAACTAATATGGAAGTCGTTAAGTATCATCGTGTCTTGCCCTTAGCCTCGCCCCCTCGCTACACCTCTAGCTCATTTTATTGAGTACCTGCACTTATTTTTTCCCATTTAAAGCACTGAGTGTGAGGACTATCACATCTCCAGTGTGAGAAGATGTCAGGAAAGGAGGGCTCAAATGTAATAGCATCCCTGGCCAAAGCCCAAGAGATAGAGTATCCTTACACTGTGCACCACGAGAAGGGCCTCGGTGCATGCACAAAGATAAGAGGCGGGAAGGGATTTATAATAGCGAGCTGGAGTAAGTAGGGCTCATGACATGTACCTAAAGGGAAAGGTGAACCTAATCTCCACGCGAGGCCTGTGGCTCCTGCAAGCAGAGGGGTATCGAATAACTTAAGGCTCTTCAGGGTGAAAAGGTTCATTTCAAGAGCATCTGTCACTCATCAAAGAGGATTGCTAGATCTTCTCTTTCCAGAGTAAGGGCTGGGCCTGCATCAGTTTGTGTGACGTAGTAAATATGCAGTTATTTATAAATAAAACTTGATCACTCACATACCAAAGCCCACACTCCAAACCCTTAGTTCCACCCACCACTCTCCTCACTCCAGTCTTCCACCTCCTGACACCAACTTCTTCACTCCAATCCCTCAAGTCCCCAGACCAGCATCACTCTTCACCCTCTCGTGCCTCAGATCAATCCCCTCCCACAATCAACTTAGCTCCTACCACCAGTCGCCTCACTCCAACCTTCCAGCTTCTCCTACCAAGCCCCTCGTTCCATACCTTAAGGCTTTCACTCAGTGGTCGAAGTGTAGTAAAAAAAACATAATGGGAACTGTGATCCTGCAATGGGGTGGGGTCAAAGGATTGCTAAAATAACAACATATTCTGTAACTACAATATAGATGATGGCAATGGTAGCTACAGCTACAGTCAGCCCCTCTGTTAAGTTTAGCAAGTATTTAGGATAGCTTGTCTTATTGCGTGCTCATTGTTAAAACACTGTGCCATCCACAATGTCCCCCTGCGCAGAAGCAAAGCCTCTAAGCACATACAATTTAATACAATAAGCAACAGAGCACAGCACCAAAAATCATTTAGTTTCTGATCAATTCAGGTCGGACTTATGTTTTAATTCAAATCCAAGTAGCAAGAATTTAAGCAGCATATATTTGTAAAAAAGTTGACACGATGTTGTTGAAACTCCACAGCCGACACGTGTTTCGTCGCAAGAACGATATTCTGTAACTATTTTCTTGGTCTTTGCTAATAAAATAACGCACACACCTTAATTGAAAAATAAATGCAAGTTAAGCAATCAGTGGGAAATGCAGAATTTTACATTGTGAAATCTCTATTAATCAATCAATCACTGCATTTATAAAGCGCGCTACATACCCGAGAGAGTCTCAAGGCGCTGGGGGGGCGGGGTGGCACTACTGATCGAAGAGCCAGGTCTTGAGGAGTCTTCTGAAGGCCAGCAGGTCCTGCGTCTGTCGTAGGCTGGTGGGGAGAACGTTCCAGGTCTTGGCGGCGAGGTAGGAGAAGGATCTGCCGGCTGTGGTGGTTTTTGGATACGAGGAACTGTGGCGAGGGCGAGGTTGGCTGAGCGGAGGTTTCGGGTGGGGGTGTGGAAGCTGAGACGGTTGTTGAGGTATGTGGGTCCGGTGTTGTGTAGGGCTTTGTGTGCGTGGATGAGGAGTTTGAAGGTGATCCTTTTGTTGACGGGGAGCCAGTGCAGGCCTCTCAGGTGGGGTGTGATGTGGCTGCGTCGGGGGATGTCGAGGGTTCAGTCGTGCCGAGGCGTTCTGGATTCGTTGAAGCCATCTCAGGAGCTTGGTTGTTGTTCCTGAGTAGAGGGCGTTCCCGTAGTCAAGTCTGCTGGTGATGAGGGCCTGGGTGACGGTTTTTCTCATGTCGGGGGGGAATCCATTTGAAGATCCTGCGGAGCATGCGGCGGGTGTTGAAGCAGGACGCGGAGACAGCGTTGACTTGCCTGGTCATGGGGAGGGTGGAGTCGAGGATGACCCCCAGGTTGCATGCATGGTCTGTGGGTTCCGGGGCTGTGCCTAGCGATGTGGGCCAGCAAGAGTCGTCCCAGGCTGATGGGGTGGGTCCGAGAATGAGGACTTCCGTCTTGTATTGATTCATGCTATCATTGCAAATCTGTGTGTGTGTAACTAGGGAGCCACAGAATTGAATTCTGAGTGCTGCAGTGTGAAACAGTGACTGGTGTATTTTTAATACTATAAGTCTGTGATGGAAAGCAATGTGATACTCAGAATAAGGTAAGCTACTGCTTAAAGTTTTAGGTTTAAGATAAAAGGTCTTTCAAAATATAGATTTTAGTAATATACAGATTGTAACTAGTGTAAACATTTTTATAGGTGCCCCAATAAAATACATTCCAGTACTCAGCTGGTAAACACCCTTACAGTACTTCTCAGACAGACTAAATTTGGCATTCTGAAGTGTCAAATGACTCTATCAATTAAAGATAATGCTGGTCTCCAAACAGCCTTTACATTTGCAGATTTACCAATTAACCACATTTATATTTCTATCAGTTAGCAGGTACCCTGGTAAAAGGGCTTGTTTCTTCTTTCGCTCTCTGCTCCTCCCATGGCTCCACAGCACAGGAGACATCTCATTCATCATCCTGGGGCAGTCTCTTAATAAAAAGTGGGTGATCTGTTTTTGGTAAATTAAAAAAGTATCGGCATGTCGCTCCGCAAAGATCCAGACCACTTTGACCACTACCGGTTTCATTCCAACCTCTTCATAATAATCCCTCACTCCAAATTACGCACTGTATGTTTCACTCCACAGAAGCTTCTTCCCTCTATGGCTCACTCTCCAGATCTCTAGCGACTCACAGTAAATTCATTTTTCTTCTTCAGTTTCCTTCAGGCTTTATTCTTAGTCTCTGCTGCTCACCTTCTGCTACCTGATTCTAGTTGACGTGACGTATGTGAACTAATGGAAAACCGGACACTGAGAAAACACATTGGAAAAAAACAAATCACAGAAAAGCAATTTTAAGGAAAGACAATTTTAAGAAAATGTAAATAAATTAAAAATGAAAGGAAATATTTTAATCAAAAGATAATTTTACCGAACAATTAAAAAATACATTAAGCTTGGGTGGAGTTTTAGGGTATTCCGGAGTTTCTGGGCTCAAGGATGTGTGATGTTTAAGGGAAATTAAATGTTTTTAATAGGCCTGGGTGAAATTTAAATTACATGCATCATAATTTGCATAGTTTGGAGACTTTCCCATAATGTTTGTTATGTAATATTCCCAGCATTACACTACTTTGCGTAATTATGTGCCATTTGTGGTAACAATTAACAGTGAAATGCACCATTAATACATAGGAACAACAGAAAGCAAGCTGATTTTGTTTGCGGTGTTTTTGTGTAAAAGTATTCTTGCCCCAAAAATTGATACAAAGGATGCATTTCACACTAAAATTAAGTGCAAAATGATGGATTTGAATTTCAGTTCATTACGCCTAATTTTCCAAACTTTGCTCAAATTTCATGTAATTGGACGAAAGCAAATTACATAAATGTCACACACCACAAGTTTTTAGGGGTCACGAATGGGGTGGACTTTAGGGGTGGTAGGGGATTTTAGGTAGCAGGAATGGGTGAAATGTATGATTGATAGGGGATTTTGGGGTTCACGGATGAGTGGGGTTTAGGAGTGGTGAAGGTTTTTTAGAGTTCACCGATAGGTATAATGTAAGGGTGTTGAGAGGATTTTTTAGTTTATGGTTCATGGATGGGCAGAATTTAGAGCTGCTGGGTCTTTTTAAGGGTCAGTGATGGAAGAGTTAAGTGGTGGTGAAAGGATTTTAGGGTTCAGTAAAGGGCGGACTTTTGGGGTGGTGACGGGTTTCATAGGTGAGAAATGGGTGGATTTTTTGAGTAGAGAGTTTTACAATTTAAGATTGAGTGGAGTGTAGGATGGTGAGGGGTTTCAATGGTTAAAGGATGAATGGGAGTTAGGCCTAGAAAGAGATTTGTAGGGTTCAGGAATGGTTGGAATTTAAGGGTAGCGAGGGGTTTAAGGCTCAAGGACGGTTGAAGTTTAGGGGTAGAAACTACTTTTAAGGTTCAGGAATGGTTGGAGTTAAAAAGTCAGGCATGGGGGAACTTTAAGTGCAGTGTAGTGAGGATTTTTTAGGGTTATGGGTTGGTGGAGTTCAGGGATAGAAAGGACTTTTAGGATTCAGGGATAGGTGGAGTTTAGGGGTCAAAGATGGGTGGAGGTTCGTGTGCTGAGTATTTGTTGGGGGCAGGGATGGATGGTGTTCAGGGCTTGTGAGGGGCTCGAGATGGACGTTTAGTGGCGGTGAAGGGTTGTTTGACAGTGTCAAAGCTATAAATCCAAAATAAAGTCCCCTGAAGTAAACTACTGAAATACCTCTGACACAAACATTTCTGAAAGTATGACCTGCAACCATTGCATTTACACCTTAAGAATAAACCCCTCAAAAATGCAAAGCCCAATAAAAAATAAAATAATAGTTCTATGAATCATTTCTATGAACTGGTAAATGCCATTCAGCCTGAAAATTTCCATTAATCTTTAGCTGAAATGGTTTCGCAGTAATGGTAGTCCACAAAATCTTTTTTTTTTACATCACGTACAACGCACTCATCTGTAAAACCATCCACTCGGAAGCATAGGTGGCAACATTAAGAGATCTAGGAACAGTTGAAAGGGGTAAAGTTTGCACTGTAAACTGGCTTAAATCCCAAATGCTTTCAAGCACTGTTTGGTGTAGAATCCCGATAGGTCTCTTACATTTTCTCCTTGGTTGCAGCATCATTTAATGCCAGGAAGTATTTGGAACACTGAACGACCATTTGCAGCTATGAAAGGCTCCGAGCTAACACCAGTGTGTCAGCAGTCAAGATTCCGGTTGGCCAATTATGATTCTGATGATTCCATTATTCCGAGCGTCCAAGGTTAATTGCAACCAGCCCAATATGCAGGGCAATCCAATCGGCCTTCAGAGTACTGAAGGTAAAGTTCAGCATAAGTCTACAAATTCTGAAGTGCTGTACAAGTCAACAGCTCTTTTACAATTCTGAAGCCTCCTGGTAAAATGTAATTGATCATTATGGGCTCCAGTTGGCTTGCAGTGCGGGTCGGGATTTGGTATTGCTACTGGTAAACCTTCCAAATTTCCACATCTGATCTGTAGATTCTGTATTTTGGGGAGTCCGAATTTTCTTACATGTTCCTACCGCTTAGTGTTCCACACATTTCTCCACCCTCCGGTATTTCCACCGTTGCTCCTACATATTTTCTAGGAGATAACAGAGGGTGCCTTGTCAAGTAATGTGATCTTGACACTCATGGCCCCATGGATGGGCCCTTTCATTTGACTCGAGGTGATGCCTCATTCTCTCTCAAAATAACTATTGTCTACAGACCGTAGACTTATTATCAGGGCCACTAGAATTAGGCAGCTTTTGTTTTTTTCTCCACATTATAATGGATTTGATGCATTTGCCACACAATTTATCGATACAAAAGGGGGTGGTGATGGACGGAGCATCTGAACCAATCAAACACTCACAACCAGTCAACAGATCTGGGTTTAATCCATCACCGTTCATTAGCCCACTCTGCCACCCCAGTTCAGATATGGCCATATGCAAATCAGTCTGACCCGGTGCCTCATGGGAACAGTCCAGCCCAAACTGCCAAGCCATGCCTTCCCTGAATCAAGCTTCCTAGGACCGGTTTCTGGCATTACAGCCGTCTTCAGCCTGGCTTGCTTGAATCCAGTGGCAAAGTGAGCAAGGGACTCACGTCTGAGCATACCCTGCCAACTTATCGACCTGTTTATTGAGAGTGTGTTGTAACAAAGTCAAAAGTCAAGGAGGTGAGACACCAAAGTGGAAGGGCTGCCTGTCAATCAAAGGTTCCAGGAGCATTTCCTTAATGAAGTTCTGGCCTATGATGGGGATGAGCTTAGAACAACAGCTGCACATTTTAAGGTAGATACGAGGGATTTATTAGTAAGAGGCAGAACCCCCCATTACCATTGAGAATCCAAATATTTGTTGGCCTTTCGAAGTATGGCTGCGTTAATATGCTTTTTATCCCTCATGTTTATTGGACGTGAATTAGTCCAGTCTCAGCTCCTAGCAGGTGCCCATCATTTTAACATTACAGCAATCAGGGAGTTAGGTCAGAGGGTCGAGTGTTTGTTGCACTCGTGTGTGTATCCTACATGTCTACATGTCAGTACCTGCCAGTGCGCCCGACGTGAGGGTGTTGTCAGCTTTTATTTAGGTTCCACATAGGACTTAAATGCTATTTCATCGTGTTTTCTGCCGCAGTGGCCGTAGGTTCCGTCTCTAATTGTCATTTTCTCGAAGTTGCTCTGATTTTCTGGGAATGGGGCGGTTGCCTCCGTGCCGCGCGGGTCCCTCTTCGGGTGTGTGCCGTGTGATCATGGCACCATGCCCGAGGCCGCACGTGCGCGGGGCACGAGCTGGCGCGTCAGAGGGCTGCTGGCGCGAGGACATCTTTCCGAAGTGATACCGAACGTCAAGCAGATTAGATATGGCTGGCCTGTCGAGCAAGGCTGGCTCATTGTCCCTGTGGGGAATACAGAACAGAAGTTTATGTATCCTCGGCTCCTTACAGATTTAGGGGTTTATCTAGCGCGAAGCTAGCTGGGAAAGTCCTGGTGACTCTGAACTGGAGGTCCACACCATCATACATCCACGAACGGTGCAATCCCCCTCTCACAGAGTTCACACCTGCATTGAAAGAACATCTAAGTACAAGCTGAAGGAACCACTGCCACAGAACTCTGTAAATATGTATAATTTCGTGCCGTGTATAGTAAAATGCATTGTTGTTGTACGTGTATGTCTTTGCCATTCTGATCGGTACAACTGGCGTGAATATTGCACACTTGTACTGCAATTTCTCGCAGGGATGCTAATCTCCGCCCTCGTCAATCTAAAGAGCATTAACTTTGGCATGAAAGTCGTGTCCGATGACAATATTAACGCGCTAAATATAAATAAACGTTAAACATATACACTGGAGCCAACGGAGCGCGAACAGAAGGGTGTTGACAGGGAGGCGGGAGCTGCCAAATTGGCGAGGAGGTAGAAACCTGTCTACAAACAGTGCAGGGGCACCGGTGCCCACGGGTCGTAGGGGCCTTCTATACCCGTTTTGTTGCTACTCAGCCAGATCAAGGGCCGCCCATTTCACTTCCTCGCTTTAGGGCCCAGTGTGCCTTTGCTCTGAAGAGATTCCGTTCTGTGAAGATATGTGCACTCACTTGCTTTTAGACCTGCAGGAAGGGATTGGCAGTTCTGATGCCAATGCGGATGGTGTTCTGGATCTTGGGTGCATAGAAAGCTGCCTCTTGGTTTATTCTTTCCTGCATTTCTTTGTTTCCACTTTAGTGAAGTCTTGGCTTCTTGTATTGTCTGTCAGCAGCTGGGGAGCCAATAAAGTTCCTTTAATGTCAGGGTTTTGTGGGTAAATTTCTTAGGTATGTAATGCATGACTTTCAGCATGTATGGTCCACTTGAAGGGTGCCTGAAGTGGACTGTGAGCAAGGCACCGAAGTGTGAATAGACTGCTGCGTATACTGTTGATCTGCAGTCTGTTTCTGAAAACAAGGGTTTCATATTTTTCAGAAGAGAGCGCATTTCAGGCTAAGTTTTCCAGGTTACCTTTTTGGAGAAATCTGTATAAAAGTTTATTCTCAGAGATTTTGTATTGGGTGTCACTGGGGTGGTGAAGCCATGAGAATCATATCTTCTAGCAATGCTTCAATCAGAGGCTGCTTGGTCCTGTTGGGGAACAGGAGGAACTTTATCTCTATAGGGTTGATTTAAGGTAGATGTTGGACATCCACTTATAATATACTCACAGTAAGTTGCAAGTCACTGATTATTGTCCACTGATGAGATTTTTAGGCAGAACTGTGTGCAAATGCCATCGACATATGGCTATATATTTTTGTATCGCTTTGTTCGCCCTAAGTGTGGCAGGGTATGCTCAGACGTGAGTCCCTTGCTCACTTGGCCACTGGATTCAAGATAGCCTGGCTGATGAGGATTATGAATCCGAAACCGGTCCCAGGATGCTTGTTTCCGGTCCATGGAAGACATGGCTTGGCAGTTCGGGCTGGACTGTTCCCATAAGGCACAGGGTCAGACTGATTTGCATATAGCCATGTCTGAAATGGGGTGGCTGAGTGGGCTAAAGAATGGTGATGGATTAAACCCAGATCAGTTGACTGGGGGTGAGTGTTTGATTTGCTCAAACGCTCCGTCCATCATCCCCTTTTGTATCGCTTTGTTCGCCCTAAGTGTGGCAGGGTATGCTCCGACGTGAGTCCCTTGCTCACTTGGCCACTGGATTCAAGATAGCCTGGCTGATGAGGATTATGAATCCGAAACCGGTCCCAGGATGCTTGTTTCCGGTCCATGGAAGACATGGCTTGGCAGTTCGGGCTGGACTGTTCCCATAAGGCACAGGGTCAGACTGATTTGCATATAGCCATGTCTGAAATGGGGTGGCTGAGTGGGCTAAAGAATGGTGATGGATTAAACCCAGATCAGTTGACTGGGGGTGAGTGTTTGATTTGCTCAAACGCTCCGTCCATCATCCCCTTTTGTATCGCTTTGTTCGCCCTAAGTGTGGCAGGGTATGCTCAGACGTGAGTCCCTTGCTCACTTGGCCACTGGATTCAAGATAGCCTGGCTGATGAGGATTATGAATCCGAAACCGGTCCCAGGATGCTTGTTTCCGGTCCATGGAAGACATGGCTTGGCAGTTCGGGCTGGACTGTTCCCATAAGGCACAGGGTCAGACTGATTTGCATATAGCCATGTCTGAAATGGGGTGGCTGAGTGGGCTAAAGAATGGTGATGGATTAAACCCAGATCAGTTGACTGGGGGTGAGTGTTTGATTTGCTCAAACGCTCCGTCCATCATCCCCTTTTGTATCGCTTTGTTCGCCCTAAGTGTGGCAGGGTATGCTCAGACGTGAGTCCCTTGCTCACTTGGCCACTGGATTCAAGATAGCCTGGCTGATGAGTATTATGAATCCGAAACCGGTCCCAGGATGCTTGTTTCCGGTCCATGGAAGACATGGCTTGGCAGTTCGGGCTGGACTGTTCCCATAAGGCACAGGGTCAGACTGATTTGCATATAGCCATGTCTGAAATGGGGTGGCTGAGTGGGCTAAAGAATGGTGATGATTTAAACCCAGATCAGTTGACTGGGGGTGAGTGTTTGATTTGCTCAAACGCTCCGTCCATCATCCCCTTTTGTATCGCTATATATTGAGGTTGTCAGCAAGTGAAGTCCCCAGATGTTTGAGATGATAGTGGAGGATGAATCCGTGGGGTACTCCACATGAGACAAGAAGTATGTAGGTCTTGAGGATTCCTTCCGGACAACCTGGTGGTTGTTGATGAGACAGCAGCTGACCCATTGCCCAGCAGTATTGTTCAAACCTGTGCATGCTTTCAGGGTGATGATCAGTGTTTGGTGGTCCACTGTGTCTAGTACCACTGATAGGTCATACAGGATCAGGAGGCGAGGGTCATTCATGTCATTGAGGATGAGGTGCCTCCATGCTGCAGGAAGGTCTAATGCTAGAACTGTAAACTTGTGGTAGGTAGTTCTTTGTAATCTTCAACAGTAAATGATCTTTCCGACGAAGGACTGGTGGGTGATGAGAATAACTGGTTAAGTCATATGAGTGTAGGGTGTTTTTTTCAACAGCAGGAGGACCAGTCCTGTTTTGAGGTTATCCAGGAATCTTCCCTGGCTAGTGTTAAAATCTGGATTGTGGCGTAAACATTATCGACGCCATCTTGTCCTTTTCAGATCCATACGTGCGCGTAAGCAGCAGCCATTTTGATTGCCATGGCCTCTCTGCCCACTCCCGATAGCCAGCGCGTCTCTCCCCCCTCACTCTCTTGCCTCGCAAGCACCCCCCCCCCGCGCCCCGACAGCCCCCGGTCTCTCCTGCTTGGGCCATAAACGCACCTCCAGCGCGACCCTGTCTCCGAGCCACATCCCGTGCTGAACCCCCTCACTCTTTCATCTCATTCATAGAACAGGCCCTTTTGATAACCTCTTCCTCCCTGCCCGATTGCCCGGCCTGATCCCAAGCCATCACCTAGCCCAACAGATACGGTTTATTGCCCCCTACAGTAGGACCTCGCCTCACATCAAAGGAGCGGGGATTAATCAATGCCTTCACACCCCTAGATCCGACCGATCGCCCGCATTCCTGTTCCCAGCGGAATGTCCAGCTGCGCGATAGCCATCTTGCTGAGATTTGGGTGGGGACCCCTACTGTAGATATGTGTGAGAACGGGCCTGAACCGGGGATTCCAAAGATGCCTTTTTCGTACTTCAAAGCAATACCACGGATGTCATAAATGTAATAAAGCCATAAACTTGTGTATAAGAGGCCAGGCCTCAGAGATGCGGTTAGAGCACCTCGAGAAGATACCCTGTTGTCTGATTTGACGTGTTCTGCTCCGTCGGAATAAACTCCTGTTTCCTGCCTTCCGTCTCCAGCGCCTGCCTCTTTGTTTGGTAATCTCGAATGGTATGAGAGGCGGCTAACGCCGGGCAAACACTGAAGGGTTCTTGGTCGAATTCGGCCCTACCTTTTCACACTACGAGAAGCATTCATGTTGCTGAAAATGCAAATGATTGCACCTCCATGAAGACATTTCTTGATAGTAGATGGTAGAATGTCATCTTCATGGGAGGTGGCCTTCAGTACATTGAGGATGTCAGTGTGATTGGTGAGCAGAAGGGGACTGGTGCTGGCCTCTTGGAGATAGAGTGATGTGGGATGGTTGGAGGCGGGGACATCTGTTTTACGTTGAGAATGTGTAATCTGTTTTTTCTTAATTTTTCTACGTTAACAGATTGCTGGAATAGAGGATCTGAGTGTGGCTGATGCAGTGTTTGGCAGTCTTGAATAAAGACATGCTTTAGTTACTCACTTTGTTGAGCGTAGTTTTGTAGAAAGCAATGTTGGCCAGGATGATCAGTGCTCTGTAGCCGAGTGGCATGCTTTGGGGTGGGTTAGAACATATAGTGAATAGGGCTGTTAGGATTTGGGTAGAGCTTATTGCTGGGCTTATTTTTAGAGTTAAATTTAAGTTTAGTGCAAGCTTAAGTTTAAGGATTATTGAAGGGTTACGGTTAGAAATAGAGTTTGTAAGGTTACTCTAATATGTACCTTGTCCTTATTCAATGTAATGGCATTCTCAAGTAGTGATATACTCATTAGTAGTAATTTCAACATAGCAAATTCTTTGTAGTAGAATCTCGGTGCAGTTGTACTCAGTGCAGTGACATACAGCAAAGACAAAATGAATCCTAAAAATATACTTAATCAACCTTTAACCTCTATATCTTCGTTCCTTTTGAAAGGTAAGCACATTTTAACCTTCACATAAACACACACTTGAATTTCTGCACTGTCGCTGTAAGCATCTCCCAGATTCCAGAACAAATTTGTGCAGATTGAGCTGGAGGGACTGACAACAAATGGGTGAGCAACATAAAAAGAGAGCATGTGCCCTTCTCTCCACAAAACATCAGGTTGTTTTGTTGTGTTGTGAAAAGCTGCGTAATTTAATGCTATGGTGTTTTATGCCACCCAGAGGTCCCCTTAAAGCACTGAGGAAGGACAGATGAGTTTTTCAGGGAAATAGACGTGCATGCACCCACGTGTCCACAGCCCAAGAAGGGGGTTCAGGGAGCGATGCTGGCTACTCGTCGACCCGGAATCTTGAGCTTTTGGAACACCGGCCATTAGGGCGAAGAGCAGGACACCTCTGCTGGGCGCCGAACGCCTCGACACTGACACTTAATTTTCCCGGTGTAGTCTCGAATAGGTTTTCAGATCTTGACCTTATCTTAAGTTTATTTGCCACTACTTCCGGGAGGTCCCTGTCCTGTTGCTAACGTGTGGAGGACAGAAGTTGTGCATTCCAGTCTGTTTCACTCCAAGGTATCTGGGACAAAGGCAAGAAGATAGCTATGCAAGACAGGGGCTCTGTGACTAATGGGCTCCTGGATTAGTAGTGGAAGGGCCTCTTTTGTAGTACAATACAGTACTTTAATGTGACATGACAATTCCGAAATAGAATTTATTTCTCTCTTGTAACAGAAGCATGTCCTTGCCTAGAGCAGATGCAGCAATGCACCAGGCAGCACAGCTGCAACTCCAAGCCCACGAGCTCTGTCCCCATAGCCCACTTAGCTGTTGTCCAGGCCTCGTCTCACCTCTGCTGCAGGTCCACTGAAGCCCACTGACCTGGTCAGTGTGACTGCTCTCCCCGCGCAGCTCCACCACTAAGTAGCTGCCCCCTGAGTGCGCTCTGACCCTTTTGGGTACGGGTGTTCAAGGCCCTCCTCCACCTGCAGGCTCCTGCCTGTGCCTCATCCATGGTGGTCCACTGGGAGAGCATTGTGCTCCTTTTCTGGTCTGCCCTCTGTCCCTCTGCTGATTCTGTCTCTTTCTTTCATCCTACTCTTTGTGCCTTTTATCTCTTCTATCCTTTTTCTCAGTTTTTTTCCTTTTGCCTTCTTTTCTTACCCTCCAGTGCTTTACTGTTTTCCCACTGCTGCTGACCTCCGCAGCCCCTCCCTCCTCCAGTGTGCGGTTTTTCCCGCTCCCTACATCCTGCCTCATATCTGACGCGCCCTCCTCCTCACACTACTTAATGGAGGCCTCTGCGCCGAAGGCGTGCTAAAGGTAAGCCAGTCTGTGCCCATCACGACCAGACCGCGCACAGCGCCAGGGACCCTGGTCCTCTAATCCACCACCGCTATGACCAGGGCTTTAGCACTGGTGGTGCCCTGTGTGACAGTGTTTGTTGGCACCCCCAATGACCACCGTGGCCACAGATTCACTCACTATCACCATTTAACCTTGCCCCTCAAGTCTCCATAACCCCAGATTCATTCGTTTTTTAGCTCCACTCATACCAGTGTGAGGTGTCTGAGCACTTTACATCATACACACATTTATCAGAGACAATCACACGTGTAAATCAGTGTATAGGAAATGTTACATAAGACATTGGATTACAAGATGTAGGAGTCACATGTCATCCATACTGGTAGGCAGTGTAGTTTAAGCGTCCTTTCTTCTGGAAAAGCACACATTTTGAATTTAAAACATAACACTAATTGTTAGCGGTTCTCTTTAATAATAAAAATTCATTTCTACCCAAATTAACCCTTTTTGCAAGATTTGGTTAAGGAAAGACAGGGCAAAATAAAATGTAGGTCTAATAAACACCTTGCAGTTTGCATGGAGCTTTTTGATGACAGTTAATATCTCATTGTTCTATATTAGGATTTTAACTTATATAAACTGCAAGTAACAAAAAAATCTCTGACAAAAGCAGTAACCCATTGACCTATTAACATTATTTGCACTTTGTGATCTGCATGGCACACGTTCTTAGCAGCAGGTAACCCTCTGAGCTACCTTAGGAGGAGTCAAACTTTCAATAGATAAAAATCTGTCTCTCTCCAGGAAGAACATTTATCACCTGAGTTATCTTGACATTTTTATTGTTGTCTGAAAAGTATTGGAGGCAAGGAAATCGGCAGCAGGTGGTTTTCAAGCCATAATATATTTGCAACCAGGTCAACGCCTGGTGCGGTCACACCGATCGCATCGCCCTAGAGCCGGCCCTGGCTACAACACCAGCATCCTCCATGATCTTAACCCTGGATGCAACAACAATGGCCAACTCTCAATGCAGACCAACACCCACGGCCCGCTCTCCTGCCTTCACTGTCGCCATACCTTCACCCACCTCCGTACCCCGGCTCCCTTACCCAACCTACCGACCCTCACCGCACCCAAGCCTCTCAAGTGCATCCTCCTCAATGTACGATCCCTCCACAAAAATGCCACTGAGATCTGGTACCTCCTTGATGCCTCCTCGCCTCACTTCGCCTTCCTGACAGAAACCTGGACAAACTCAAGCGCAGCACCAGACATCGCCACTGCCATCCCTTATGGCAATATGACCATCCGCAAGAACTGTCCCATCTCGCCAGGAGGAGGCATCGCCATCATCCACGAAAGCTTCCTCCGCCTGACCACCCACTCAGAAGAACCAACAACCCACAAGGAAAGTAACCTCCACTTCCACTTCCAGATCCAGACCAACCCGAAAACCACCTTCTGCGGCACCCTTGCCTAGAGACCACCCGGTCCCCGCACCTCTTTCACCGACGCCGTTGTCAACCTCATCGCACCCAGGCCCTCACATCTGACTACATCCTACTCAGAGACCTCAACTTCCACCTGGACAACAAAAACTTTCCCAAATACCTCCTCCTTCCTTTAGAACATCTCCAACATAGGAAGTAAACAGCTAGATACCTCTCCCACACACACAGCAGGACACATACTTGACCCTGTCTTCACCGCAGGAACCAGCATCTCCTACAGTCACACCACCAAACTCCTCTGGAACAACCGCCACTGCATCCACTTCTCTTTCAACACACCCACCGCACACCAGCACGCCCACCGTTTACCCCGCAGAAGTTGGAACAAAGACACAGGAGATCAGCTCACCACCTTCCTCAATGATACATCACCACCGATAGCCTCGGACGTCAACACCACAGTGCGCAATCTCTACCAATGGATTGCCAACTGGTCCGACACCCTTGCCCCCTCAAGAAAACCAATGTCAAACAACACATCAAGAAAGCAAGCTGGTTCACCCCCAGACTTCAAGAGCCCAGACGCACCTGTAAACGACTCAAGAAGACATGGAGGAACAATAGAACCCCGGAAGCCCACGCCGCCTTCAAAGCACCCAAAACCGCACACCACCACCTCATCAAAACTACAAGGAAGAAGGCCCTCCAAGACAGAACCACAAACAATGCACACAATAGCAAAGAACTCTTCAGCATCATCAAGGAATTATATCCATCCCATAGGGTGATCTAACTGACCCCAGAAACTCGACAGACAGAACGTAGTGTCTTGACAAAGGTGGCCCAGAATCATATGTACCACCGAAACGCGTTGACGCATTTCATAGTATAATTCTTCAACTCGGACACCTGTGTTGACACATTAATAGACTGTGCATAACATATGGGGGTCGGATAGAGTTTGAATATACACTCAGTATTGCACAATTGAATGTCTCACTGTTGTCTGTCCTTGTAATTTGTTTCAATTTTGCAGGTCAATCTTGAATCCCATGTATTTTGATCATTTGTCTTATTAATTTTTTTAACTGTTTTTATTTGTGTAAGTGGTGCTATTGTCCACTTGGTATTTTAAATAAATTGTGTAATTTAATAAATTGTAATACAAAAAAGTTGTTTTTTTGCATAATTGTTGTTGATTTTATGTATTGAACTACTTGTTTGGAGTTTCAAATTGTTTCACTTTATATTTTTCAAGGGAATATCCTTTGTTTATTGGTTGGTTAACCCTACTTCCCTTGATTTTAATTTAAAGGGGTACCTCTCATTATTTCTACCTCATCAAGGAATTCGCCAAACCAAACAGCGAGGCCACGGATGTCCCACCCTCCCAAGACCTCTGCAACAGACTGAGCACCTCCTTCTACCACAAGATGACAACTTCTATGACTTCTATGACAACTTCGACACCCAAGACCACACCCACCACGTCAGCAACCATCACAACCTACGTCAACCTCCTAACCGACTCTGTACAGCTGGTCTCCACTCACCACAGATGACACCATAAAGACCATGAACAGCATCCACTCCGGAGCACCTTCGGACCCCTGCCCGCACTGCATTTTCCACAGAGCCACCTCTGCCATCGCACCCGAGCTATGCTGAACCATCAACCGCTCCCTCGAGACCGCCACCTTCCCCGACGACTGGAAATACACCCAGATAAACCCCCTCATGAAGAAACCCTCCTCGGACCCGATGTTTGCTACTGCTCGAACAGCCAGGTCTTGAGTTGTTTCCTGAAGGCGAGGTGGTCCTGGGTCAGCCGGAGGTGGGTGGGGAGGGAGTTCCGAGTCTTGGCTGCGAGGTAGGAGACGGATCTTCCTACTGCGGTGGCTTTGCGAATTCGTGGGACGGTGGCAAGGGCGAGGCTGGCGGAGCGGAGCTGGAGGGTTGGTGAGTAGAATGCGAGGCGGTTGTTGAGGTACGCGGTGCCCAACGTCGTGGAGAGCCTTGTGTGCGTGGGTGAGGAGTCGGAATGTGATTCTCTTCCTGACGGGGAGCCAGTGCAGATTCTTCAGATGGGCAGAGATGTGGCAGTGGCGGGGGATGTCCAGGATGAGTCTTGCCGAGGCGTTCTGTAAGCGCTGTAGTTTTTTCTGGAGCTTGGTTGTGGTTCCGGCGTAGAGGGTGTTTCCGTAGTCCAGGCGGCTGGTGACAAGGGCCTGGGTGACCATCTTCCTGGTAGCGGTGGGGATCCATCGGAAGATTTTTCGGAGCATGCGCAGGATGACTAATCCTCAACATCCTCAGGCACAGCCACATCACTCAACACCACCGCAACCTCAAATGGCTCCCTGTCAACAGAGTTGAATAACCTTAAAGCTCCTCACCCACTCATGAAAGCCCCTTCACAATGCCGGACACGCATACCTGAATCACCCCCTCACATTCCATGTACCCAACAGACATCTCGCTCTGCCCAGCTTTCCCTGGCTACTGTTCCACAAATTCCAAAGATCAGAACCGGAGGAATGTCCTGCTCCTACCTCGCCTCCAAGACATGGAACACCCTGCCCATCCACCTCAGAAAATAACCCTCGCTGACGCAATTCAGGATTAACCTCAAGACCTGGCTCTTCGGATGAACTCAGCACTTTGGGCCAGATGTACAAAGGTTTTTTGTGGCGCGATTGGGTTTTAGACCAGTATGCACCCGCAGAAAACCTGTGGCCCATGTACTAATCCTATTATGCGAGTCGCAAATCAATTTGCGACTCGCAAAATAGGATTAGCGACTCGCTGTTAGGAAGGGGCGTTCCAAGGTCGTCCCTTCCTAATAGCGACTTTGTAAGCTATGTAAGAATGTTTTGCGACCGCAATTGTGGTCACAAAACACTTGCAGTTTATTTACCACCCTTCTCAGAAGGGTGGTAAAGCACTCGCAAATGGGAAGAGGTCCCCAGGGACCCGTTACCATTTGTGATTAAATGCGCAAATATTTTTTAATGGCAGGCAGTGGTCCCGGGGACCACTGCCTGCCCTTAAAAAATGAAACTGAAAAGTTTCATTTTTATCTTTTAAATGCATCCCGTTTTCCTTTAAGGAAAACAGGCTGCATTTAAAAAAAACTGCTTTATCTAAAAGCAGTCCCAGACATGGAGGTCTGCTGACCCCAGCAGGCCACCATCCCTGGGAGTGGCAGATATTTCCAATGAGGTCTCAAATTGAGACAGCCTCATTAATATGCATGAAGCATGCAATTTGCGATCCCATTGGGAATCGCAAACAGTGTCTCAGACACTGATGTGCCCCCTAATTAGCGAGTCACAAATGCGACGCAATTTGCGACTCGCTAATTGGCGGGTCGTACATCTGGCTCCTTGTCTGAGCCGCTGCTCCGCCCAACCCCACAGTGACTTGAGACCCTGACAGGCGAATAACCTCATTTTACAATCCTTGATTGATTGATGTCCTGACTAGCCAGGCATTCTCCTATCCCTGCCTTCAGTTGCTTCTGCACTTTGCCCTTGTGTAATTGGGCGAAATTAAATTACACTGAAACGTGCAAAGCGCATAACCGACATTTAACGCTATACTTTAGAACAAAATGTGTCCTTGTGTCCATTCTGAACGTGAGGATGCATTTCACACTTCAAAAATATTATGAAAACCACCACTGCTGCAAACAGCAGGCACTCATGTTCTGATCATTTACGTTGCTCCAATGCATTCGCGCTCAATTTTTTTCCAGGAAGGGTGCCTAACAACGCGATTTGCCATAAAAGCGTAATTTCACCAATTTTGGGTAACTAGCGTAATTTCAATTTAACGAAATTGCACTGATTTAACAGAAATTATACCCAGACCTAGTTGTAATCGGTGGTACCTAAAAACTTGAAAGCAGGTATTAGGTGTAGTGTAGTAGGACCCCTCCAACTACTACCATGCCCCCCAACCCCCACCCCCGCAAAAGCCCACCTCCCCATACACACAATCTGCATCCAGGACTTTGGATATCTGTGAAGCAGCCAGCCTTAGTTACTGTTGGCATCAGATCAGTAACTCTGCACGGGGTGGGAAAGTGTCAGTCAGTTTAGCCACTGAACGCAATTAATTCGGGGGGCGGGGGGGGGTTATGGTGAGGACTAGAAGGGCTGCTATGGATTTTCTCTTAAGGAACAAAGGACGTGGGCGCGAGACAGGAACTGTGGGCCAGCTGAAAGGATTCCCCCCAAAATTGTGATTTCGTTTCCTGGAGAGCAGTGAGAGAGTATTGGAGGTATAGGCCATAGGACACCGAGCACCTACCAAATAGGAAATTTGGAAACAGAGATTTCCTTGTGCAATACACTTGAGCCATCATAAAGTGGGCGTGTGGAACATTGCGGTGAAATCATAAAACTGCTGTAAAACCAGGACTGACTATGACAGACAAAATAGGGGAGTTGGTAACCAAAGCAAAACTGTGCAGTCGGAAGCGCTATGCTTCCCTTCCCTTCCACGCCTTTATAAGGAATTTGTAGAAGAACGGCCATATCCGTCCTGGAAGTAGTTTTATTGTAATGTAAGACAGGATTGACTCACGGCCTTGGCCATCACTAATCCAAAACTCCCTGACATACTCTCCATTTTGTCAGGTAGCAGCGAACTGCTCTACTGTCGTCTCCCCCTTTCTCTCCAAGTGACTTTCTGCACCTCTTCCACCAACAATTCACTAGCCCGAGGGTGTATTTAATAGCCTCTGCCAGTGAGTTAATGGTGGGTAAGTTATATAATAGGCGCAGCTGACGAGGCCTACAAACCCGACCAGACGGCAGGACATATTTTCTTGAGTGTTTTTTCCACCATTAACGAATTAATGGTTAACTTTGTGGGCTGTGGCTGGGCTCTCAGCTCGCACAAAACACACTTTCTGCATAACAACAGTTTTTAACCTCTTCTCGGGTCCCGTGATAAGATGTCTGTCTGCCACCCCAGACAAAGCAAAGGCAAAGACAAAGGGAGAGGAGTTGGCCTAACGGCTAAGGCGCTTGACCTCGGACCTGGGGATCTGGGTTCGAATATCGGTAACGACGCCAAAACCTTCTCTGATTCTGGGCAAATCACTTAATCTCCCCGGGCGGCCGGGCCTAATAATGAATGTGTGTGTCCTCATAAAAAAAAACCCATAACTTGTGCTATGTTGGTGGGTGCCATAGGAGGCCGTCTCCTGCATCCTTGGCCTAGAGCCACATGCCCAGGAACGCACTGGCGGGATGCCCCTCACGCAGCCCTGCAACTGTTTACAGGAGCTGCACTTTGAGTGCAGCGCTTGTTCTGAGGAGTGGAGGCACTGAATGCACAGCACAGCTTTACCAACACATTTATCTTCAGCGATGCTAATAGGGCGGAATGACATGCCGTGAAGTTGCCATAAACTGGCTGTAGGAGGTTCAAAGCCTTTAATTCGGCTGATCATTGAACTGAAGTACCTGGTCGTGCCCCTCGAAGGAGCAATAAACATATGTTGCCCAGAAACCGAACTACTGGAGGAAAAGAAAGGGCGCTGGCCCTGCCAAGCTGCTGCGAATGTTCCAGCTGCCGGGCACCATCGAACAGCTTTGAAAGGCTGGATGGAGGCAGCTTTTTTCAGTGATAGTACAGCTCACTATGTAAAGAACTTCCACCAAGTGAGTCAACAACCGGGACTCCTGTACTCGGTGTGCAGAGAAAGGGTGAAGGCACCAATACAGACTGGCCCAGATTTACAGACCGGGAAGTAACGACTGTAATGCTCCCCCTATCACGACAGGTGGGAGAAGCGCTCATAATAGTATATAGCAAAAAGTTATGAGTAAGAAAAAGGGCCTAATATCCCAGAGAGAGTAAAGGAACAGAGTTACATAAACCTTCAATCAATAAGTACAAATATCAGGGAACGAAGGTAGTAAAGGTTTTCATTCTTTATTTCTTGCTTGAACTTTAAAATATATTGAGAAGGGCACAGCCAACACATTTCGTCGCAGAGCATTGGGACCATTTCGGAGCTGTTAAAAAATACACGAGACAAAACTTAAGCCACATACAATATAAAAGCAAACTGCAAATTATAAACCTCATGTGCACAATAAAGCAACATAAAAAGTATCAAATTAAAAACAACATTGAGCAAACCCTGCACAGAAATTATACAGTGCTAACACAATAACAAGTTTGGAAAAGCCCAACACAAGAACTATAACGCACACAGGCATCTTTAATTATATCACATTTGTTTCTCTGAGTTTAAACAGAAAAGCTAACATATATACGTTCATAATGTACTGTAGTTGCAGTGCATTACATTAACAGAGTGTTGAAAACATTTGTCTGTAAGCTTTGAATTCGATTGCTCAACACACTTGTCATCTGACTATACTAAAGTAACTCTGAAAGAGCACTTGATTTTTACAGTACCTATGCATGTAAGGGTAAGCACAACATGTAATGGGCCCAAAAAGATAAGTTCACCCGCGCATGGCAAGGGGTTTCTTTGCACAGTAAAATATGCTTATATCCTCAGTGCAGTCATGAAACACCAAAGAATAACCCCAAAAATACAGATTCTGCTTAACACACATATCAAGGGCGTGCCATAAGTAGCCAATATAATGGTTTTTAGTTGGACATTCTTTCCATTATTTATTGGATACGAGTTTCTTAAAAAAACGTTTATACTGTAAAAGCACATTTGGCCATTATGTTTAATTTATTTTGCTTACTTACAGTCAAAATAAAACCCAAAGTTTCACATCCACAGTTACGAAAAAGGTTATACTGTATAAGCATATTTGGCCATTATTGATTCATAGATTTTAAGCTCTTACAATCAAAATAAACCGCAAAATTCCACATCTGCAGTTAGTAAACAAGCATTTGCAATGCAATAAGTCTTGCATTCGTGAAAGCTAGACCTCTTGGTGTTGAGAATGACAATGTTTTTTACTTTTGTTTTTTTTTTGTATGCAGTGGAGTGGTATTTGCTTAGCGGTATTGCCATTCATATGACCTCGCAGTGCCAGGCAACCAGAACATAGGAATTAGATTATAAGGGAGGGGAGACAAGAGTAATATGCTCTCTGGAAAAAAAAATAACAACATCCTGGAAATAGCATACACTAATAGGAACAGGTCTGGACTGTGGACCGAAACCGGCCCTGGCAAACAGCTCGGCCGGCCCCTGTGGGGTGCTGCACCACTCCCGTCTCACCACTGCCGCTTTTGTTGTAGGGGGCCGGTATTGCAGCTATGCTGCAAAACCAGACCCCAGTAACAAAAACAGCCCCCACCCTGGCGGGCAACTGGGGAAATGCCCGGTGCCCGCTACGGCCAGTCCGGTCCTGATAGGGAATACAAGATTAAGTAAAGCATGTGAAATGGAAGCCGGAACAACATAGTTACCTTAAGGCTGGTTGTGAATAAAACCAATCTGGCCACTTAGCAACCACTCTGTCTGGCTTTTGAACCTTGCCTTTTATCTCCGCCCGAGGCTGCACTTTCAAATAGAAAAATGCCTGAAAAAGACAACACTTGCAGTCAAAGAATTTGTATCCATTTCACCAGGGAACAAATCAAGGAAAGGAGAGGATAGAGAGGGCAAGAGCCGTTTGTTGAAGTCATGGTTTTCAGCAAGTGAGGAGGAGCGAGACAGAGATGAAGAGGAAGAAACAGAGGGGCAGAGCAGGAGAAGTAAACACTGGCTTTTGTTCAAAGAAAGAAGAGAAAACAAAAGAGAGGTATGCCATGCTTTTTGGCGAGAAGCACGCTACTCCAGGACCCAAACAGGATTAGTGGTGCATTGGTATACGAAATATGAAATGAATTTGAGCGGTGGACATGTGAGTCTGTTAGTTGGATTGAAAAGGATATTGGAGGGATAGAAGAGGGAAGGGTCTACAAAGAGTTTATTTGGAGATCATAGCAGCAGGAGCTGGTTTGGGATGAGAGCCCGGGGGAAGGGTTTAGAAAGGCTTGTTTTGGAGATCTAAATAGCAAAAGAGGGTTGTGATGATGCAAGGGAGGGGTAGAGTAGGGAAGATTCTAGAAAGGGTAATTTTAGGGATCATAGTAGTCAGAGAGTGGAGAAACATATATATTAGGAGAGGTATAGGGTGAGAAATAGGTTAGTGCATTGGAGAGACTAGTAGATTGAGGTTTGGGATAAGTCAGAGAGTTGAGGTAGAGGATATATTAAGGGAGGTATGGGATGAAATATAGGGTGGTGCATTGGAAATGCTGAATTAGGAGTAAAGTAATAAATATAAAGATACATAAGTACATGGAAGGTATGTATGTATGTTAGGTAATATATCTAGATTTAAGTTGTATTAAATAAACTCAGACTTTCAAGTGTTTGTGTACTGTATGCTGATTTATATATATATATATATATATATATATATATATATATATATATATATATATATATACTAGCAGCCCGTCCCGACCTTGTCCGGGAGCAATCATGGCTTAGGGCCCCCGCCCGCCCTGACGTAGTGCAGTATTATGGCTGTATGTTTACTTTTGGAGGCTTTTGTAACCTGCACACGTTTGTTAACCTGCACGCTCCTCACTGCCCACGTCACTTTTTGTCACCTGCAGACGTTTCTGTGACTTTTTCCTCCTGTAATGGGCTGTTTGCTACCCGCTTCACGTTTCTTTTTCCGCGGCCGCTGGCGCCCTGCACATGTTTCTTAACCTGCACGCACCTCACTGCCCACGTCCCCGCCGCCGCTTTTTCCTCCTGTAATGGGCTGTTTGCTACCCACTTCACTTACCTGCACACGTTTCTTTTTCCTGTGGCTCGCTCCCCGCTCCTCTCTGCCTCCGCTTTCACCCTACTTCATGCACCGCTCAGCGCTCCTCCCCGCCGCCGCTCCTCACTGCCTGCCCTCCGATCGCCGCTCATGTCCGCTGCTCCCCGCGCTGATCGTCACTGCTCCTCCACGCGCTGTACGCCGCTCCTCTTGATGTCAGGACGCACGTCGCGGCCGGCGCTACTTTGGAGAGACTACTTTTTTTTAATATAACTTTTTAAATAACGTTTATTTTTTAAATTTATATAGCCTATAACCATCTACACACCCTGACGATTTCAACGGTATATCGGGTGTGTAGATTGGCGCTGTGGTTCCCGAGTTTACCCGCCTCAAAGCCTGAAAGTTCTTGCTTTATTATAGTAGTATATATATATATATACATATATGTATATATATATATATATATATAAACACGAAGTTGTAGCTGTTCCCAAGCCTCTATGTCAGCGGGCTCACGGCAGGGGTAGCCACCCCCTTAAATACAACACGTCCAAACCAGCGTATTCCTTCCTTGAATCACGGAAAAGAACCACACAGGAGCCGTGGCCTCTATCAAAGTGAGCCGTGGCCTCTATCAAAGTGCAGGTTTATTTTAGACACAACGTCCTACGCGTTTCGGAGTGAATCTACTCCTTCATCACGGGAAAAATTTGTGCATTTCAACATGGATAATAAAGTAAAATAATGTGTCACGTGATAAAACAACATAAACAAAATACTTAGTACTCATACTTCCTTCAATTAATTATATCGTGTTTCACAATATATTGTTATGCATATTGTATGTTTTTAACGAGTGGCAGCTTGCCGAAATCATATTCAAAATAATGTCAGCAACCCGTGTTTCCGGATGAAACTAAGGCTTCAGTTCGTTTATTTACTCTAGACAAAATTATAACAAATGGTTACATGCTATGTCAACTAAATTAATCTAGTCGTTGCCCAGTGTTTTACTAAATAAAGTAAAATTGATTAATCACACCAAGTTCAGCAAATGCGAGACTCGAACCCCCGGTCTCAAAAGACAAAACATTTCTTCAGCCTGTTAAACGCTTGAGCTAAACAATTCTACCGTACTCAAATTGGAATTAGCGTAGTGTTTTCTGCATTGATTTTTAATATAAGACACCATGCTCCATGTAAGGCTGAAAAAACGTATATTTAAACAATAAACGACTGAAGGTATCGCCCTAGTGGGCCAAAACTGCTCATTTAGAGCACAAAATGGTTCATAAGTTCAAGTTGTGGTTGGGTCAGACATGATCTTGCCCCAGTGGGCTAATGCTCTTGGTCATCTGTGTAGGCCTTCATCACTCACTCTTGTACATACATCTGTAACATATAGGAAGATAAGACAAAGTCATGTTAAAATCTTCATAGCCAAAAAGGTGGTTTATGAAAAAAACACACAAAATTCTAAAAACAGCAATCAGAATATTAGCAGCAAAATTCATTACAATTAATTAAGCTTGAATTTAATGTAGGTGCACTGACAATTCTTCGTCCATATTTAACCCATGGGGCACCTGGTGTTAAATCTGATAATGAATTTGGACTCTAGCTTCCTAAGTTCCAGCAGTCTATTGCCTCCCCTCATGTTGGGGGAAACTCAATCAATAGCTGCAAATTTGACAAGGTTGGCATTGCTTTTATGGTACTCATGAAAATGACGGGCTACCGGATACGTTTTATCATTCTTACTGATTGCCCTCAAGTGCTCTAACACTCGTTTTTTACCTTTGTGGATGGTGCTCCCAATGTAGTATTTTGAACATGGACATTTGAGAGTATAGATGACATATTCGGTATTGCAATTAAGGTGTTTTTGTATGACCCATGGAGCCTCATTGTTATTGAATTTCAAGGATTTAATGCTACTGCTGAATTTGCAGGCCTTGCAATGATTACAAGTAAAAAAGCCTTTGACCGCATTCTCTTTTCTTGGGGTTGGGATCATATTACTGCACAGCTGATCACGTAATGACTTAGGTTTTCGAAAGGTTAAGGATGGGTAATCTCCTATGCAATCTTTCAGGTCATTATCAGTTTTTAAGACCTCCCAAAATTTATTGAGGCATTTTCTGACTTCCCAAGCATGTGTGTTGTAAGTAGTGATGAATCTTATTGCTTCTTTGGGCTTACTCAAAGATTCATCTACTTTGGGAAATATAAGCTCTTGACGATTGAGAGCATCCACTCTATTGATGGCTTTTTTTTACTATTTTAGAACTATAGCCTCGTGTCAGGAATCTTTCACTCATGATTTCTTTTTCTTCTTCAAATTTCTTAGTTGTGCTACAGTTTCTGCGGGCTCGTAACAGCTCCCCAAAGGGTATGCTCTGTATTAGATTGCGTGGATGGCAACTGTCCGCGTGAAGTAGACTGTTGCCAGCCGTGGCTTTTCTAAACAGAGAGCTCTCAATGGTATTGTTTTTTATCTCTACTTTGAGATCTAGAAATTCCATGGAGTCTTTGCTTATCTGATGTGTGAATTGGAGATTCATTTGGTTATTGTTTAATGTTTTTACAAATTCAATGGCTTGTATGTCAGTGCCACTCCACACACAAAAGATGTCATCTATATAACGTAACCAGAGGACGGCGTGGTCTTTGAATAGCCCGATCTTGTGGACAACCTGCTCCTCCCACCAGCCCAGGTATAGACCTGCGAAGCTGTGGGCGTAGCAGGTTCCCATCGCCGTCCCCTGGATTTGCCTATAGATATTCTTGTCGAACAGGAAAAAATTGTTAATTAAACACAACTCAATCATTTTGAGTATCATTTCTGTATGTTGAAGGAAACATAATGATCTACTCTGAAAAAACTGTTTACAGGCTTCCAAACCTAGAGTTTGTGGAATGCTTGTGTACAAACTACAAACATCTAAGCCTAGCATTAGATACTGAGGAGACCATTCAATGTCACTGATATGCCTTAGAAAGTCACTGGTGTCGAGGACAAACGATGGAAGAGATTGTACCAGAGGTTGTAGAAAGTAATCTACGTACTTTGAATTACCAAGTGGAAAGATGAATGTATACTCTCTCGTTGAGTCAGGGAGTGGTTCCGCCAGCCGGGAAGCAGGCAATGGTCATCCCGCTGCTTAAAAAACCGGGTCTTGACCCGAAGGTCCCAGCCAATTACAGGCCGATTTCTTTGTTGCCGGCTCTCGTAAAAATTTTGGAGAAACACGTTCAGTCGGTCCTCTCCAACTTTTTGGAGACCCACGAGATCCTGCATGACACCCAGTCCGGCTTTCGCTCAAATCGCAGCACCGAGACCGCACTCCTTGAGGTTTCTGAAACCATCAAAGGGGTGTTGGATACCGGGGGTAAAGTCATGCTGGTGTTGTTGGACTTGTCGGCGGCTTTTGACACCGTCCCCCATGAGGGCCTTCTCGCAAGACTCTATGAGATTGGTCTTCGGGGGACGGTGCTCAGCTGGTTTTCTTCCTTTCTAGCTGGCCGCCGGCAAACGGTCTGGACATCGCCTGACACCGCCGTAATGCCGCCTCTGGGAGTCGGGGTCCCTCAGGGCTCTATATTGAGCCCGACCCTCTTTAACATCTTCATGACCCCTTTGGCGGCGGTGGCGGAGTCGTTTGGTGCCCGGATCGTATCTTATGCCGACGACACCCAGCTCCTCTTTTCTTGTAAGAGAGGGGCAGACTTTGACGGGGAGAGTATCCGGGATTGCCTTGGGGCTGTGTTCACATGGTTCCAACTGCACAGCCTCAAGTGCAATTCCGATAAGTCCGAGGTACTCTTCTTCGGGTGCGACACGGAGCCCAGCTGGCAGGTCTGGTGGCCCATCGGTATGTTCCCTCCGTCTTGCTCTTCCCCTATGGCTAAGAACTTGGGGGTCAAGATGGATAAGGGGCTGACGATGAAAGCCCAGATCCTTGGGGTGACCGGCACCTGCTTCGGCCTATTAAAGATGCTGCGGAGGTTCTTACCTCTGTTGTCGGAGGAGCACAGGAAGTTGACTGTGCAGGCTCTGATAGGCTCCAGGTTAGTTTATGCCAACATTCTTTACCTGGGCCTACCAGAGTACTTGTTGCAGCGGCTTCAAGTAGCGCAGAATGCGGCGGCCAGGGCCATTTATGGTCTAAATAGGCGTGCCAGCGTTTCTGGTCTATTGCGGACGCTGCACTGGCTACCCATCCGCAAACGGATCGCCTTTAAGGCTTTGATCTTGGCCTATAAGGCTCTCCACGCGGTGGGAGCAAAGTACCTCCAAAAGAGACTGGCCTTTTACCATCCGGCTCGCTCTCTGAGGTCAGAATCTTTACTTTTAGCGGTTGTCCCACGAGTGAAGAGAGCGCGCCTGGGCGGCCGTTCCTTTGGCTTGCTGGCTCCACAGATGTGGAACTCGCTTCCGCTCCCACTCCGGGGGGCCACTGGTCTCCTTGACTTTAGGCGAGGCCTTAAAACCTGGTTGTTCACCCAGTAGGCCTTTCTGCAGTTTTTTGTTTCTTGTCTATTTTTGTTCTTTCTTCTTTTACTGTGTTATGTTATTGCAAAGTAGTTCTCCTTACCCAAAGCGCCGGGACACTCTTTTTGAGTAACCGTTGCGCTATACAAAAGAATAAATAACATAACATAACATAACATACTGAGTACAGATGAATTTTCCTATTTGGCATGCAAGTATCCAAAACTGCCTGTTTTATATTTGCTTCCCAAATTGCACAAAAATGCCCAAAGACCACCAAGGAGGCCGATCGTTTCCTCCTGTGGGAGTGCCTTAGAGAAGACTTCAAAGTACGTAGATTACTTTCTACAACCTCTGGTACAATCTCTTCCATCGTTTGTCCTCGACACCAGTGACTTTCTAAGGCATATCAGTGACATTGAATGGTCTCCCCAGTATCTAATGCTAGGCTTAGATGTTTGTAGTTTGTACACAAGCATTCCACGAACTCTAGGTTTGGAAGCCTGTAAACAGTTTTTTCAGAGTAGACCATTATGTTTCCTTCAACATACAGAAATGATACTCAAAATGATTGAGTTGTGTTTAATTAACATTTTTTTCCTGTTCGACAAGAATATCTATAGGCAAATCCAGGGGACGGCGATGGGAACCTGCTTCGCCCCCAGCTTCGCAGGTCTATACCTGGGCTGGTGGGAGGAGCAGGTTGTCCACAAGATCGGGCTATTCAAAGACCACGCCGTCCTCTGGTTGCGTTATATAGATGACATCTTTTGTGTGTGGAGTGGCACTGACATACAAGCCATTGAATTTGTGACAACATTAAACAATAACCAAATTAATCTCCAATTCACACATCAGATAAGCAAAGACTCCATGGAATTTCTAGATCTCAAAATAGAGATAAAAAACAATACCATTGAGAGCTCTCTGTTTAGAAAAGCCACGGCTGGCAACAGTCTACTTCACGCGGACAGTTGCCATCCACGTAATCTAATACAGAGCATACCCTTTGGGGAGCTGTTACGAGCCCGCAGAAACTGTAGCACAACTAAGAATTTTGAACAAGAAAAAGAAATCATGAGTGAAAGATTCCTGACACGAGGCTATAGTTCTAAAATAGTAAAAAAAAAACATCAATCGAGTGGATGCTCTCAATCGTCAAGAGCTTATATTTCCCAAAGTAGATGAATCTTTGAGTAAGCCCAAAGAAGCAGTAAGATTCATCACTACTTACAACACACATGCTTGGGAAGTCAGAAAATGCCTCAATAAATTTTGGGAGGTCTTAAAAACTGATAATGACCTGAAAGATTGCATAGGAGATTACCCATTCTTAACCTTTCGAAAACCTAAGTCATTACGTGATCAGCTGTGCAGTAATATGATCCCAACCCCAAGAAAAGAGAATGCGGTCAAAGGCTTTTTTACTTGTAATCATTGCAAGGCCTGCAAATTCAGCAGTAGCATTAAATCCTTGAAATTCAATAACAATGAGGCTCCATGGGTCATACAAAAACACCTTAATTGCAATACCGAATATGTCATCTATACTCTCAAATGTCCATGTTCAAAATACTACATTGGGAGCACCATCCACAAAGGTAAAAAACGAGTGTTAGAGCACTTGAGGGCAATCAGTAAGAATGATAAAACTTATCCGGTAGCCCGTCATTTTCATGAGTACCATAAAAGCAATGCCAACCTTGTCAAATTTGCAGCTATTGATTGTGTTTCCCCCAACATGGGGGGAGGCAATAGACTGCTGGAACTTAGGAAGCTAGAGTCCAAATTAATTATCAGATTTAACACCAGGTGCCACATGGGTTAAATATGGACGAAGAATTGTCAGTGCACCTACATTAAATTCAAGCTTAATTAATTGTAATGAATTTTGCTGCTAATATTCTGATTGCTGTTTTTAGAATTTTGTGTGTTTTCTTCATAAACCACCTTTTTGGCTATGAAGATTTTAACATGACTTTGTCTTATCTTCCTATATGTTACAGATGTATGTACAAGAGTGAGTGATGACCAAGAGCATTAGCCCACTGGGGCAAGATCATGTCTGACCCAACCACAACTTGAACTTATGAACCATTTTGTGCTCTAAATGAGCAGTTTTGGCCCACTAGGGCGATACCTTCAGTCGTTTATTGTTTAAATATAAGTTTTTTCAGCCTTACATGGAGCATGGTGTCTTATACTAAAAAGCAATGCAGAAAACACTACGCTAATTCCAATTTGAGTATGGTAGAATTGTTTAGGTCAAGCGTTTAACAGGCTGAAGAAATGTTTTGTCTTTTGAGACCGGGGGTTCGAGTCTCGCATTTGCCGAACTTGGTGTGATTAATCAATTTTACTTTATTTAGTAAAGCACTGGGCAACGACTATATTAATTTAGTTGACATAGCATGAAACCATTTGGTATAATTCTGTCTAGACTAAATAAACGAACTGAAGCCTTAGTTTCATCCATAAACACGGGTCGCTGACATTTTGAATATGATTTCGGCAAGCTGCCACTCGTTAAAAACATACAATATGCATAACAATATATTGTGAAACACGATATGATTAATTGAAGGAAGTATGAGTACTAAGTATTTTGTTTATGTTGTTTTATCACGTGACACATTATTTTACTTTATTATCCATGTTGAAATGCACAAATTTTGCCCGTGATGAAGGAGTAGATTCACTCCGAAACGCGTAGGACGTTGTGTCTGAAATAAACCTGCACTTTGATAGAGGCCACGGCTCCTGTGTGGTTCTTTTCCGTGATTCAAGGAAGGAATACGCTGGTTTGGACGTGTTATATATATATATTTTCTAAATAATCTACAAGTAGTAGAACTACGATCAGAACATGAAGGTTGAATCTGACTTTGAAATATAGCACTAGATTAATAACCAATATGAGTTGAAAAGGTATAATGACAGTAGGTTTTGACAAAGTCTGACTACAGAATATGGGGGTTAGAGTTCCATTAGTAATATTGGTCCTTAGGAAGAGAACAATTAGCGTATTTTGCACATATTTATTGTAGATAGGTTATTGACATTCGCTTCATTTTGCACATTTCATGATATTTGCACATGTTATTAAAATAGTCAATAATGTATATATATAATGAACTATGCACTTGCACTTTATTTCTTGTATTCTTCCTATTACCCTCATATTTACAATCATAAGCAGACTTGTCATCTCTATGTATTTTACAGTGATTATTGTTGCCATTAAGGATTCGCTCATATGAAGATGTGCACATATATCTATGACGTTGGTATCTACTTAAAGTATTTGACTGTTATGCAATGTATTTTATAAAAGTTAAATGCTACCATTTAGTAGCTGGAAGTATATCTTCAATGTCTATGCTAAGAATATTCACAGGTGATACTCATTATTTATCGTCACTAGCACTTTAAAAGGGCTGTCCCACTTTCAAAACGTTGTCATGTGAACAAGGCTCCGTTGAGCCGAAACGTCTTTGACAGTACCTCTGCAATAAAAGGAAAAGCAGGAGCCCATTTGGTCCGTGTCCGAGTTTCTTTTGTTGGCTGGCGAGAATCGGTGCAGCGCAATTTGAAAGCGGCATTTCTGATATATATATATATATATATATATATATATATATATATATATATATATATATATATATATATATATATATATATATATATATATATATATATATATATATATATATATATATATATATATATGTATATATATATATATGTATATATATATCGAAGGACTTAAACTCCTGCAAATTCCAGCCTCCAGGCGGCAAAGAAGGAGACGCAGACCCTGCAGTTTTCAGGCAAGATGTTTTATTTCTTTAAAATCTCAAACCCACGCACGACGCGTTTCGGGCTTCAAGAGCCCTTGTTCACATGCGGGTTTACAGATCGCTATTACGTTTTTAAAGTATTTGCTTGGTGTCCACCCACCTCCATTACTCCATGTCACATGATTGACAACATGGAAGAAAGACTCACATTTCAACAGCTTATCTAAAATGCTTTACATTGTGCATTACTTTTGCTGGATATCATAAAACCAGTTAAAACTGCGAATCAACACAGACTTTTCTGTATAAATACAAAATATCACATCGCAAACTTTCTATATTTAAATAAATATAATTTCTATAAAAAACGATGATTTTCTTATGGGATAAATCCCTATGGGTAAAACACATATAATGCGAAGGCAATTAATATTAGTCTTCTTCAAAAGAAAAACTCACTTCTGGATAAATCCAGTAGGACATCAGAGTAAAGTGCATAAGTGTTTAGCAGTAAAAAAACATTTACGTGCAGAATGGTGCAAAAGTGCAAAGAATATAAAGTGCAATAGAATATATGTCTAAAAAAAGTCCTTAGTATAATTATAATGCACATTTCATAAATATTAATAATAGTGAAATCCAATGATAGAAAATACCATTAAAAAGCATATAAATAACATTTGTTGCTAAAATTTCATTATACTAAAGAAGTCTGACATGGGGAAAATCTTTTTGGCAGCAGCTACTAAAGTTGTTATACATTCTGTTCTTATTGCCATTAGCTGCCATCATTATTCTTTTCATTATTTATTATTTAGCCAAGTAAAAAGTGAGTAACAAAGAGAATCCAGTTTAACAACACTGGAACACCAATAACATCTTTCACGATCTGTTCAAAGGAAATTGTACATATCTTTCGTGTTGTTTAACCCATTAGGCCACTTGCTGTCGAATTCCAAAATGATTTTAGTTTCTAATTGTCTGAGTTGGCGTTCCCTATTGCCTCCCCTTCGTGGATTTGGGATAGCATTGGTAACATAATAGGTAAGACAATTTATATCATTATCATAGATTCTTTTGAAGTGACTTGCTACTGGGTAGGCTGAGTCGCTGTGGAGAATGGCTCTTATATGTTGTAATATTCTTACATGTACCAGTAGCTTCGCACCTGCAATGTAGTTAAGGCCACAGGTGCATGTCAGAACATAAATTGCATATATTACGTTTTGCAGTTATAGTTGCCATAAATAGGGATTAGATAATCACTGAAAATGGTAGAATAATGTGTCTTATTGCAGCCAAATTTACATGCTCTACATTTCTTAAAACCACGTGCTGACTGCAGCCAGTTAGCAGCTTTTCTAGTCTCCGGAGAATTTTTATCAAGAATGTACCCCATTGACTTTGCTCTTCTAAAAGTGATCATAGGAGTTTCTGCTATTCTGTTGCGAAACACACTATCAGTTAACACAATAGGCCAATGTTTCTTGATGATAGATCTAATTTTGCGTTCCTCATTGCTGTATGTGGTGATCAGTCTATGGGTATCCACCTTGCTTGGCCTAGGTGCTGTTCCTTGATCAAATTCGTGAAAGTCAGAGTTATCACCCTTGAATAGACAATGTCTAGGTCGAATGCTAGCCTTTTTCATAGCTTCATTGATGATTTTTTCACTATATCCTCTAGCTTTCAGTCTACCAGACATATTGTGTAAGCACTCATTAAAATATGCATCATCACCGCAGATACGCTTTAGTCTTAATATTTCTCCATAGGGTAAACTTGCGATTAAATGTCTGGGATGTGCCCTATTCGCATGTAGTGTGATGTTCCCGGATGTTGGCTTTCTATAAAGAGTAGTTTCAAGTTTACCCTCTTTGATGTGTAGCCTCACATCGAGAAATTCAATTTGGGTTTTATCGATGTGGGACGTGAAAGCTAGGTTCATGGAATTGTCATTATTAGTCCTGTTGTACTGTTTGGTTTCTGCCTCAATGCCCTTCCACAAAATAAAAACGTCATCAATGTATCTGAGGTAGCTAAGAACATGCGACTCAAATGATGCCTGATGTGTCTTCTTGAGAACCTGTTACTCCCACCAGCCAACATGCAAGCATGCATAGCTGGGGGAGAAACAGGCTCCCATAGCCACTAGTCTCAGTTGTTTAAAAACATCCTTATTAAAAACGAAAAATGTGTTGTTAGGCACTATGAGATAAGCTCAAGAATTACATTGTTGTATTCGTAAAATTCACATGTTCTTGTGTCTAAAAATGTTTGACTGCTCTCAAACCTAAGATATGGTCTATGCTAGTGTAAAGTGACTCTATGTCATGCGTGATTAAATGTAAGTCATCATTCCACACTAGCCAATCAATTTTTCTTAAAAAGTCATCGTGTCTCTGACATAGCTAGGCAAGTCCTTAACTAAGTCTTGTAGAAAATAGTCAATATATTGGCCTACTTTCTCACCTACACTGTTAATGGCCGAAATAATGGGCCTACCAGGAACGGGCATAACATTTTAATGTATTTTTGGAATCAAATTTAATACAGGTAACACAGGGAATTTGTTGTACATAAACTTGTATTCTTCAGTGGATATAAGACCTTCCCGTCTCCACTGTGTTAACAGTTTATGTAATGTGTCCTTGGCTGCATTATATTCCTTCATATTAGTTTTTGTATACCATGCTTCATCATTTAGTTGTTTCTGTGCTTCTTGTACATAATCATTTTTTTCCCAAATTACCAGATTACTACCTTTATCTGATTTTTTTATTACAATATTATGATTCTCACCAAACTTTTTCATTACTTTATCATATTCTCGTATTTTGTAATGTAAGTTTTTCTGTTTTCTGTTATTATTTACATTGTGATACAACTTTTTCAGGTCATCAATGACCATATCATGATATCTGTCAACATATATATATATAGCCTACTGGTGGTCACCAGTGGGTAGTCATAGTTACAACCTAGTACCATAGGAAAAGCATTTTCTGATTTGCTAATAACTTTGGCATCGTTTGACGAATCTTTGCAAAATTCTCCCAAAAAAAGTCTATCCAGGTCAGCTCCTATCCTAAAAGTTCGGGGGGGAGGGGTGATTCGTCAAGAGCGGGCTGAGAAAAAAAGGGAGTCCCAAAACGCGTTTTCCCCATGTTAATTTCCATAGGAAATTTTGCAACGAGCTACAGCCCGAACTGCTGAACGGAATTACCCAAAATTTGGCACAAGGTAGAGGAGTTTTTGAGGAATTCAAAAAATAAAAGTCAAAAAAATCAATTTTGGGCAACTACTGAACGGAATTACCCCAAATTTGGCAAATAGGTAGTGCTTAGATCAGAAAGAAACCTTTTTTTTAAATGGTGTAAATCCGTTCAGTAGTTGCTGAGAAATTAGAAAAATAAAAGTTTCGATATCTGGGCGGAGCCTAAGTTCCGAGCACGAGCTTCACTGTGATTGGCTGCCAACACTCCATACCAGGAAGTGTTGGCAGCTATCTTGTGACTCAGTAGAAGCGAGTCACCAGAAAACAGAGAAACAAAGATATAAAACAAGGGACGGGGGCAGGGTAGAATCACCCTGATCCCCTAGGCCTGGTCAGAGCATCCCAAAAGAACTCCCAGGTCCCAAAAAAAGATTTTTATTTTTATTTTGGTGCATTTGCACAGTGGTGCAGGGAGGGGGCGGGTCCTGACATAGCAAGTGTGCAAATGCACCCCTTGGCACATTGTAAATTGGGGGATTAAGTCCCCTATAATCCTGAGGGACCCTGGGAGCGAACTAGCCCACCAGGTACCTCCAGTATGTGCCAGGGAGTTGCGTTGCAGAGAGGTGTTGAGAGGCCATGCCCCTTTTTACACCTCTCTGCAACGCAGCTCTGTGGCGCTTACTGGAGGTAGCTGGTGGGCTAGTTGGCCCCCAGGGACCGTCAAGACTCAAGGGGATGTAATCCTCAAATTTATAACACACCAGGGTGCGCGTTTGCACAGTGGTGCAGGGAGGGGCCGTGGCCTGATGTGACAAGTGTGAAAACGCACCATGTGGTGCGAATTAAGTTGGGGGATTAAGTCCCCTTCAATCCTGAGGGTCCCTGGAGATGAACTAGCCCACCAGGTATCTCCAGTAAGCGCCAGAGAGCTGCGTTGCAGAGAGATGGTCCAAGGCCACGCCCACGTTTTGCACCGCTCTGCAACGCAGCTCTGTGGCGCTTACTAGAGGCAGCTGGTGGGCTAGTTGGCCCCCAGGGACCCTCAGGACTCAAGGGGACTTAATCCCCCAATTTACAACGCATCAGGGGGTGCGTTTTCAAAGTGGTGAAGGGAAGGGGTGGGCCTGACATAGCAATTGTGCAAACACACCCCCTGGCACATTGTAAATTGGGGGATTAAGTCCCCTTTAATCCTGAGGGTCGCTGAGGGTGAACTAGCCCACCGGGTACGTCCAGTAAGCGCAACAGAGTTGCGCTGCAGATAGGTGTAAAAAGGGGCGTGGCCCCCTCTCTGCAGCGCGGGCGTGTTTGCACAGTGGTGAAGGGAGGGGGCGGGGCCCGATATGACATGTGTGTACATATGCAATCAGTCCGCCAAAACCCAAGCACTTAAAAATTCACCATACACTCTCCTTGCAGCACTCTAATAATCCAGTCACTACCCATGCACTAATGCAATGACCCATGCACTAACTCATGCACTGCTACAATACCCTGAGCAGTACACATGCAGTCCAGCCATCGCCCTGTCACTACCCATGCACTCCTCCAATCACCCAGTGAGCACCATCTACTTATCAAATCACTCCGCCAAAACCCAGGCACTTATAAATTCACCAAGCACTGTCCTTGCAGTACTCTAATCATCCAATCAGTACACATGTACTCATGCAATGACCCGGGAACTAACTGATGGCAAATACAGAGGAGGTCATGCTAATCACAGGGATACCCCAATGCATAGTGTTCCCTAATGTATGTAGGTGTTTTCACTGTATTCTAAGTGTCTTTTAGCAGAGCACGGGCTCCGGTCCTGGTTAGTCAGAGTCAGTTACTACCAGTACCCATCAGTAAAAAGTTGTGGGCACAGGAGGACTTTATGCTCCTCTGTGGTTCTTTCTGCACATCTCTTGCTGCTTCCTGTGTTTTTGTTCGTCTTTCTGGACTTATGTTGACTCTTTCAGCATTTGTCTTGTTTCTTTCTGTGCTTTTCTTCCTCTTTCTTCACATGTCTTACCTTTGTAGGCATAGTTAGAAATTAGCATTTAAAAAAACATTGAAATTTAGTGAAAACAACCATAGGATTCAGGCACATTATAGTTAGAAATTAGCATTTAAAAAAACATTGAAATTCACTGAAAAAACATAGGTTTCAGGGACGTTATAGTTAGTTGGACATTTCACTTGTACAAAACCATATAAATTCCCCCGTTATAGTTAGTTCAGCTAACTATAACTCGCGCCCCCGCAATGCACTGCTGATGATGTCACATATTGCATCATTCATGACATGGTCAGTGACATCACTGATGACATCTCAAATTACATCACTGATGACATCACTGATGACATCATCCATGTGAAAATCTGATGCACCTCCTCACACTCTAATATAACCTTTGATACACCCACTGTAAAATACAGACTACCATTTTCGAAACCATCGACACACCAATACCAGTTACTACATACGCACTCACTGATTCCTAGGTCTACACACACATCCACTCATTCACCCATACAATCACTCATACATACAGTCATTCATCAATACAACACTATCATATGCACTCATACACCCACCGCCACTCATCCATCGAGTTATTCACAGACCTAGTCAGTCATACAAAAAATCAATCACACTCCCATTTCCTCACCTATACAGTGATACACACATCACCTCACTTATTCAAACATCTACTAACACATACTTACTCCCTTATACAATCACTGATACCAGTACACACTCATCCATACAGCCACTCTCACAATCACTGACTCTCATGTATAGTCATTCATATACTCCAACTCTCACATACACTGCCTTTTACATATGTAGTTATTTGGACATGTACCACTGAGACATCCAATCCCTCACCAACACACCCATACACACACTCACCCACCCATACAGCTGCTTCCACATGGGCTCTTGAACACATATGCCCAGTGAATCAACCACTCACCCATCTATGCACAGAGTCACACACCTCCCACCCACCCACACACACACAGAGTCTCCCATACAAATACTCAGGCAACCAATCAATAACCCATATGAACACTCATGTAGCGATTGACCAACACATGCAGCAGTTTACACAGCAGACATACTTTACTGATACACACATTCAGACAGTTTAGTCACTAACCCATGCATTCAGTAAGACACATTTAATCACTCACTTATACAGTCAGTCACGCACCTACTAATTCCTTCATCCAGACACTTATATACACCCACTCATTCTTGATTACACCTTGGCATAAATATAAAAACGTATTTAAACTTTACAGAACCACACAGTCACTGGATGATGTCATCAGTGATGTCATTTGAGATGTCATCAGTGATGTCATCAGGAATGTCACTGACCTCGAGGCAAGATGGCTGCCGTGAGGAAGGCTGTGTAAACAGCCGGCTCCCTGGTTCCTGGCGTCCGGGAGTGAAGGAGAAGGAAAACTCCGTAGTTTCGCCACGATAACTACTGTGAAAACCCTGTGAATGTTGGTCATGCGATTATCTAGTACTCTTGTTGCACTGCATTAACTGCGAATATATTTTTTGCTTACAATGGACGATTCCGTCTTACCTGACCGCGTTGACTGATGCCGGTCGGCTGCCTGTGGATGTTGTGGGAGTTTCTGTTCTACGCTTGTTTCCACCCTGTATTGGACGGAGCTATTCGGAGGCGTTAACCAGGTGTTGATCATTTCCAGGTCGGCTGCCGAGGAGAGCGTTTTGCAGCTAGCACTAGCGGAGCAGAGCAGAGCTAACCGCGCTAACCGTGCTACAGTATTACACTGTGGCAACAATTGGATACAATTGGATACAAAATATCTTTGTGACGGAGTTCACGAATGTTGCTGAACTTTTTCGAGTTTAATCGGCGGTCCCCGCTGTGGCGCGCTACACTCTGTTTGTTCTGGTCACAGAGTAGCGTTTTCCCTGGTAGAGGCGGCTCACGGATGAAAAAGAGGACGCCGCTACCACCCTCTGTTAGTACTCGTAGCAATAAGAGAGACGGTGTTGGAAGTGATCTGAGAGGAGAAGAGCCGGATAACGAGGAGATCGAGATGGCAGAAGCACCACCGCTGACTCCTGGTAAAACTGCTACAAAACAGGGTAAGAACATTAACAAGGGGGCTGCTTTGAAACCTAATGAAGCCTTGAGTTCGAAGAGTACAGCACTACAAACATTGCCTGATCTGTTTGTGAAACATGCTGTCAAGAAGAAAACAATTGATAGTAGCAATCAAAACACTGATATGATTGTCACTCAACCGCTTAATCAACCTTCTACAACTGTTGATAGTCAAAATAATCCCGTAAATCTCATGGCGACTGATCCTTTGAGGAAGGGCATTATGGGAGGTGTAGTTTCTGGCGGGACTATAATCAATCGTGCATGTTCTCTTCCCTCGCTATCAGTACAATCAGCAACTGACCAACAGAGCGGAAAAAAAACTATCGCACAGCAGTCTAATCAGGAGCTTCCCGAAAACTTCTACTCCCTGTCAGAACTTTCATCTGATGAAGCAACTGGATTAAATAAAGATTGGGCAGACTTTAGCGGTGAGAGCCTATCTTCTGATGGCGAGGTTAGCATGAGCCCTGATAATACCAATACGGCCACTATCATCAAGAAGAGGCTGAGGAAGAAGAGATCTCTACGTGCGATGAGTAAAGAGACCGCTCTCAACCCACCAAGCGGAGCGAATTCCCTATCCCCTAATCCAGCATCTATCACCACTACTGCTACTGATACCCCTGGGTCTAATTATAATTCTGTACCTGACCCGGCTCCGCCACATGAAAATAGTGAAGAGATTACATTAAAAACAATCTTCGACACCATGATGAATCACAGGGCAGAAAGCAAAGTTGAAAACCAACGCACGCAGATGACTTGTGCTAAAGTCAAAAATGCAGTTCGACGTGCAATCAAGATATGCTCAGAGACTGCTGACAGGGTCACCGAGGCAGAGGCTAGGATATCCGTCCTAGAAGAAGAATGTATGGCCCAAAGACAGGATGTGGGTGACTTTAAAGCCCAAAAGGAAGACCTATCTGATAAGCTAGCTAATTTGGAAAATCAGGCCCGCAGAAGTAACCTGCGTTTTTTGGGGGTCCCTGAGAATAAAGAAGGGTCTGACCCGAGGAAGTTCATCATTAATTTATTAAATGACGCTTTTCCCGAGATGACTGAGTGGGATTGGGCACGGGAAATACAGCGTGCACACAGATTTCCCTTCACTGTGAGGAAACCGCGACAAGGCCAAGAAAATGATCCCAGGGCCATTCTGGTGTCATTCAATAACTTTCTTGCCCGCGAAGCCATCTACGTAAACGCAAGACCGGATAAGAAAGTGGATGGACTGGGCTGTCAGTTTTTTGTGCGACCAGATTATTGCCAAGCTACTATGGCTCAACGATGGCAACTGAGGCAACTGATCCCTGATTTCCAAAAGAAAGAAGTAGCAGTGTTTCTCCAAGGTCCTGCAAAATTAAAGACTATATTCAAAGGCCAAATAAAATATTTTATTTCTACAATCAAAGCCAAGGAATATTTGGACACTATCTGAATAATCAGGAAGAATATTTTTTTTGAAAGGACTAATGCGTAGTTGTTATATTCAGACTGTAAGACTGTAAGACTATAAGCCTCGTAATTTACATTATTTAACAACTACTTAATATGCAGGACCGCTGTGTTCTTTTCTATTCCATCTATTTCATCTATTCCTCTTCTCTCTTTTCTCTTCTTTTCTCCATTTCTTTTTTTTGTTTTTTTTTATTCCTTCTCTCTTCTCTTTTCTCTTTGTCAGGACGCTATGGGCCAGGGACGCGGCACCCATACGTTTCAGGAACTGTTAGTTCCTGTGCCTCCTATAGTGGGGAGGGTGGTGGGAGGGGTTCTGGGAAAAAGGGTGGGGGTGGGTAAGGGTAAGGGTTGGTAGTGGGGGTGTAAGGCAGAGGTGTTTAATACAAGGATGAAAACAAGGCATTCATTTGTTAATATTGAAGAGTATATACTGTTGATGATTACTAACATTCCTTTTTCCTTATCATTATTCTCAATATGGATAAAAAGGTGAAAATATGTACAATTAATATTAATGGTCTTAATGACTTAAAAAAGATCGGTATGTTTCGTTCAATGCTCCAGACATTATATATTGATTTATTATGTATTCAGGAGACTCATATTTCATGGGATAAGCGTTCTCTCTTGGATAATTTGGGATTGGATGTCTTGCTTGTATCTAAACAAATGGGCATAAAAAGAGGCGTTGCAATTTGTATGCGAAAGGGAGTTGGGAAGTGCCTGAAAACATCAGCTGATAAATGGGGCAGATGGGGGCTTGCTGAAATAATAATTGGAAGTTGTAAATTTACTATTTGTTGTATGTATGGCCCCAATCTGGATGATGCTGAAGTATTCAACACTATGAATGCAGAGCTAGCTACTTGGACACAACCAATAATAGTATGTGGAGACTTAAATATTCATATGTCAGCTGATTGGAATATCAAATCAGGGAGGAGTTACTTGGGTCGTAAGATTAGAACTTATAGAGCACTTAGAGATTTGGTGTTAAATAATGGGCTAACTGATGTCTGGCACAAATTCTATCATAAAGACCCAGGATATACTTTTTTCTCTATTCCCCATCGGAAATTTGTCCGCCTAGATTATTTTTTCGTATCTTCTTTGTTTTTGGAGAAAATCCGTATCGAAATATTACCTCAAGTTATCTCAAATCATAACCCTATGATTGCTGAGATTCAGTTTCCCACTGATTGTCAAAACCCAACTAGATCCTGGTCATTCCAGAGAAATCTGTTATTAGATGAAAACTATCTTCAATTTATGGTTACAACTATTAAAGACTATTTTCTAATAAACAATGATACGGCCTCTCCACAAGTAGTGTGGGATTCTTTTAAATTCATTGTACGGGGAGAGACAATTAGTTTTGCAAATTATAAGAGGAAAAAAATCCAAACAGATTTCAAGGAGAGGTTAAACAAGATTAGGATAGCCGAGATGGACTTATCTACTGCATGCAAAAATAACATAGGCATAGAGGATGCACAACTACGTCTAGTTACTGAACGATCTGGTCTGCGTATTCATATTGCTGATGAAGTAGCAGTAAAATGTAAGCAATATAAAACTGAACGCTATGAATACAGTGAGCGTACCGGAAAAATCTTAGCACAACGCCTACGACAAAAATCTTCCATTAACGAAATACAGGGTGTTAAAGATATGAATGGTGTTTTTCACGAACGTAGGGAAGAAATATTAGAGTCATTCCATGATTTCTACAAGACATTGTATAACGACCTCAATAATGAAGCTGATAAGACTCTTAATCCCGCAAATTATCTTCAATGTGATAACCAACTTTCATTATGTCCCGAAGAGATAGATTCATTTACAAGGCTAATAAGCTGGGATGAGATTGAAAAAGCCATTTTGAGTCTCGCGGCAGATAAAGCTATGGGGCCCGACCAGATACCTCTTGAATTTTATCGCACATTTAGACACATGCTGAAACCAGAGCTATTAAAAATTTTCAATTTAGCTTTTCAAGGTAAATCTCCTGACTCTTGGTCTACTGCTACTATAGTTGTTTTTATAAAAAAGAATAAGGACCCAAAAGAATTAGGTTCCTATCGTCCTATTTCTCTTATCACCGCAGATAGCAAGATCTACTCTAAAATCCTTGCAAATAGATTAAATGATGTAATGGCTGGCTTGGTTTCTCACATCCAACATGGTTTTATTAGACATAGGGATACTACAGATCATGTCAAACGCGTTATCACATTATTGGATTGGGCTCAAGCGAAGGAATCCCCAGTTGGGGTGATTCTACTCGATGCTGAAAAAGCGTTTGATAGAGTAGACTGGGGATTCCTTTGGTCTGTATTAGAATGGAAGGGCTTCCCATCACATTTTATTAAAGCTGTACAATCACTTTATTCTAATCCCAAGGGTGTAATAAGACTAGGCACTGACAATTCTAGACCTTTTTTAATCACTAGAGGGACCAGACAAGGCTGCCCTTGTTCCCCGCTCCTATTTGCTCTCTACTTAGAACCCTACCTGAATAGATTAATTATGGAACCTGGCATCCCATCAGTCCGACTTCACGAGGTTGACCATAAAGTTTTAGCGTACGCAGACGATGTGGCCATTGTAACCTCCGACGCCTCTTCTGCGCTACCTAAAATAATTGATCTAGCTAGTGAGTATGGTAAATTCTCTGGATACAAGCTTAATATTTCAAAAACCCAGATCATACACTCTGAGGCTGGTAAACCCACTGATATACTATTAAATTCTACTGGTACATATCTTGGTGTAATTATATCTCCTAAAATTGATGACATTGTTGGACTAAATTTGGATCCTTTACTCATATCTACCAATAGAACTTTAGAAAGGTTAAATAATTTACATTTATCTTTATATGGACGAACCAATGTCATCAAGATGATGATTTTTCCAAAATTTCTTTATTTTTTTCGCACTATTCCTTTATTCTTTTCAATGTCTCTTTTTAATAAAATAGACAGGATGTTGTCCAGGTTTTTGTGGGGGTACCGTCGCTCAAGAAGATCTTTAAAGTGGTGTACTCTTCCGCAAGAATGTGCTGGGCTGGGATTTCCAAACTTTAGAATGTACTACTGGGCTATCACTCTTAAAGCAATCAGGGTCCTACTATTTCATGATCATGTTACCGAATCCTCTATGGCACCTTCCATCTTTGAAATGCTTTTGGGCGCTCATGCGCGTCAATGTTTATTGAAATTCATGGAACCCAGCTACTACAAAAAAACAAAATTTAAGGTGTTTCTTTCTGCTTTCTTAGTTTGGAGACAAATTAATAAGACTCTACGGATAACTCCAAAACTTAATTTTTACACACCTATTTTCCGTAATATTTCACTATCAGAGATTTTTCAAGATATAGCTATATATCGATGGCATACGAAACAGATCCATTCAATTGGGCAACTGTATCAAAATGGGGTTTTTATGTCCTTTTCTGAACTTCAAGAGACATTTGGCCTTTCCAAGAATGAATTTTTCAAATATTTACAGATCCGCAGTTTTTTGGAAAAAAAAACCTGTTATATAGTGATGCTATGGAGACTATCGATATTTTAGAGAGTTGTAAGAAGAATAACCGCATTGGCATAATTTATCAGTTAATGGTTAATAGGCTGCATGATGATCTAGATCATCAAACCCAGAAATGGCAAAGAAAATTGTGTATAGAAGGGATAGACCTGGTAAGAGCTTTTGAGATGAGTAATAAAACAATAATCAATAGCTCTCTTAAAAGCCAACATTATATGTCTACTTTAGACCTTTATTATACACCCGCTAAGTTGGCCAAATGGAAAGCTACAAAAGGTATTAATTGTAGTCGTTGTGGAACTCTTGCAGCGGATTCATGTCATATGTTCTACAGTTGTTCTAAATTGGTGGTATATATAGATAAGATCGAAAAGTTTTTGACTAATTTGCTCAATGTTAATATCAAGCTCTGTCCTTCTGTGATTATTTTTGGTATTTATTTTCCCTCTGAGAATCTATCTGCTGATCAAGAATACTTTCTGTTTATTGGAATGTCCGTATATCGTTTTTGCATTACTTCTAGATGGCTGGATATAGATCCACCAACATTTGAACAATGGTTGGGAAAGTTGCTAAATGTTTACAGAATGGACAAAGCAGTTTATAAATTGAAGGGACAGAAAAAGAAGATTTTTGCCCGGAAGTTATGGTCCCCTATTGACAATTGGATCTAGATGACTGTATTTGTAAAGAAATATTTTATATCTTGTTTCGTCCTTGTATGCTTTATGCCTCTGCCACAAAAAAAAAAAATATTTAAAAAAAAAAAAAAAAAGGAATGTCACTGACCATGTCATGAATGATGTAATATGTGATGTCATCAGCAGTGCATTGTGGGGGAAAGCGTTATAGTTAGCTGAACTAATTACAATGGGGCATTTCTATGGTTTTGTACGAGTGAAATGTCCAACTAACTATAACGTCCCTGAAACATGTTTTTTTTCAGTAAATTTCTAAGGCTTTTTAAATGCTAATTTCTAACTCTTACGTGCCTGAAACCTATGTTTTTTCAGTGAATGGCAAAAGACTTTGTCCCTTTCTATCTCTGCATGGATGGCACTGTGCTAATCCTATGCTTAAAAACTTTGACAGAAAAACAGACATTTGAGGTGAGCAGATCTAGAGTGTCGCTGGTGTTGAGAGTGCTCTAACAGGAGTGGCTTTCCACCTAAATTTGAGAACTACCCAGAGTTCTCTCCTTCTTTTTTTTTGCGTAATTTATGCGTCACTCTATGCCTGAAAGGGTTTTGTTTTGACTTATACTGGGTGCTCCCTTGTGTCTGGACAAAGCTATACCTCTCTGAAGAGCTCTAATTAGAGCAAAACACTGTGTCAGGGATTGCTTTTACTCATTTCAGGTTGGCTTGAGTTGGTATTTTACCATTTCAAAGCTGTAATACTGTGCCTGGAGTGATAAATGGCTTTTTTCATTTTACAGCTCGGCAAGGACAGCACTGTGCTAGTCCTATGCTTAAAGACTTTGCTGTAGAAATGGCAAAAGACTTTGTCCTTTTCTAAGAAATGGCAAAAGACTTTGTCCTTTTCTATCTCAGCATGGATGGAACTGTGCTAATCCTATGCTTAAAAACTTTGATAGAAAAACAGACATTTCAGGTGAGCAGATCTAGAGTGTCGCTGGTGTTGAGAGTGCTCTAACAGGAGCGGCTTTCCACCTAAATTTGAGAACTACCCAGAGTTATCTCCTTCTTTTTTGGATTGTTTACACACAGGTCTGAGCAGAGGTTAGGAGAAAAACTAGGAGGGAAAATTAAGCAGTCACAGGCGGGTAAAACAGCAGATTTTAAGCTACAAATCCCACAAACAAGTAAAATTGAGGCAGTCACAGACAGGTAAAACTCTAATAACAACAGCGGGTACCCAATCAACCATTAGGCATCTGGGTGAATATGAACTAGCAAAATACAAGTGATGCCAATGGTATTCAAATTTAAACGTAATTATTTGAGGAAACAGATACCATCAATTATCTATCTCCACCATACACATTTATACTGACTAAATCAACTGTCCTATTTTTATGTTCATCTTATGGCTAATTTTCTAAAGAAAACACAAAACACATAAATGATATATAGTACTCATGTAGTAATCTTTTAAGAATCTATTTAAGATCTTAAGTATTTTGGTCATACACATCAAAGAATCACACAATATATATTCTTGTGTCAAACCTCAAATAATTACGTTTAAATTTGAATACCATTGGCATCACTTGTATTTTGCTAGTACAGACAGGTAAAACAGCAGAATTTTACCTACATAGCCCACAATCCAACTTGTAAATTGAGGTAGTCACTGGCAGGTAAAACAGCAGATTTTAAGCTACAAAGTCCACAAACAAACAAGTGAGATTGAGGCAGTCACAGGTAGAGGAAAATCACTTTTAAAGTTTCAGGGAATATATAGCACAAAGTCTGTCTTCTTACCCACTTCTGGTCCTTTGTTCGCTGGGATTTTGGGGACAGGGAAGCTGTGGCCACTTAGGTTCTTACATTAGGTCATAATTGGGCCCACACCATTGCCAGCATGCCGTCCACTCTTCTGAAAAGAAAATTGTACCAAGCATATAAACTCTAGAAACACAAAAATATGGTGCAAATCATAAGAAATAACATATAAACATGTTTTTAAAAATATACTCTTATTTATTGATGAGATTTTTTAAATAAACAAAATATATAAATATTCATAAACACATATAGATACTTACAATATATAACTGCATACACATATTGGATAATATTGTGCAAATTAGAACCACATATTCAATCACAATGGTATAACCTGAGACCATAATAGCTTCAATTTTATGTACAATATGATCAAAAACATTTTATACGGCACATGATGGTCTATATACAGAATATTAGGCTGAGAAATGATTCAAGCTGTATTTATGGAAACACTGGTAATATTTGTAGACTACCTCAGATAGTTAGTTCTTATAAAATTTGCTCACATTCCTACACCATTGCAGGCATACTATCCACACCAGCCTAGTTTACACCGGCACTTCAAGTTGAAATAATGCAGTGGAATGCAGCCCGAAACAAAAAGACAGATGTGCTTTGCCGCTCACTTAAACAAACAGCAACAAAACTAGCGTATCCCAGAGAAAATACCTCCCTAAACACTCACTGGCATTTGCCGAAGCCTAAAGTTACGGCATCTCCAGAAGTGTGCACCAAGTATAATATTTGTTTTTTGGAACACATTTAATCATGTGCAGTATGAAAGACCATATACACTCTTGCACCACATGAGTGCAGGCTATCGCCTCTTCTGTTTTCTCACCCCTTACATACAATGCCATACCATCACCACTTTAGACTTGAAACCAGTTGCCTGTTCCTTTCCAAAAAGAAACGAGCTACTGCATTTTGCCCCCTACTTTGGTGGCAAAGGTGCCCTCTGTTGTAATGCTAGAAAAGAAAATGATCTCTCATGCTCCATTTTTAAAGTAAGCCATTAATTATTGTGATGAAGTGGACCCCTCAGACACCTGGGCCCTGGTGCAACTGCACCTGCTTCACTAATGATAACTACTATCTTTCGAAAAAGGCTGTCTCTGCCATCCCTCACACTCCGATCTCTCTGATGCCAATACCAATCAGTCTCATCTCCTTCAATTTCCCTCTCTCTTGGGCCATTGCTCCAAGGCTCAAGTAATACTGGCACCGAAGGAATGCACTTGTTGCCTAATGCAAGAAAGGAAAAACAGTAAAACAGCTATAAATCTACAGAGCCCAAAATACCTACAGCCCTGAGAAGTAGGCTGTCTACTTTGTCCATTCCTTGAGGTCGTCACTCCTAGGCTTGATGTACAAAGCAGACTTTCTGCTGGTCTGTTCTTAAAAAAAAGAAATCTAGGGGTATATTATCAAGGGGTTTATCTCCGCTTTTTTGGCTTTAAAAGCCAAGAAAGCGGAGATAAAATTATCTCCCTATTACCAAGCTGTCGCTAACACCAGTTAGCGACAGCTAATAGGAGATAGTGACCATCTTGGGCCCCGCTTTGCATGTCAGTGATATTTATCACTAATGACATGCAAAGTGGGCGTGCCAAGATGTTAGCGACTGAAAACAGTCGCTAACATCGCTATCTCCTATTACCAACTTTTGGAGATATTCGCGCTCGGCGCGAATATCTCCAAAAGCTAACACTTGCCCAGGAGCAGTTCTTAGCCATGTTATCCAATGGGAGGGGGATAACATGGCTAAGAGCATTTGCTCGATAATGCATGAATATCGCTGACTTTTCAGCGATATTCATGCATTGCGGCCGTTTTTTATCGCATTTGCGATAAACCTTGCTAATAGCAAGGTTTATCTGCGATAAAAATCGCCGATGTGCGGCGATAATTTTTGTCTCTAAACAAGTTAGAGACAAAAATTATCGCTAGTTGTTGGTAATATACCCCCTAGCACCCCCACCACCACCCTGTTGCTTGGGCCTAGTTCAATGTGCAGCAAGGGTGACCTACTTGGGCCTTAACACTAGCACGGGAATGGGTCCCACGCCCCTTTTGATAGTTTTCATAGTGGGACAGTTTGAAGGGGCTTCTAAGATAGTAATGGAGTGAGAGTTATGGAAGAAACATGCCATCTCACCAGGGTACCTGTAAGAAATGTAAATATGTGCAATTAGTTAATCCCCTAATATAATGACGGCTTTCGAGCCAGTATTGAATGTAATTGATGGAATCATGTGAAGCTTCATGGTGAGAAATATTTACTCTTTTTGAGAGATAGTATTAATGTGGTATCAGCGGGGTTCTCTAGCCTGTCCTTTTAATGCATACTTAAAAAATGTTTGCACAAGATGCAATCTGATTACTTATTACAAAAGTGTAGATTTTTATAACACTGCATTATGCAGCAGGCTATTTTATGCTGTGTAATACAATTAATAACATTTTAGAATAATGACATTCACAGTGCTTTCTGTCACAGTCTTGGACCTCATAGCACTATAAATAAAGAAGTCACTCCTCACCAATCAGGATTTAATTGTGTGACTCTCTGGTCTCACACACAGACGATGACGTTAACCAACTGACTTTTCATAACTTAAAAGAGTACATTTCCCATCCATTTGTTAAACTTGTGTTTTTCATTTAACGTGTTTGCCAGTTATTTCCTATACAGTCAACTGAAGGTGAAAACAAGAACAAAATGTATAATATTTTGTTCTTTTTAGCCACGTCTTTGGCCCTGTTTACACAATCACTTTCACTGCCCAAACAACTCTAAGTATAACATGTAAATGAAGACCGCCTGAAAATGCCTTATATTACAAGTAAAAGAAGAGTCATTTGTACCCCATTTGGAGTGAAGTCATGGACCCCCAGGAGGCATGACCCCCAGTTCCTGTGTATCCTTGTTGTTTTTTAGGTCTAGCCTGAGCCAGCGCATGCGCTACTCTGGCAATACTTTTAGTAAGTGGGCTTCAGAAAATGCTACCACTGTGGCCTAGAGCTTGCGGTTACACACGCGGGCGCGCGCTTATGAGCCGAGGCGTTATCTCGCTTTCCTCATCATGCTCATTAAGCGCATCGCTTGCAGCGCGTGTTCACTTTCACTTTTGCGGCCATGTCACTTTCACGGCTGCACAGCCACTGCTTGTTTCTACATGCTTGTGATTATTTGCACAGGCTGGGTCCGGCCTAGAGATGAAGAAAATGTGAGCAGGGGGCGCTGCTGTGCATCACCGAGCCCAGCCCCCCTTCCCAGGGCTTCTGACATCTGTAGCACTGCCTTTCCCTGTCCCCGCAATGGCCGTCGCATCAGGGCCGGGTCGGTTGCCTCCCCGGGGCCCAACTTGCCAACACTACAAATGAGACCCCAGTCAGGGAGAGCCTGAAAAAAAGAGACCAGTAGTCCAACCTTCAATCCACCTCGTCCCCAATCTCACTCTCTCTGCTTGTCCATCCAGCATCGGGGTGTGGGGAAAAAGAGTAGTCATGCCGGAGTTCGCGATATTAGTCCACAGCAGACCTTAGCTGAAGGAGGTGTTTGTGCTCTTATGTGGAATGATGTGCGGTGCCGCACAGCGGTGCTTACGGCCTGTACGGCACCAAGTCACTGGCTTCTACTCTCTCAGGACCATCGGTCTCAGAAAGTATGGCCCAGTCTGCTCCCGCAGCTGCCCAGGTCGGGACCGTCACACTGCAATCAAGTTGGGCATCTTCCCACTAGTCACCGCACCTCCTCCTCCACAGAGGCAGGGGGGCCACTGGGGAGTCACTTCCCAGTGCCTCATTCCCAAACTTTGCTTTACTCCCGTTGCTGCTCCCAGCTCCTCAGTGACTAGAGCTGGGGGGCAGTGGGGGAGATGAGCACTCCGCTGACAGGCCATAGCCACGGGCTACAGCAGGCCTCCAGTCTATCAAATATGCGCTGCTGAGGGTGCTCCAAGTCTCTGCCTCATAGTCCCTCAGGGCCACCACTGTGCACACTACCATCACTGCCCATCCCAGTGCCTGCCCAGACGGAGGCTGCTGGGACGAGGCCTGATGCCTCCACGTGTCCCGCTGAGATGGCGCCACAGAGGAGTCCCAGCAGCTGAGTCCTCACATTGCCGCTCAGTGACCCACTTCCCCATCCATCCCACGCCCGTCACCCGTTACCGCTCTCACCACTGGCCAGCTTATTGTGCAGGTGGGGGAGACAAAGGGAGCAGCTGCAGGGGCGTAACAAACACCCCCGCAGCCCCCGCGGTGCGGGGGGGGCACACTCTGTTCAGTTAATTAAGGGGGCCCCCCGGCCCCCTCAGCTCTTCTGAAAGCTGTGAGAGGCTTGCACTAACGCAAAGCCTCTCTCCCTCTGTGACTGAAGCAGGTGCAGCCTGCTGCCTGCTCCGAGCCCCTCGCCCCCTCCCTCTGACTAAAGAGAAACAAAGTATCAACATTGTTTCTCTTCAGTCAGAGCCGGAGGCAGGCCGGGGACAAGGACGGGGTGGGGGCCCAGAGACAGCAGTCTCCACTGCTCCTCTGAGGAAGCACAGAGCCCGGCCCCCACTCTCTCATCTCCACAAGCAAAGCAAGCCCACCCCACAAGAGAAGACAGGGACAAAGGTGGTGTGGGGGCCCCACCCCATAAGAAAAGAGAAGAGACAGGGACAAGGATGGGGTGGGGGCCCTACAAGAGAAGAGACAGGGACAAGGATGGGGTGGGGGCCCCACAAGAGAAGAGAAGAGACAGGGACAAGGATGGCGGTGGGGGTGGGGGCCCCACCCCACAAGAGAAGAGACAGGGACAAGGATGGGGTGGGGGCCCCAGAGACAGCAGTCTCCACTGCTCCTCTGAGGCAGCTCAGAGCCCGGCCGCCACTCTCTCCTCCCCATAAGCAAAGCCCACCCCACAAGAGAAGAGAAGAGATGGGAACAAGCATGGGGTGGGGACCCCAGAGAGTAGGAGGCAGCACAGAGCACTGCTCAGAGTCAGGACCCTGATAAGGGTGGGGGCCCCAGAGAGAGCATTCTAAAGGGCAAAGCTCATATGAGAAGGGACGAGGCAGCAAAATGGGGCCCTCAGGTAAGCACTCTTGTTAGAAGCACTATGGGCATCCGTGGGGAGGGGGAGGAGGGGCAAGGCAGTGGGGAGAAGGGTGCAAGGTAGAGAGGAGAAGGGTGCAAGGCAGAGAGGAGAAGGGTTTAAGGCAGAGAGGAGAAGGGCGCAAGGCAGAGAGGAGAAGGGTGCAAGGCAGAGAAGAGAAGGGTGCAAGGCAGAGAAGAGAAGGGTGCAAGGCAGAGAGGAGAAGGGTGCAAGGTATAGGGGAGAAGGGTGCAAGGGTGCAAGGCAGGGAAGAGAAAGGTGCAAGGCAGAGGCGCGAAGGGTACAAGGCAGAGCGGAGAAGGGCGCAAGGCAGAGAGGAGAGGGGTGCAAGGCAGAGAGGAGAAGGGTGCAAGGCAGAGAGGAGAAGGGTGCAAGGCGGAGGGGAGAAAGGTGCAAGGTAGGGAAGGATGAAAGGCGGAGGGGATAAAGGTACAAGGCAGTGGGGAGAATGGTGCAAGGTAGAAAAGGGTGCAAGGCGGCGGTGGAGTAGGGTGCAAGGCAGAGAGGAGAAGGGTGCAAGGCAGAGGGGAGAAGGGTGCAAGGGGGAGAAGGGTGCAAGGCGGAGGGGGAGAAGGCTGCAAGGCAGAGGGGAGAAGGGTGAAAGGCAGAGGGGAGAAGGGTGAAAGGCAGAGGGGAGAAGGGTGCAAGGCAGAGAAGAGAAAGGTGCAAGGCAGAGGGGCGAAGGGTACAAGGCAGAGCGGAGAAGGGCGCAAGGCAGAGAGGAGAAGGGTGCAAGGTAGAGAAGGGTGCAAGGCGGAGGGGAGAAGGGTGCAAGGCAGAGGGGAGAAGGGTGCAAGGCAGAGAGGAGAAGGGTGCAAGGCAGGGAGGAGAAGGGTGCAAGGCGGAGGGGAGAAAGGTGCAAGGTAGGGAAGGATGAAAGGCGGAGGGGAGAAAGGTACAAGGCAGAGGGGAGAATGGTGCAAGGTAGAAAAGGGTGCAAGGCAGAGGTGGAGTAGGGTGCAAGGCAGAGAGGAGAAGGGTGCAAGGCAGAGGGGAGTAGGGTGCAAGGCAGAGGGGAGAAGGGTGCAAGGCAGAGGGGAGAAGGGTGCAAGGCAGAGGGGAGAATGGTGCAAGGCAGAGAGGAGAATGGTGCACGATAGAAAAGGTGCAAGGCGGAGGTGGAGAAGGGTGCAAGGTAGAGAGGAGAAGGGTGCAAGGCAGAGGGGAGAAGGGTACAAGGCAGAGGGGAGAATGGTGCAAAGCAGAGGGGAGAATGGTGCAAGGTAGAAAAGGGGCAAGGCGGAGGTGGAGTAGGGTTCAAGGGGGAGAGGAGAAGGGTGCAAGGGGGAGGGGAGAATGGTGCAAGGCAGAGGGGAGACTGGTGCAAGGTAGAAAAGGGTGCAAGGCGGAGGTGGAGTAGGGTGCAAGGCAGAGAGGAGAAGGGTGCAAGGCAGAGAGGAGAAGGGTGAAAGGCAGAGGGGAGAAGGGTGCAAGGCAAAGGGGTGAAGGGGTGAAGGGTACAAGGCAGAGGGGGGAATGCTGCAAGGCAGAGGGGAGAATGGTGCAAGGTAGAAAAGGATGCAAGGCGGAGGTGGAGTAGGGAGGGGGAGAGAGTGAGGGAGAGTGGGAGAGATTGGAGAGTGGAGAGAGGGAGAGTGGAGAGAGAGTGGGGGAGAGTGGAGTGAGGGAGAGTGGAGAGAGGGAGAGTGGAGATAGGGAGAGTGGAGATAGGGAGTGGAGAGAGAGTGGAGAGAGGGAGAGTTGGAAGAGGGAGTGGAGAGAGAGAGAGAGGAGAGAGAGAGTGGAGAGAGAGAGAGAGAGTGAAGAGAGAGTGGAGAGAGAGAGAGAGTGGAGAGAGAGCGGAGAGAGACAGTGGAGAGAGAGAGAGAGTGGAGAGAGACAGTGGAGAGAGAGTGGAGAGAGAGAGAGTGGGAGAGAGAGAGAGTGAGAGAGTGGAGAGAGAGAGAGTGGAGAGAGAGCGGAGAAAGACAGTGGAGAGAGAGAGAGAGAGTGGAGATAGACAGTGGAGAGAGAGAGTGGAGAGAGCATGGAGAGACAGTGGAGAGAGTTAGCGAGAGAGAGAGAGTGGAGAGTGAGAGACAGTGGAGAGAGAGTGGAGAGAGTTTGGAGAGAGAGAGTGGAGAGATTGGGGAGAGAGTGGAGAGAGAGTAGAGAGAGAGAGTAGAGAGAGATAGTGGAGAGAGAGAGTGGAGAGAGAGAGTGGAGAGAGAGAGAGCGAGTAGAGGGAGAGAGTGGAGGGAGAGAGTGGAGGGAGAGAGTGGAGAGAGACAGTGGAGAGAGACAGTGGAGTGAGACAGAGAGTGGAGAGAGGGTGGAGAGAGAGAGTGGAGAGAGAGTGGAGGGAGACAGTGGAGGGAGACAGTGGAGGGAGAGAGAGAGAGATAGTGAGAGAGTGGAGAGAGAGTAGAGAGGGAAAGTGGAGAGAGACAGTGGAGAGAGAGTAGAGACAGAGTGGAGAGAGACCGAGTGGAGAGAGACCGAGTGGAGAGAGACAGAGTGGAGTGAGACAGAGTGGAGAGAGACAGAGTGGAGAGAGACAGAGTGGAGAGAGACAGAGTGGAGAGAGAGTAGAGAGAAGGGAGAGAGGGTGGAGAGAGAGAGTGGAAAGAGAATGGAGGGAGACAGTGGAGGGAGACAGTGGAGGGAGAGTGTGGAGAGAGAGAGAGAGAGAGAGAGAAAGTGGAGAGACAGTGGAGAGAGAGTGGAGAGAGATTGGAGAGAGAGAGTGGAGAGAGTGGAGAGATTGGAGAGAGAGTGGAGAGAGAGAGTGGAGAGAGAGAGAGAGAGTGGAGAGAGAGTGGAGGGAGAGAGAGTGGGGAGAGAATAGAGCCAGAGTGGAGAGAGACAGAGAGTGGAGAGAGTGGAGAGAGAGTCGAGAGAGAGAGAGAGAAGGGAGAGCGGGTGAAGAGAGAGAGAGATGGAGAGAGACAGTGGAGAGAGACAGTGGAGAGAGAGAGTGGAGAGAGAGAGAGTAGAGAGAGAGAGAGAGAGAGAGAGAGAGAGAGAGAGTGGAGAAAGAGAGAGAGAGAGTGGAGAGAGAGTGGGGGGAGACAGTGGAGGGAGAGAGTGGAGAGAGAGTGGTGAGAGAGGGATAGTGAGAGAGTGGAGAGAGAGTAGAGAGAGAAAGTGGAGAGAGAGACAGTGGATAGAGAGTGGAAAGAGAGACAGTAGAGATAGAGTGGACAGAGTTGAGAGAGAGAATGAAGATAGGCAATGGAGAGAGTGGGGAAAAAGTAGAGACTGACTGACTGACTCAGAGACTGAATACTGACTGACCGAGAGACTGACTGACTGAAAAACTGACCGAGAGAGAGAGACTGACTGACTGAGAGAGTGACTGACTGACAGAGAGAGAGACTGATTGAGAGTGAGACTGACTGACAGAGATAGAGAGAGACTAACTGACTGACAGAGACTGACTGACTGACGTAGAGAGATACTGACTGACAGAGAGAGAGATTGACTGACAGAGAGACTGACAGAGAGAGACTGACAGAGAGAGAGAGAGAGACTGACTGACTGAGAGAGGCTGACTCACTGGGAAAGAGAGAGACTGACTGGGAGAGAGAGAGACTGACTGACAGAGAGAGAGAGAGACGAAGAGAGAGAGACTGACTGAGAGAGAGAGACTGACAAAGAAAGAGAGACTGACCGACAGAGAGACTGACTGACAGAGAGAAACTGACTGAGAGAGTGAGAGACTCACAGAGAGAGACTGACTAACAGAGAGAGAGAGACTGACTGACAGAGAGAGAGAGAGAGAGAGAGAGAGAGAGACTGACAGAGAGAGAGACTGACTGACAGAGAGAGTCACTGACTGACAGAGAGAGAGACTGACTGAGAGAGACTGGCTCACTGCGAGAGAGAGAGAATGACTGACTGAGAGAGACTGACAGAGGGAGAGAGAGACTGTCTGGAAGACTGACTGACAGAGAGAGAGACTGAGAGAGAGAGGCTGAGAGCGAGAGCCTGACAGAGATACTGAGAGAGAGAGGGACTGACAGAGAGAGGGACTGACAGGGAGAGGGACTGACTGAGAGAGAGACTGACTTAGAGAGAGACTGACAGAGAGAGACTGCCAGAGAGAGGGACTAAAAGAGAGAGAGACTGACTAAGAGAGAGACTGACTGACTGAGAGAGACTGATTGAGAGAGAGAGACTGACTCAGAGAGAGACTGGCTGAGAGAGAGACTGACAGAGAGAGAGAATGGCAGAGAGAGACTGAGACTCTGACAGAGTGACAGAGAGAGAGACTGACTGACAGAGAGAGAGACTGACTGATAGAGAGAGACTGGCTGACTGAAAGAGAGAGACTGACTGACTGAAAGAGAGAGAGTGACTGACTGGGAGAAACTGACAGAGAGAGACTGTGGGAGACTGACTGACAGAAAGGGAGAGACTGACTGAGAGAGAGACTGACTAACTGAGAGAGACTGACAGAAAAAGAGAGATAGAGAGACTGATAGAGAGAGGGACTGATAGAGAGACTGACAGACAGAGGGACTGACAGACAGAGGGACTGACAGACAGAGGGACTGACAGACAGAGGGACTGACAGACAGAGGGACTGACAGACAGAGGGACTGACAGGGAGAGAGACTGACTGAGAGAGAGACTGACTGAGAGAGAGACTGACTGAGAGAGACTGACTGAGAGAGAGACTGACAGAGAGAGGGACTGATAGAGCGAGAGAGACCGACTGACTGACAGAGAGAGAGAGAGAGAGAGAGAGAGACTGACTGACTGACAGACTGACTGACTGAGAGAAACTGACTGAATGAGGAAGACTAAAGGACAGAGAGAGATAGACTGACTGACTGAGAGAGAGACTGACTGACAGACTGACAGAGAGAGAGAGACTGACTGACAGACTGACTGACAGAGAGACTGAATGAGAGGGAAACTGACTGAGAGAGAGAGAGACTCACAGAGAGAGACTGACTAACAGAGAGAGAGAGACTGACTGACAGAGAGAGAGAGAGAGAGACTGACTGACAGAGAGAGAGACTGACTGACAGAGAGAGTCACTGACTGACAGAGAGAGAGACTGACTGAGAGAGACTGGCTCACTGAGAGAGAGAGAATGACTGACTGAGAGAGACTGACAGAGGGAGAGAGAGACTGTCTGGAAGACTGACTGACAGAGAGAGAGAGAGACTGAGATAGAGAGGCTGAGAGCAAGAGCCTGACAGAGAGACTGAGAGAGAGAGGGACTGACAGAGAGAGGGACTGACAGGGAGAGGGACTGACTGAGAGAGAGACTGACTTAGAGAGAGACTGACAGAGAGAGACTGCCAGAGAGAGGGACTAAAAGAGAGAGAGACTGACTAAGAGAGAGACTGACTGACTGAGAGAGACTGATTGAGAGAGAGAGACTGACTCAGAGAGAGACTGACTGAGAGAGAGACTGACAGAGAGAGAGAGAATGGCAGAGAGAGACTGAGACTCTGACAGAGAGACAGAGAGAGAGACTGACTGACAGAGAGAGAGACTGGCTGACAGAGAGAGAGAGACTGACTGATAGAGAGAGACTGGCTGACTGAAAGAGAGAGACTGACTGACTGAAAGAGAGAGACTGACTGACTGGGAGAAACTGACAGAGAGAGACTGAGGGAGACTGACTGATAGAAAGGGAGAGACTGACTGAGAGAGAGACTGACTAACTGAGAGAGACTGACTAACTGAGAGAGACTGACAGAAAAAGAGAGATAGAGAGACTGATAGAGAGAGGGACTGATAGAGAGACTGACAGACAGAGGGACTGACAGACAGAGGGACTGACAGACAGAGGGACTGACAGACAGAGGGACTGACAGGGAGAGAGACTGACTGAGAGAGAGACTGACTGAGAGAGAGACTGACTGAGAGAGAGACTGACTGAGAGAGAGACTGACAGAGAGAGGGACTGATAGAGCGAGAGAGACCGACTGACTGACAGAGAGAGAAAGAGAGAAAGAGAGACTGACTGACTGACAGACTGACTGACTGAGAGAGACTGACTGAATGAGAGAGACTAAAGGACAGAGATAGACTGACTGACTGACTGAGAGAGAGACTGACTGACAGACTGACAGAGAGAGAGACTGACTGACAGACTGACTGACAGAGAGACTGAATGACAGAGAGAGATAGACTGACTGACTAAGAGTGAGACTAAGAGAGAGAGACTGACAGACTGACTAACTGACTGACAGACTGACTGACAGAGAGACTGAATGACAGAGAGAGAGAGAGACTGACTCACTGAGAGAGAGAGAGAGAGAGAGAGAGAGAGAGAGAGAGAGAGAGACTGTGATGGAATTGGGGTCAAAGTGTGTATGAAGCTATGCAATGCCTCTTAAGATTGCTATTGTCTACTAATAAAAAGGTATTATGAAAATTTGCTCTTTGTAGTTACATCTGCTTTTGAAATACTGCATTGTCGCATTGTCTAATGTTTTAAAACGAAAACGAGAAGGAGCAGTCAATGCACTTTTGTCAAAATGAGTGGGCCCGATGTTGTATATCATGGCAGGAGTCTGCATCAGGAAACCCACCTAACATTGGGCAAACTTCCCCGGTCTACCGATGGCAGGGACCCTGTAATGAATGGACCACCACCTATGATAGCCTGAGGGCAGACTAAGCCCAACCTTTGACTCCACCATCCAGTGTTACTTATAACGGGTGCATTGGTGACAGTGGCGTAACAATCGCCCCGCACCCCCTGCAGTATGGCGGGTCGCTGGCCTGTGAGCTCTAGACTGGCACGGAGGATGGGAGGGGGGCCCCGTCCATGTAGTTTGCAGGGGGGCCCCCTCAAGTTTCGTTACGCCACTAAGCAGCTGCCCCACTCCACTTGATCACTTGGCCCTGATAACGCTGTCCGCCATCTTCTCAGACCAGTCCTCACAAGTGAAGTCACTGCACGATCACGCAATAAGGCTGCAACATCGCTTGAAACACCACGGGCAGACGGCTAGGGGTGACAGGGTCAACAGCAGGCATCAGATGTCGGGGCACAAGCTGGATACTGGGCGGATATTTGGGATAATTCAGTGGTGGGTAGAGAACCATCCAATGTTCGGCCACGCCCCCTCTACATAGACAATTCTTTAACAAATATTTCAACTTAATGTTAATAATTATTTGATGCACGTCAACACTAATTTGCAAACAATGACAGTGCACTAAGGGGCTACTCTCCAAAAATGAGAAGAGCAGAACACGTGATACATTACCATATTCCTGAGCATATGATAACCCTTAAAAGCACGTCGTAAAATATTGATACAGCATCTTCAATTAAAAGTTGGTATAATGAAGGTTGTGCAAATAAAATGCACACTGTGTAGCTATTGAAGAGGACCCAGAGTTTCCTAGCTAATTGCAAGGAAATGATGGTGTGAGTTGGGAATGCAACGGAAGGGCTCTAGTGTAGCCTGAACAGTGGATAAGCGGAAGAAAAGCATTTTCTTTTTAGATATAGGTCAGCTCACGGTGAGGCAATGCCAAAAAGTACTGAAGCATCAGCTAAGCTGGCTTTGATGAGAGATGGAGGTAAAAATCGTTTCTAAACAATCACAAAGACTCTGGACTGATGAGTTACATGTATCACATTCTTACATATCCTTACACACTTTAGGTAAGTCATAAATCCCACCTATTTTTCTTGGACTACTCTCTGACAGAATCCATCTCAACAAGGTGTACACCATGCATTCGGGAGATTAAGTTTGCTTTGTGTGCATTACAAGTACTTAACCAGGAGGGACAGGGGGAGTGTGCATCAGACCTTTGTGTTTAGCTTAATAGTGTTAGACTATCAGAAAAGAAGGTAGCTCGATTAAACTAGTTTGTCTTTGATAAAGCTGCTGCCTTTCCTTGTAACTCACGGGATGCCCAATTCACCCATTGGATGGCTCATGATGATTTTGGTTATAATAAACCGAAATTTCTCATCTCTGTAATCTAAAAAATCTTTTCGTCAGTGGCTGGTAGTATTCCATTTTGTAGATGAACCTTTCTGAAAAATATCATAATCCTACAATTGAATATATTTATTCAATCTCATGCCTTGGCTGAGGCAGCAGCAGTGCACAATACATGTTACAACTAAGCATAATATATGGCCATTTCTTTTTATGGCAAAATATGTTTCTGCTTAAAATTTGATTACACCATTTCTCTGTATTTGAAAGCCAACAGACTCAATGGAATACTATAAATGAATTTCAGCAATGAAACGCAATACACTGTATGAAGAAGCAGCCTTTTATAGCCCATTTCTCTGTAAAATGCACGGGCACAAAAACTGTGTGTTTACTAACCAAATTTGGTACTCGAGATATTTGTAATTTTCCTGCATTCAGTTTATGAGCGCATAAACATTCACAAATGTGCGATCGTTAGAGGATCCCAAGTAGATCCTCAGCGGGAACTTGTCTGAGTCGATTCCAGACCCGTTCTGTAGGGGGCACAGTAGCCAAGAGGGACCAGTCAGGTAACCAGGGTAACTTTCTTAAATGATATGTATGCATGTGTGGGTATTGGTCAAATTTAGCCAAAAGGTAGCAGACACTGTATAGGGTCGAAGGCTAAGACACTGTCAGGGAGCGTTTTAGGGGAAGGGTGCAGGATTCTCGGCCAGAGGTGACTATTTAATGCGTCACAGTGTAGTGTTATTCAAAGATGTATAGCTTCAGCTCTTTTCTGAAATGGTACCTTCTTCAATACAGAACATTTAATGAAACACCAAGCAAGTGTAACATAATATGTAACAATCCGGATCCACTGCCAGGCCACCCTCTTCTAGCATGGCTTCCAGATGCAATCATTTTGTCTCTGCTTTGGCAGGTTTCTTCACAATGACCCCAAAGCGTCGCCCATCAGCCTGATTTACCCTTGAGCCAAAGTCTTCTAGCGTTGGAGGACTCCTTTTAATGTGCATTATTTTAATCTGCCCCTTGGAGTGGCCCAAGTCTTTGACGCTCCTCTGGTTTGCTGTCTGTTTGTTGCATGGTCTTGGACTGCCGGCCACCTCCCCCCTTGAACACCGACTGAATTACCCAATTCAACCAGTCAACACATGGGGGTCTTTGGAAGTCAAGGGGGGGTACGGGCCCCCCCCCCTGGCCGTATTTATTAAAATATAAAAACAAATCAAAAATTTTAATCAAATAAACATTTCTGACAATTATTAAAATGCACACTTTTCAGAATATTAGATTGACATCCGTTTCGACATGGTATGATGGGCTAACCTTAACAAATAGCTAATACAGCGTGTCTCCTAACGTAATCTAATCATCCTGAAAATTAAACTGCATTCTAATATTTCCAATACTTTTTAATAACTTTTTAATAACTTTAATAAAGGCCTACGGCAAGGTCGCCAACCGGTGTCAGATCCTTTTACAGCTGCGCTCTCACGTTGAAGATGCGCATGCGCAACCCAGGGCACGTTTCACCCACGTGCGCTCCCGGAACTCCATTTAACCATAACAGGAGGGCCCAGACACTCGCGCACCTTAGTGACGTCATAGTGTTGTGAGGGGTGGCTACCAGCCTGAGGAAAGCGTAGACTCCCTCCCCCGCACCCTTTACAACGGGATATCATATCCTGCCCCTGAAGTTCTGAGAGAGACCAATGGCCCCTCCCGCGGGCGGCCCCTTTCGTGAATGGGTCCGCCCCCCCGTAAGGACCTTAAAATGCTGCTCACCGATTAATGACCTTACCGCCAGACACACATAATAAATACGACATTGCTATTCTAAAAGGAAAAAAGGCCTAAGGAGAAAATTGTTAATACACAGCAAAGCACAAAACATATACATACACAGATACTCCTGTAAGCGGGAAAAAGGCCTAAGGAGAGAATTAGTTAAATATCATGGCACTGCACAAAATATTTACTTCTGTTCTACCTTCCAGTAGACGGGAACTTCAAGGCCTACTGGATCAAACCCCCTAAACCTATAGTCTGGCACATTGACCAACCTGATTCTCACCATTTGCCAGGCCCCAAGGTCTGCTAACAAAGGGATGGAGGGTGGGGAAAATTACACGGCCCCACGGCGGGGCGAGGAGCGAGCCTGGGAGCGCGGGCACAAAGAGGCCGCTTCCCGCGCTCCCCAGGCTCTTAACCCCTTCGCCGCCGCGACCCCGCCCCCTCGCCCCGGAAGCACACCAGTACCTCCGGGGCGAGGGGGCGGGGAACGCGGCCCCGAAGGGGACGGGTTGTGGGAGGGACCGGGCCCCGCCATGCTTGCGTGGGGGCCTATTGGCCCCCCCTTGTATCATGGTCTTGGACTGCCGGCCACCTCCCCCCTTGAACACCGACTGAATTACCCAATTCAACCAGTCAACACATGGGGGTCTTTGGAAGTCAAGGGGGGGTACGGGCCCCCCCCCCTGGCCGTATTTATTAAAATATAAAAACAAATCAAAAATTTTAATCAAATAAACATTTCTGACAATTATTAAAATGCACACTTTTCAGAATATTAGATTGACATCCGTTTCGACATGGTATGATGGGCTAACCTTAACAAATAGCTAATACAGCGTGTCTCCTAACGTAATCTAATCATCCTGAAAATTAAACTGCATTCTAATATTTCCAATACTTTTTAATAACTTTTTAATAACTTTAATAAAGGCCTACGGCAAGGTCGCCAACCGGTGTCAGATCCTTTTACAGCTGCGCTCTCACGTTGAAGATGCGCATGCGCAACCCAGGGCACGTTTCACCCACGTGCGCTCCCGGAACTCCATTTAACCATAACAGGAGGGCCCAGACACTCGCGCACCTTAGTGACGTCATAGTGTTGTGAGGGGTGGCTACCAGCCTGAGGAAAGCGTAGACTCCCTCCCCCGCACCCTTTACAACGGGATATCATATCCTGCCCCTGAAGTTCTGAGAGAGACCAATGGCCCCTCCCGCGGGCGGCCCCTTTCGTGAATGGGTCCGCCCCCCGTAAGGACCTTAAAATGCTGCTCACCGATTAATGACCTTACCGCCACAGGCCAGGTAGTTTACCGACTATCTGGCCCCCCCCCAACCGCCTACACTGAAAGGTCATAACTTCCTAATCCAAACCCCTCTACCCCTGCTATTATGTTCCCTACCCCCATGACATCCCTGACTCTGTCCACTGGACCCCCCACCCTGTGAGTAGAGCCTCTAATAAACGTCAACTCCTCATTATCAGCCGACTGTTAGTCTACTTGGTCCTGATATGACCCCTTGTGGGATATTCTGTCATTAAAGTGTCCTGATATGACCCCTTGTGGGATATTCTGTCATTAAAGTGTAGGAAATAGTTTCTCCAACCAAGTGTAGATCCTCTTTATCGAGTGATTCTTCACCGAGTGACTCCGTGCACTCGCTTAATTCCCCCCCCCCCCTTTTACGTGCAGCCGGGGGAAAACGCAGCCCCCCCCCATGGTGCAATCTGGGTCCTATCATCGTTACCCCATGTCCTAAAATGAACGAGGGTGTGGGGGCATGCCTCTCGAGGGTCCCTGCAGATGCTGTGACCGGGGCTATCCTGGTACTCCCATCCTACTCTTCCCACTGGCCTACTGTACAGTCTGCTAACCATCCACACCCAGCCACTACGCTCTGGAAGTGTTTAAGTGTATGGTACTACTTTTACCCCACTTCATGAACCGGGGAACTGAGGCGTTGCATAGGCCTATCAATCCTGGGGTTGCCGAAGCTAGGAATGTACACCCTTGTGTACTATCCCATCTCTACCGTTGTCACTTACCATTCGGTGATCTATGCATATCATGCTGACACTGGTGGCCCTGCGTGCACAGGCGCCGTTACTGTAGGTATACATTTTCCTGTTACGGCAAATACTGCCATTTTTGTGAAACCACATCCTGCTACATTACTGCCGCCAGCCCAATATACGGGCTTACACACCGAAACAATCCACTCTGTGTTGGCACCTCTTGTGTCTTTTGATCGCTCGCCCATCCCACTTGCGTTGTTGTTTGCCATCTTGTACCTGACGTCAGCATCCCTTGGGCTGTCCACCTGTAGCAGCTGTTGTGATGCGGAGCACTCCAGATATCCACCATGGACCCGGCCATACATAAATGAAACAGATAAACACAAACCATTAGTGTTTCTGGCGATAACTGCAGTACATGTGCTAGTCTTACATTGCCATCCCTTGCCACGTTTGAGATACGATTAGCGTCAGATGCATACTCCTTAATACTTCCGACTAAGTGCTGAGCATAGCTCAGTTTGGGTTCCCTTGTAGCGTGACTGAATTAGTGTTACGAGGAGTGCCCTGTACAATGGCCTTCCTTAACAAACACTACCCAGTGTGCAGTGCAGTGACACAAAGCATGGAGTCCCCAGTGCATACCATAACGCCCTCATGACCCCTTAAGGATAATTAGGATCTCAGCTCAAAAGGAACAGTCCGTTTGTAATAGCACCCACCCAAACATAACTTGATGGGATATACGTATTCTAAGTCTCGCACCCCTCGTGCCTGACTGTTGGCTTGGACCGTAACGCGTAATATAACTCAGGGGCTACCACAAACTATATATATTATTCTTAAGGTACCTGACTGAGCATCATTCCCTTAACCAGTTGCAGTAACCGGTGGCCCTCCAACTGCCACACATGATTTTCCACAATTCATAGTATACCGCCACCTATTCATGATGCAACATTAGTTTCAACCGCTCAGGGTTTAATGTGTTACCGTTCATTAACCCATTCTGCTTCCCCCAATTCAGCCCTGTTCCTATACACATCTGTCTGCCCCTCCTGCCCCTACAGGAGCTCCATCAGTATCAGAGATGGGATTTAGGCATGGGCACGATCTTCCACTTTAGATTAACTCTACAATAGTGAGTCCTTTGCGTGCTCTAAGGCCTCTGAGTAAATTACCTGAAACTAACAGGCCTACTATGGAATGGCTATTTCCTGGCTAACATCTGGTACGGCTGACTTATTTAAGCAATAAAACAGGGGAGGAAGAATTAAGTGCGAAATGCTGTTAAGTAAACACGCAAGTGCACCCAGGTGACCCAGAACTAGTATTGTCAATATTCCTGATGGATGTATCCCCTACGTAGCCCCTTTACCATGGTACCGTTGGTAAGTAGCCTTACCTCGGTTGGGGTGTCAAAGGTTTTCTTCCACTGTAACCAGGCTTACATCGCATTGTGACGGCTAACCTGTGCTACACCTTTGATAGATCTGGCTAGATCAATGTTTAACGCATTTAGCGCCCTCTACAGAGCATCTCAATGAACAGGGGTACCACTATAAAACAACTGTAAGTGATGTAGGCAAAACAGGGTTCTTTGCCTCGTAATTTCCTAAAGGGACCCGAGGAAAGTGTTCAGAATACATACCTATATACACATCTATATCCACCCGGTGTGGTAGTACTTTACTTTCCTCACTCGTGAGAATTTTTAGACTGGTAAAACCAGCTGCTTTTCCTCCCTAGCCGCTTGAGCCTGACGGCTGCTAACCACATCTACCCCTAGGGTGGCTTTCTGATAAGGTTGTCCTTAATCTACCGTCAATAAGGGTCGCCTAGACTGGTGCAGTGAGCCCCTTATAATGTCAAACTTACTCTCTCCCACTATGCTCACATAATCTGGCTCCCTGATCTGGCCAGATCAATGTTTAAGGCCTTCTGAACCACCACAGCTACCACTAGGATAGCTTGTCTAATAAGGTTGACTTTAACCTACCATCAATGAAGGGTCGTTTGGGCCGGTGCAATGTCCCCCTAAAGTAGTGAACAGCACCTCAGATGTTGATTACCTTCACAATCGCTAGCAAACATTAGTCATACCAGCAAATTAAATCTGTGAGGTGCAATATTAGACCTCAAAATTCATACAGATGGTTGGTAACTAAACCATAATCAAGGACTATCAGAGACTTGCGCAGGGAAGTTATTTGTGATTTGTGCAGAGCACTATTCGATTTCAAAACAACATCTATGTTAATTGTACCATTGATGGGTCAGTTGCCAAGCACAACATTAGGAGTTTGCACTTCGGTCCAACTGCAATTGGCAACTTAATACTAGGTGAGGTTCAATGTAAACGTTTAACACAATCCAAAAGTTGCAAGCAAAATATATCTTGTCCAATTCATAAAAACATGTAAAAATCCTTGCCAGCAGGATTATCATCCTGTATGGCTGTGGCTCTCTGATCTAAAGGAATTCACAATTACACGCGTGCATACAGCATGCCACAGTCACCGGTTTCCAAGAGTACTCCTGGGAAACCGTTGATGTGAGCAATTTCCCCCGAGTTGGGGGCCATTTAGTACAAGTTTGATCGGGCTCTTGTGAGGAGTTAAATATGCTGTAATCAGTTTTAGGTTTGAAAAGCCTAGGCCATGGCTAGATGGGCAGTCTGAGCAAGGACACAGGCGTGGTAGTGCCAGTGCCAAAACGTCTGCATAACTCTGGATCTTTGGGAAGGAAGATTCGAACACAGGATCTGCCTTGGTTACTCGACAAGGAAGACATCTATGGGGAGCATGATCTAGGTGTCAGGGAAATCAACTTGAAACACATCCCTCAAGTACTGAAGATCCACATGAAACTGTGATGTATATATATTTCCTACCACTCGCATTGCACATCATGGTCTCTGAGCAACAGTATTTACCCCCCAAAAAGTAGATGGGTAAAATGGAGTTTCTGTGGTCCGGTACACATTCTGAAATCTCCACAGACAGGACACACAAAGGATGCTCACCATTTATCAACTACAATCAAACTGAGACACTGCTGTTGTACACCTAAACTACTTTCCCCAGAAGCATAAAGTTCAGCCAGTGAAGTGACCAGCAAGACAGATAACTGGCAGGGGTCAGCGTGCTGCATTATCTTCCTTCAGAATGCATGTGTTTGATGCATCAAAATTAACATACTGTGTTACCCTCACTGTGTAAGCGGCCAACACTGACACACACCTTGGTGGAAACAAAAGCATACTTTCTTTTTGCTTTCCTGATTTCAAAGTTTACAGTGCATATACCCATACATATTACTGAAACAGGAAAACAATGTTCCACAACGAAAATCACACACTTTTTAAGTTACTTCCGCTGTAGGATCGTTCTGTTTATTAGGACATATTATCTGCTCCCAGTAGTGTTCAAAGAAGCATCTATTCTATTGCGTTGGCAATCTTTAATCCTATGTAACACAGGATTATATTTAGGCTTGTAGCTTATTTCCTGATTTGGCCTCAAACCCTGGCGTCGGACATGTAAATGGCATGTGCCTCGACGGCGGTGCATTGTACAACCAGCCCTTTTCATTCAGAAACCATGTCCACTACCCTAAAAGCATGTACCCATTGAATTTTGACAATGAAAGCAACAGTATCCCTACTGGCTCGTCCTCAATTCCGCAGTGGACTTCATGTTAAAATTCCACATGTTTTTGAGTGGCTAAGAAACCGTAGCAGCCATTAAATTAAGCGCCTGCGACAATGATTCTTGGCGATGTTCTCCAGCTTTACAAATAGCCTGGTTATAAATGGCATTTATCAAACCAACCGCTTAAAGTAATGGATACACAACCATTAGCCATATACCAGGTCCGCCTATGTGCGTGAGCGCTGTGCAATTTGTTACATGCCTTAAGCGCCTAATCTTTCCCTGTGGTCTCCTATCCAAGCACTATACCAAGACTGTGAGCCAAGACTATACCAGGTCCGCCTATGTGCGTGAGCGCTGTGCAATTTGTTACATGCCTTAAGCGCCTAATCTTTCCCTGTGGTCTCCCATCCAAGCACTATACCAGGACTGTGAGCCAAGACTATACCAGGTCCGCCTATGTGCGTGAGCGCTGTGCAATTTGTTACATGCCTTAAGCGCCTAATCTTTCCCTGTGGTCTCCCATCCAAGCACTACCAGACCCGACCCTGCTTCGCTTCAGACATTGAGCGTTCCCAACTGTAGGCTGTTTGCTCCCTTCCCGTTCGTTTCCTAAGATAAAAAAGGGGGGGTGAGGCACCGCACACAGCCCAGAATGAGACAGGAAATAAATGGAACAAAAGCGCTCTGCCCCATATCACAGTAAATGTGAAAATAGTCATAGTTCCAAACAGATGAGTTAGAGACCAGCAAAGGAAGCCACATGTTTTCGAGCGCCCCAACTACACCTATGACCCCCCCACCCACGGCCTCGACGAGACCTGCTGATCAGTGCTTAAAATTGGAATACTTTCTTCAATCATGAGCGCATTGCCTTGTTTTAGTACAATTTACAACCGTTTTGTAACCAGGGGCATAACGCACCCAATACCTGCAGTTAGCGTTCAAACCACGCACCCTTCCCCACAGAGCTTAACCCCTGCTCCCTCGAATGGCACACCAAAGCAACAAATGCCCCGGTCACCAAGAAAATGCCCCCCACTTGTTGGTCAGCAATCTGGCTAGCGTACATTCACCTGATATTGCTTTGTGCGCCTCGTGAGTTTTCCTCGTCATCCCGCTGTTCCAGCGACCGCTGCTACCATCGCGCTGTTCCAGACGCTGTCCCAGGGCTCACCGACCGTCCCGCTGTTTCCCAGGGCAGTTCCCCCGCACGATGACCACACCAGCCGCACTGATCTCCGCCATTCCTTCACGTTGTCCTGTGGTCCGATCCCGTCGCTGTTCGCCTTCCTAGAACCCGCGTCGTCTCCTCTGTCCTGCACCCGATCCTCCTAAAAAAGAAAGAGAGAGAAAATTACACGGCCCCACGGCGGGGCGAGGAGCGAGCCTGGGAGCGCGGGCACAAAGAGGCCGCTTCCCGCGCTCCCCAGGCTCTTAACCCCTTCGCCGCCGCGACCCCGCCCCCTCGCCCCGGAAGCACACCAGTACCTCCGGGGCTAGGGGGCGGGGAAGCGGCCCCGAAGGGGACGGGTTGTGGGAGGGACCGGGCCCCGCCATGCTTGCGTGGGGGCCTATTGGCCCCCCCTTGTATTTCAACACCTTCTACCCTACTCTGGACAGGGTAAACATAGCATAACTGCTATTTGGGGAACTTATTTGTGTTTTTTGCATTCCTTCATCCCTGTGGCAGTGCTCGATGCACGTCGTCCTCCCCTGCGTCGTCTCCCCCCAACACCGCCACCTGCCCTCTGTGTCCCCCTCCACCCGCCAGTCGCTCCTTGTTTGGTTTCACTGTGGTGTTTTCGTAGCTCAGCACAGATCCCACTTCATGGATGTCGTGCTTTCACTTTTACATCCCTGCACCAGACGCTTCATGTATATTAGCTCAGGAGTGCTGCTATGGAGGAGACGGTTGACTTTAACACTTCTTACGTCAAAGGTACCAGTGGGAGACAGGTTCAAGTCGAAAAGGTCTCACCGGGAAACATTTTCTACTTTAACCGGTCTCCTACAACAAGACTATTGAAATGTGCTTAGTGGGCGGTGGGAAGTGACAAGGATACCAGCAAATTACATTTCACTCCAAAATCATGCTTTCACAAAATGTTAAATGAATTGCGCATGAAAAATGATGCAATTTCTCACAGTCTTTGTATAAATGCATTGGCTGAAAATATTGTGACCCCATCTCAGTAGTGATTTGGTTTACCATTGCTAACACACTGTCAAGCATTGCGTGCGATTCAAGGAGGCATGTTACTGTATCCGTCTTTATGTTATGTTAGCAAGATTAATAAAGTGTGCTTATACCCCGAGGTGTCTAATACAGTTCATAAGCTTTGTGTGCCCAGAATATTTGCCCAGTATTGGTCAGAGCTAAAACTACTAAACATAACCGTTAATGTGTGATTTCTCAAGGTGTATTCTTGATACTTATTCTCATCATATGAGTAAGTAAATCCATGCATGTATTCAACCTTCCACGATGGAGGCTGCAGTGAATATCCTTCCACTGTACTCTATGCTCATCATGTGCAAAAGTGATAGTGTGGGTAAAAAATATAAACAAGCATTGGCATAGCCAATAGGTCTCGCCTTTGGGACCTTATAAGTGTTTACCCATGCAACAGTTGATGTTGTTGCACCAAAGATATTGTGCTGCATAACTAAATGCTTATAGGGTTCCAAAAGAGAGGCCTATTGGCTATGCCATTGCTTGTTGTATCTTTCAAAACACCCGTACAGCTTGTCTTTACAAGTTTAAAACTATCCGGATTTGCGCATGTAGGTCACTTTTTAAGCTATCTGATTTGCTAATGGAGGGTCACTTTTTTAGCAATCTAATCTACTAATGAGGGTCACTTCTAATTTGGTGTCTGGGCCAATTTTGTTCACAGTCCGACCGTGGTAAACTGTGACAGGTTTACAGACCTGGGGTGACAACTTTTGTGCTACCTTTAGTAGGTGTGCATGCCATGCATGGTGACAGCAGCAATTCCTGTACTGGGTTTTAAAAACAGGTTTTTTAAAACTTTCTTTTAATTTTCAACCACTATACAGCAGATAATGGTCAAGATAAACACTGGCAAAGTACAGAGTTCACAAATGCAGTTAAGACAGTTGTCCTGACAACCAGGCACGGCCCGTGCCGGGCGTTATACTGGGGGGGGGGGGTGATGTCAGGCAGGGGAGGGTCAGGGTGATGGGTTGTAAAATGTGGGATATGGACCTTTAGAGGTAAGTACCGATAAAAATAAATAAAACGAATTTCGTTGCCCACGCTGCATCGCCAAAAGTGATGCAGCGTGGGCAACGAAATTTGTTTTATTTATTTTTATCGGTACTTACCTCTAATGGTCCATATCCCATATTTTACAACTCCCCACCCTGACCATCCCCTGCCTGACGTCACCGTCCCAGTATAACGCCCGGCACGGGCCGTGCCTGCTGACAACACAACAAGAGTCAGGGTAGGGTACAAGACTACAGACTACAAGACTACAGAAAGGGGTGTAGAGCAATAGGCAGACATACTCCCATCACAGGCAGCTGAACTTCTGCACCATCCAACCGTGGGGGTTCCTCCGCAGCCATAGTCACACAGAGGTGCATCTAAATATAATTACCAACACTTTTCGAAATAGCATCTAGCAGCTAGTGAACCATAGAGTCAGTCATCCTGTATGGTGCAGGCCATACACCAGTCACAGAGAATATAACTCTCCCACGCCCTCCCCCGTGGCAAAAGCACCATCATCCCCTGGTCGCAGGAGATATGCTTGATAAAGTCCCCAATATCCTATGGGTGGATACGGATCGGCATAAGGTCATGGTAAGCGTTAGACTGAGTATTACAATATGCCATATCCGCGTACCACTCCTGCAGCATTGGAAGAGGACCCCTTGTCGAGCACATCACTATCCTACATTTAGCCATCAGCAACCTCAAGGCTACCAGGAGCCGACAGGTTTTCGGGAGATCCCTGTCATAGCCAAGTATTGCAAGTGAGGGAGTAGACTCAATACCTTTGCCCGTAATCTTGCGCAGTGCCCCCAGGACAGCAGCCCAAAAGCACTGCATGCCTGGAGAGAACCAGGCTACATTAGCAAATCCCACACCCTCCACCCCGTAACATGGCGCAGACTGTGACAGAGCAGTCGAACGGAAGTGTAATACACTTGATTAAGATACTTAGAGTGTATTCGCTGGTGTTGGCTGTTCAGTGAGATAGTTCGGACTACAGAACAGCAATAAGCCCACTGGTTGTTAGGTCTAATGCCTCTTGCCAGTCCAGATAGGCCCTCACAACTCATTGTAGCCGCATTGCCTACGTACATGTATACAGTTTGGCAATCATGTGCTGCGGTGAAGATGCCTGCTGTAAGTAAATCAAAGCGGCTAACTCTGGAGGTTCTGCCAGAGTCTCTCCAAGTAGTTCACGCCATGTGTGGCGTGCCCTGTAGTATTGGAATTGAGCAAAGATGGTAGGAGCAGCACTCTGAGCACACACCTGTTCCCAACTACGTAGGAGCACATGCACAAAAAAATCCCCCATGCACTGTATCCCAAACCCCGTGATGCACCACTGCTGCCTTTTCTTGTCCAAGAGGGAACCACTTGCACCACTCCAGTGATATGCGAGGTGAAAAAAGCAGGGGTCAAGCCTGTAGGTCTGCCAGTGTTTTTCATGAGTATTGCGTGGTACCTATAAGGACCACTGTGTGATAACGACGAGCCGACATAGCAAACAGTGTCTTGTGTAAAGATAACGGTAGAGCAGCATCACGTTCCAGTCAGAGGTGGGGCAGATCTCTGGGGCCATGCAGCCAGTAATGTGCAAACATACATTGGGCAGCTCTATAATAAGTCTCCAGGTATGGGGAATTCAGACCACACATTGCGTAGGCCCATGCCAAGTGCACACTCAGTGCTCACATGGTCTGAAAAACTGAACTAGGCTGTAGAACGGCAAGATTGACAAATAAAAACAGAAATTGGGGCAGCACCACCATCTTCATGGCAATAAGGCCATATAAAAATAGAGTTAACCGGATGCGGTGCTTGACCACCTCATTGAGGCCCTGCTCCATTCTACCATAATTACCCACCATAACTACTGTCAGATCCATATGAATCTGGATGCCCAGATACCACACCGAGTCTGTCGTCCATTGTAGTGGATATTCAAGCTGTATTTGTGCCATCGCAGAAGTAAGGGGAAATATAAATGATTTATCCCAATTGATTCATAGACCAGAGTGACCACAGAAGAGTACAACTTCTCTGAGAACTGGTAATAGGATATGCTGCAGGCTGCAAGATTATGATTATGCAATTGTTCACAAGCTGGGTAACTACCATAACCCTGCTGCTTATTTTTCAGGTGTACTGCTACATCATCACAGGTCAACATCCAGAACAGCTGAGGAGTACATCAATTTCTATATTAAGTCCAGTAGGCCAGCGGCCATATCAATCAAACAGAAGGTTGAGGCCACTAAGGCTGACAAGAACATGCAGATCCTCAAAGACATCATTCTGACTCAATCCTGGAAAAGGAGTGGTCGACCTTTTGATGACGATGTTGAATTCCAAAAATTAAAAAATGTACAGGATGAACGGTCTTTAACCAAAGAAGGTGTTGTATTGAGAGGCTCAAGTATTGTCATACACGAGAGCCGAAGACAGCAGGTCATTGAACTAGCCCATGAAGGACATCATAATACTGCAGCTACCAAAAGAGCCTTAAGAGACCAAGGGCCAGATCTAGGAACCCTAATACTGGTCGGTAACGGCCAAAATGACCACATTTCGACCGTTACCGACCGGTATTAGGCATTTGGGATGTAGGTGACTACATTTCAGAATCGGTAATTTACCGAATCGGTATTTAAGAATTCGGTAAATTACCAAATTCTTAAATACCGATTCAGTAAATTACCGAATCTGAAATGTAGGAAGCACTCAAGTGAGTGCGTTTAACCTGTAAGGATTCGTTATTTACCACCAACTACAAATTGATGGTAAATAATGAAAACCGTTAAAAAAGCAATTTAAAAAAGGGGTGCAACAGGGTGTCAATGTGACACCCTGCCACCCTTGTAGGTCTTCCCCCCTTACCGATTCGGTATTTACCAAATCGGTATTCCCCATTCATTCCTATGGGCCTGGAGGCCCATAGGAATGAATGGGGAATACCGATTCGGTAAATACTGAATCGGTATTTACTGAATTTTACAGATTCGGTAAAAATTACCGAATTAATACCTACATACCAGTTACCCATTCTAAAATACCGAATCGGTAAAATTCGGTATTTTAGAATCTGTAAATGGTATTTACCTACATCTGGCCCCAAGTGTGGGTTCCTGCACTTAGACAAGCGAGTTGAGAGGGAACTAAAAGAGTGTCATCTTTGCAACTGCTTTCCCCAAAGTGAATCCAACTTCCATTAACCATGTCTGGCCTTCCTACAAAGGCATGGGAAAGGATTGCAGTTGATTTATTTGGGCCCCTAGGAAACAGACATCATCTTATGGTAGTCATTGATGAATATTAGCTTTCCCTTTGGTATAGGAGGTATCATCAACAACTGCAAGGTCATTGACCAGCTAGACAACATCTGTGAAGCTTGGGGTATCCCTGTCATTCTAAAACCTGACAATTGTCTGCCATTCAACAGCAAATAATTCAGAGAGTTCCTAGTCTGGATGAACATTAGGCTCAAAAGAGTACACCTCTGTGGCCCCAAGGAAATGGTGTCACGGAACGATTTATGGGTACACTCAAAAGTGTTGTTCAACGAGCATCTATGGAGGGGACCATGGACTGAATTCAAGCAAGCCCTGTGGCAATCCCTCCATGCTTATCATTCAACCCCTCACTCCAAAACGAGTGAGAGTTCTGCTTATCATTCAACTCCTCACTTCAAAACGGGTGAAAGTCCTGCCCCCTTGCTGTTTGGGAGAGCCATCAGAACCAACCTGCCACAATGGTCAGTAGAGCAATGTTTGGGTGCTGACAAGATTCGTGTCACTAACACTTCTCTGAAGTGCAAGATGAAGACATATGCTGATTGGAGTCAAATAACCCAAGAAACAGTCTTCAATTAATTTGGTTTAGACCTGGTCAAGCAGAAGCGAAAGTGGAAAGCAGACATTCTGCGGCATATTTAGAAGGAGATTGCACCACCGTAACGTCACTTTTTTAGACGTTCCGGTGGCGCAATGCTCTGCACCATATTTACAAAGCAGCGTTCAGCCACTTTGTGTGGCTTAACAATGCTTTGTAAATATGGTACCCTTTCACGCAGTTTTCTGTGTGAAAGGGTCATGCAATGGGTGTTGCTGTGGGCGTTCCATTGCAACACTAATTGCTTTTTGATGCTGCCACAGAGTTACAAGGATGTGTAAATCTGAGGCAGTGTCAAAAATGAACGCCATACAAAAGCAGGCGTTAAATTGGCTCAACGAGGAGAAATACTGTTATTTTTCCTAGTTTTTGCTCTTTCTATGTGTGCTGCTGCAGCACACATAGAAAGAGAAAATCACCTTTTGAAATTGTTTATGTGCAGGAAGGTGTCCTTTCCTGCACATAAACAATCATCCTTTGCAACACAGACACCCTTACACTATACTGCAAGGGTGCCTGCATTGCAGGAAATCATCCCAGAACCTATACCATCGGTGCCTGAAAAGAGCATATCACAACCACTTCACGCCACTCGATCTAGTCGACTAGTGTGAGCTTCTCTTCAACGCATAAAAGAGATACAATACAACTGTTGTTAGTACTTTTTATTTAACAAAGGCGGAGATGTAGTGTTGTCAGACTATGGGCCAGATGTATCAAAGGGTTTTACCCATTCTGTGTCTATGGGAAAATGTGTTCATACATATGGCCCTATGTCTTCTACGACCCTTGCAGTTAGGGCGGACTCAGTAGAAGTAGTACTTAACTAGTTCGGAGGTGTTAAGGTGTAGTTATTAACAGTTATGACGTGATCAGAGAACAGAGTTTGACTGTATGCTGAGGAATAAAGACGCACAATCCAGAGCTTGATGTGTGGCGCATTCATTTGCATGCTTCCCGGCTGGGGAGGATGCTACCCAGTGGAGAGGTAGATTTGAGGAAATAAACTTTAACACTGGTGAACATCTGGTATTACTAACTTTAAAAGTTTGCTGATATGTGGACACTTTGGTAGGAACTGATTGCCCATATTTTACATTGCCTTAGAGTGGGCAGGGGAGGCGGGTGAGGCAGGGCCCGACTGGGAAAAGCAACGAACCCTGGCAGATTGCTGCTCGACCGACCACGGGAGGAGGGATGTGGGGGGTGCTAGTAAGAAGCACTACTCCCGCTTTTGTTACATAGGGCCGATATTGCAGCACTGCTGCAAACCCAGCACCCAGTGACAAACTAAAGTGACCGCCACCCCTCTGGCCCACCGGGGAAATGCCCGGTGCCCACTACGGCCAGTCTGGCCCTGGTGTGAGGGCAGGCTAGTTTCATCCTTTGGACTTGTGTGGTGCAGGGTTGGCTGGACTGACACAAAAAATAGACCCGGGCACCAAAATAAAAGTGGCCCTCATCAGCGAAATAGTTCGCTAAAAAAGTGGAAATACTGGGAAATCAACATTTAAAACCGGTGCACCTGGCCAAAAAACTGGCCCATGATTGCTTAAAAAACGGCCCACACACTGATCTGTAAGACCAGCCCATAGGCCACATCCTGGTTGCCCTATAGGCCAGCCGACCGTGGAGAGGTGTTGACAGTTGTTGCTTGCTCCGACATAGGATATGGGAAGAATGGGCCGACCTACAAACAGAGACATGCCCAGTCACTGAGTGTGAATTTTGGTTTCCAGGTCAGCCCTGCTCCCTGAACTCGACATCAGCCTGCCTCGATCTTCCATCCCTTATCTAAGCTTCCCTAAATTTGGCGCTTTTCATATAATGGGCAATAATATCTATCTGACTTTCTCTCCCTGCCCAGGCCTTTAAGAGGCAGCTGCCAGTCCGCAGCTGGGCTGGAACTAGCCACTGAAATTGTATAGAAGAGGCCGAGATCGGAGGCAGGAAGCAGGGCCGGCGCTAGGCATGGGCAGCATGGGCAGCTGCCCAGGGCCCCCGCCCAGCCGACCAGCATGGGGCCTCGCACCTCTAAGGCCCCCGCTGCCTTGGGCCTCACACCTGTGATGTAGCGCTGCTAGGCCCAAGGTCTCACAATCAATTGTAGGTAGCTCTGGAAATAATAAGTGAAGGGGCCCACTTTCCTCCGCACTGTTCCATGATTGTCAGGCACTGGGAAGGGGCGCCTCATCCCTGGGCCTCGCAGCTCTACACCATAAGTGCGATGCTCGGGGAACAAAGGGCCTCTCCCAGGCTAATCACGATCCGCACTGCTCACACAAAGGCACTGCAGGACAACCACTGTCCTGCACTTGTAACCCTTTCAACTCTCTTTCAGCCCTCGATGAGCTGTGAAAGAGATGCTTGTGGGCGGCAGACAGGGACGCACAGCACACGAGGTGTCAGGCACCAAGCAGCTTCAGTAGAGCCTTAAGCTACTGGGACACAAACAACCTTTTAAATGAATTAATGAAACCTATACTCAGGACGTGTACTGAGGGTGTGGCCTGTAAGGTTATTTTAAAGTGCTGTCACAATTGTAAATCAAATTGTGCGGCAGGGTTCACTAGAGTTCACTAGATTATGTGGTAAAAACAAATTATGCAGTGTAATGCAGTACATTTTGTCATAATATCACTTCATTATTTTCTCATTTTACACTTGGTAACACTGTCGATGCATAGGCTGCCCCTCATTAGTATCAGTTTAACACTCAAATATAGTAATAAGCAACAAATAGGTAACCAGTGAACCTTTGAAATGGGCCTTTAATCGCATGGCAACATGTGTTGCTAGGTCTTAGTAACTTTCGAACCGGTTGAGCAAGAAACCTTTTTTGGGTTAAAATCTGTAGATTATGTAGCAGATGTCGGATTATGTGGCAAATGCGGCGAACCCATAACTATGGGAAAACCACCATGGCCACCCAATTGCATAGTTTCAGTGGTCCTGGCTATACATTTACCACTGTATTGCATTTAGGTGAATAAACCGCTTGACTGGGCACTTCTCTCCCAGGTAATATTAAGGGCTAAATATGACTTTGGCGATATTCCCTTGGAGCGCCACACCAGCGCTCCGCGGTAGGACTGCCAAAGCCGTCCTCACACCGCCTGCCATATTACAACTGTAATCCTTGCAGCGAATGTGCTGCAGCAGCCCCACTGCAGTGCCTTTCTAAGGCTCATAGGAGAGCCTTAGAAAGACACCACTTTGGGACCACTGCAATACGTTCTTGCACGGGAAGGAATACACTAGTTATGCATTCCATCCTGTGAAGGAACTAGGTGTGCAAAAATACAGGGGGCCACATCATGTGCTCCCCTGCAAGCACGCCCATGCACAGAGGCACATGGGGCCCTTTTAGGGTTCCCTCTATTGTCTCACCACCACCCTCTTCATGGCAGTCTCACCACCATGTAAAATATGCATGGCTGTGCTGCAGCGGCACCACCAGCATATTGCAGCCTCTGAACGCTGCGCAACAGCTGCGGGATCACAGATCCCCAGCTGATGCAGCTGTCTGGTGGCAGTCCAACCACCAAAGTCGTAATATAGCGAATGGACTGACACAGTGACTACGGCATTTCAAAGGACCGCCGTAGTCATAATCAAGCCCTTAGTCCAGGTTGTAATCCCACGCTTTTAAGCAGTTTTTAAATCGAATAAAAATACTTTTAATCTTTTCAAAAAGGGAGCACCACAATAAGTTCAGAAAAGTGATTGCCCAAGAGCACATAATTTGTCCAAGTGGGAGGTGGTGCAAAAAAAAAAATTATATTAACAAGAAGTTATTATCATTGAATTTTTTTATGCGATTATCTGAGCTAGGTCGGGGCGGGGCTGAGGTCACCAGAGCAGAGTGAGGAGTGGTTTACACTCCCTAAGTGCGCATGACTGTTTGGCTGGCCCTTTTGGCCCGGCCAAACAGTCATGGGCACTTAGCATGTTCTCCATCTGGCTGTGTTGCACAGCCCAGTGGAGAACATGCCCATGCTCCCAGGCACTGCCTTAGCGGCCATACAGGCCACTCTGAGCTATCACAAAGCTGCTCATGCAGAGTCGTGATTGGCTGGGAGAGTCCAAGATCCTGAGTGCTTCCGGTGCTGAGAGAAGAGGATGGAGGATAGACGTGCGGCGGCAGTGGGGAAGGAACGTTTATTTTACTTATTTTCCTCCCCGACCACCCCCGTTCCGAGGCAGCTGCCACTGCATTTCCTATGATATCATTTTCTGTGATTGCACGCTGTATGCTAATGAGTGGGGCCTCACACATTTCCTTTCTGCCCGGGGCCCCCAAAGTCCTAGGACCGGGCCTGGCAGGAAGGAAGGAAATACAATCAGAAGGAAAGCGCAGAGCCAAGTAGCCGGGCGGGAACCCCGAGAGAGAAGAAATCTGCGGGAGCGAGAAGCACAATGGGGGAGGTCACCGACTGTTCTCTCAGCCACGATCAAAAGACTGCCCCCCCCCCCCTCCCTTCCAGTGGCGCCAAGTGTCACTAGCTCTGCCCCTCTCTGCGCACCTCTTTACCTGCTGAAGGAACGCGCCGCGGCCGGGCCGGGAGTTGAGTTCTCCCGCCTCCACCTGACCCAGTCCCGAACATTCCACGTTCAACAAACTGACCTCAGCCGGCAATCTTCTTTTTTTTTTTTTGCAGTTTTATTTAGCACTAACTTGGCCGAAGGGAATAGGGGCGCCTTACACGACGTTCACTAGATTACCTTAACCAAGGTCAGGTTATTTATGTGTTTATTTCGTTTTTTTCAGGCATGAGGTGATTAAGTGATTTGCCAAGAATCACAAGGGGCCTCACTTATGAGAAATGACGCATCGCTGCGTGAAAGCAGCGATACGTCATTTCTCAGTGCGCACTCCTTGCGTCATGATTGATGTGTCAGATTTATAATATGATGCATAATAGCGCAAGGAGTTACAGATACGTCAGTAATTCTGACGTATCTGTAGGCGCAAAAGTGACGCATTGCTGGAGTGTGTCAAAAAAGTGACGCAACTCCAGCACTGTGTACTTTCACTTGGGCAAGTCCCATGTTGTTAGTGCCTGCGTCAGTCTTACGCCTGCCATGAGGCAGGCGTACGATTTTGACGCATTAGTGTCCAAGAAATGGCGCAGTGAAATCTTATAGATTTCACTGCGTCACTTCTATGACGCTTTCTGGCGTCAAAATGGCCCCCTTGCATACATTATACCTGGGGCAGGTATAAAGTCGTGCAGGGGTTTACAAAGTGACGCATCTACCTAGATGCGTCACTTTGTAAATATGGTGCAACAAGGCACATTTTTAACTCCGCTGGTGCGTCACAAAAAGTGACGCACCAGCGGCGTAAAAGTGACGCAGGGGCTTATAAATGAGCCCCAAGATGTTTAGCTGACGCCGGCACTCGAACCTACTACTCCTTCCTCAGTTACAAAGTTGGCAGTTCTGCGACAGTTGGACATGGGTGTGTGGGGACATAGAGTGACCACATGTCCTTTTTTTACGCGGACAGTCCATTATGTGGGCCAAATGTCTTCTGCCGTTGCCTTTTGACAAATATTGGGTGTTGTCTGTCCATTCATCCGGGGGCAGCAGGTTAATTAAACAGAGGTCCCAAAACAGCCACTCGGGTTTACCCGTCAAATCGCCCCCTTTCCATTCCACTGACAGAGAATACCCTGGCCAAGGGAATTTAGAGGCATATTATCAAGTAGGGCGTTAAAATTATAGCCATTTTTGGGCTTGATAATATGCCCTGGAGAATTTCAATAGAAGCCCATGTTCACACCAGAAAATGGGTTTCTATTGGAATTCACAAGGCCATATTATCAAGCAAATTATCGCCGCTTTAACTGCAGTTATCTGCCGCTAAAACAGAGATAATTTTTAATGCCCTGCTTGATAATATGCCCCTGAGTTTGCACCCAGTGTATGATAATGGGTCATCGTTCGATTCAAGGTTCTAGTAAACTCCATTAGCCGAACAAAAAACACAGGTGCCATATTATCAAGAAAGGGCGATACATTATCCCCGCTTATATCAGCAGGAAACTGCCGCTAAAGCGGCGATAATGGGCTTGATAATATGGTCTTGTGAATTCCCATAGAAGCCCAGGTTCTGGTGTTAACCTGGACTTCTATGGGAATTCACAAGGGCATATTATCAAGCCCATTATCGCCGCTTTAGCTGCAGTTTCCTGCCGATAAAAGTGGCGATAATGTATCGCCCTTTCTTGATAGTATGGCCCCAAGTTATTTTTTTCTCCCATTTGGGAAAGGTGTGCGCAGGCCTTTGTAAATAAATTTAGGAGTATTGTGCCTCTAAAAGGCGGTGTGTCCCAGAAGATGAAAGCAAGCTCATTTTCACTCCATCATGCCCTGGAAAATGGCAGAAGCGGTTCTCAAGAAATGTCTCAGGTGCGGTGTTCAGTTCTGGAATCGTGTTCATTTACGAGAGCATTAACGGACAGCATCTGTGATGATAATTTTATCACAAAAATCCTCTTACCGGTCTTTGCTGCGATGACCAATATGCCTACATTTATTATTAGTTATTTTATAGCGCAAGTTGTGAACAAGGACCTCTTTGCAGTGCTCTCAATTTGTTCCATTTGCCTGATTTAACTTGTTCTGCCGCATTCTGATGCCAGTGAAGCTTGAAAGTAAAGTAGCCCGCACGACCCGCACGACCCGCACGACCCAAAATGCACGTTTCAACCTTCAGGGTAGAGCCGCAGCAGCACCAGAAGTACTTTTGCGAACAGGGAAGTCCCGTCTCGGGATGAGCTTTTTTGCCAGAGCCCTCGTCTGCCTGACTTGGAACATCAAGGTCTGGAGCCTTCATTTTAATTTATTGCCTGCTGAGTTTTGTAATTTTGGTTGATAGTCATTAAAACACATTGGTCTGAGGTGCCAATGATTTCCATGGTTTTTAGGGCAGCCGACGAGTGTGATAGGGTGATCCTGTTGACCAGGGCTTTAAGTGAGCTGAAAAAGCTGGGTGGTCTCTCAATGGGGTGTGTTTGATATAATTAAGGGCGTGGCTTTAAACACCCAAGGTAATCTGTACTTAGCTTAGTGTGCCACCTGACTAGTATTTTGCTGCTTCTGCCTTTGCATCCAGACATATAATACAACAAGTAACATTACACCTACAACCAGGGCTTTAAGTGGGCCGGGTCTCACCGGTGCTGAGCACAGGCAGTTTTTTTAAAGGGAGCGACCCTTGACACACTTCTGGAAGGCAGGTCGCCCCCCACACCGCACAGCACCACCTGTGCGTCCGTGTCCTCGTGAGCCCATTGCTGCCGCTTGCTTGTAAGTTCGAGACCGCAGCTGCGCTCGATCTGCCCCCTTCTCTCGGCCAGCACTGCTGCAACCGTGCTCCTGCCCCGTATTGTGCTTAATTGTTTCAGTTGTTTTTTTCGTTTTATTCCTTTCTTCTGCACTGCTATATTGTCTCTGCTCCCTATTTGCCGTATTTTGCCTAACTGTACTCAGTTGTATTTCGTTTTTACTCCTCTCTTTTGCTCTGTTTGCCTCCTGTATTCCCTCGCCCGCTCTCCCTCCCAATTTTCCCGCTGCTGCATCCCCGGCGGCACGCCGCCCCTGCTCGCCCATTCTCCCCCTGCTCTCGCCTCCCAGCTACTCCTCCCTCCCACCTCCCCTTATATGGGGGCCGCGCCGCTGGCGTGCCGAAGGCACGCCTAAGGCAAGCCCGTCTGCGCCCGTCCGCTCCTGGACCGCGCCCAGCGCCAGAATCCCCGACCCCCGCGAACACCATGACAACCGACGCCCCTACTGTGTCAGCACCCTCCATGCACTCAACATCGGACGATCACACACCTGCTTCCTGGCTGCCCTGAAACGCACACGAGGACCCTTCAACTGCTGGAACTACAGCTTCACCAGCATCCGATCCGCAAATCCACCCACCGGTAAAGATCCTAACCACCTCAGATGCATCCTCCTCAACACCCGCTTCGCCCGCAAACATGCTGTTGAACTCTGGGACCTACTCGACTCAACCTTCCCAGACGTCGCCATCCTGACAGAGACCTGGCTGAACCACTCCTCGGCACCCAACATCGCCATAGCCATCCCGGACGGCTACAAGATCACCCGCAGGGACTGCAGCAACAGAGTAGGAGGAGGACTCGCCATCGTCCACAGGAACACTCTCAGAGTCTCAACCAACACTGACGACACCCTCAGCGCCGCCGATCACCTGTACTTCCAGATCCACACTGATCCTAACACCACCCTCAGAAGAACCCTCGTTGATATACCCGCCCGGACCCCGACCACAGTTCAGCGACTCCATCACCGACTTCATCAGTACACACGTCCTCGCCTCCACAGACTACATCCTTCTCGGGGACCTGAACTTCCACCTCAAGAACAACAACTACAGCAACTCCATCACCCTGATCGACAACATCGCCAACCCCGGACTCAGACAACTCGTCACAATGCCCACCCACTCCGCCAGGCACACGCTCGACCCCATCTTCCCCGCAACCTCCCACGTCTCCTTCAACCACACCACCGAACTCTACTGGACCGACCATCACGGCATTCACTTCACTTTCCAGAAACCTACCACGCACCAACGCACCCAACAGATCCCCCGCCGCTGCTGGAGCAAAGTCACCGAAGACCAGCTAACCACCACCCTCGCCCGGTGCCCACCTGAGGACCCCACCGACCCCGACACCGCCGCCCACAACCACAGACAAAGGATCGACGACTGCGCCAACTCCCTCGCCCTGTTCAAGAAACCCTCCATCAGACACACCAGCAAGAAAGCCAGCTGGTTCACTGAAGACCTCCAGGCCTCCAAGCAAACCTGCCGAAAGCTAGAGAAGAAATGGCACCGTGAACAGACACCAGAAAGCAACGCAGCCCACAAGAACGCCACCCGCAGGCACCACCACCTCATCAGATCCGCCAAAAGGGCATCCTTCAAAGACCGCTTAGACAACAACGCACACAACAACAAAGAGCTCTTCAACATCGTGAAGGAACTCTCCAACCCCAGCTCCAACACCAACGACATCCCACGGTCACAAGACCTGTGCGACTCCATTGCCACCTTCTTCCATCGCAAGATCGCTGACATCCATGACAGCTTCAACGTCATGACCGCCGAGACAACCATTGAGACCTCGATCCGCATGGCTACCATCCGCACCGACCCCCTGCTCGCCTGGACCAACATTAACAACGACGACACCATCAAAGTCATGAACACCATCCACTCTGGATCTCTGTCTGACCCATGCCCACACCACATCATCAACAAAGCCAGCACCACCATCACACCCCACCTCCGGAAAACCATCATCATCTCCTTCGAGACAGCATCCTTCCCGGAGAGCTGAAAGCACGCCGCGATCAACGCCTGACTCAAGAAATCCAGGCTGACCACAAGGACCTCAAGAACTTCCAGCCCACCTCCCTGCTCCCGTTTCCGGCGAAGGTCATCGAGAAGACCGTCAACAGACAACTGACCCGCTACCTCAAGGAGAACAGCATCCTGGACCCATCCCAGTCCGGGTTCTGCAGCAACCACAGCCTTGAACCTGTCCTCATCGCTGCCACCGATTACATCAGGGCCCTGCTGGACAATGGAGACACCGCGGCCCTCATCCTCCTGGATCTGTCAACCTCCTTCGACACCGTCTGCCACTCTACCCTATGCACACGCCTCCACAACGCCAGGATCCAAGACAAGGCTCTGGACTGGACCACCTCCTTCCTCTCCGGCAGAACCCAGAGCGTCCGCCTCCCCCCTTTCCGCTCTGAAGCTACCGAGATCTTCTGCGGCATACCCCAGGACTTATCCCTCAGCCCAACATTGTTCAACATCTACATGGCACCACTTGCCCACATCACCCGACTGCATGACTTCAACATCATCTCCTACGCCGACGACACCCAGCTGATCCTCTCCCTCACCAAGGACCCCCCCACCGCCAAAACCAACCTACACGACGGAATGAAAGCCGTCGCTGAGTGAATGAAGAACAGCCGACTGAAGCTAAACTCAGACAAGAAGGAAGTCCTCATCCTTGGCTCAACCCCTCTCGGCCTGGGACGACTCCTTGTGGCCGACCGCACTGGGAACAGCTCCAACACCCACCGACCACCGTGCAACCAAGGGTTCATCCTCAACTCTACCCTCTCCATGACAAAGCAGGTCTATGCTGTCTCGTCCTCCTGCTTCAACACCCTCCGCATGCTCCGCAAGATCTACAGATGGATCCCCACCGAAACAAGAAGAACAGTCACACAGGCCATCGTCAGCAGCAGGTTGGACTACCGAAATGCCCTTTATGCTGGAACCTCGGCCAAACTCCTCAAATGACTCCAGTGCATTCAAAACGCCTGTGCTCGCCTGACCCTCGACATCCCTCGCCGCAGCCACATCACACCCCACCTGAGAGACCTGCACTGGCTCCCCGTCAACAAGAGGATCACCTTCAAGCTCCTCACCCACGCACACAAGGCACTAAACGACACTGGACCAGCATACCTCAACAGACGACTCAGTTTCTACACCCCCAACCGCTAGCTCCGCTCTGCCAACCTCACCCTCGCCACAGTCCCCCGCATCCGAAGAGCGACCTCCGGTGGCAGATCGTTCTCCCACCTCACCGTCAAGACCTGGAACATCCTCCCCATCGTCCTACGGCAGACCCAGGACCTGCTAATCTTCAGAAAACTCCTCAAGACCTGGCGATTCGAGAATTAGCAGCATCTTCCCCCAGCGCCTTGAGACCCTCATGGGTAATTAGTGCGCTTTACAAATGTCCTGATTGATTGATTGATTGATTGATCGTGTTCTGTTTTGTGTTGTGGCACAGGGTGTCCGTTTTTTTCCAGACTGCAGACAGCAGGCACATTGATGTGGGATGCTCACACTGCTCACTTCTCACTAGTGGAGAAGTTACGGCATGACGTCATACCAGGTGAGTGTTGTAGGGGAAGGGAAATCCTTTAAAGAGAGTCATTTTCTCTCTGGATTTCCCTTCTCTTTTTGAAACTCAGGAGCAGCAACACTGTCGTGGTGTCACCAGGGCTTTAAGTGGATGCTTTTTCAATATTATATACACAAGCCATAGTGGCTGCTTATTTATCTTATGCAACTTACAACCACTGACAAAGCCAATAGTCCTTACTTCTAAGTATGATGTAACTTGTATCATATATCTGGATGCAGTGACAGAAACAGCAATATAGAAGTAGGGTGGCACACTATGCTAAGCAGAGATTTTTAGGTTATGTGTTTTGAGCCACGCCCTTAATTACATTGACCACGCCCCTTTGAGAGACCCTCCAGTTTTTTTCATCCCACTTAAAACCCAGCCTACAACAAGCCAGGGCTATTGTCTTTGTCAATGGTTATTAGTTGCATAATGTAAAACAACAACTGTGGCCTACTTGTATACAATATTTTCTGAAATTACGAGACTATGAAAGTATTATAACGAGTCTCTTTGAAGTTACACCAGAGGCAGTGAAAGGTGGCACTGCTGCAAAGTTAAGATTTGCTTTCCACCCTGAGGGTGAGGGCAAAAACGGAGAGCCCGACAGGGACCTGTCTGGGCACCTGCTTTTCAGAACGGTCGTGCTGGACCTGGCCCACTTAAAGCTCTGCTTTTGACACAGAGTCATCTGGTATAATGATCCTGTAATAGTATTGCCAGTTGTTTTCGTCGAATTCTGATTACAATTGGGTGGGATTCCCTTAAAACTTTTCTCGTGAGTGGAGAGCCCTCACCCTACAACCCGTTCGGGCGACACAGTTCCGTGCATGAGTGGAATAGGCCAACACAGTCAGAAGTTTTTGTGGACAAAAACGAATTACGTGGCCGGCCCCTGACTCAGAGAACCCGATTCCAATCCTGGCTACACCCCAGCTTGACCAAAGGGCGTGACGGGGAACAATTACTTTTCTCCCTCGTGCCTCCTTTTTCGTAATCACCACACTCGAGAGCACCCTGAAATAATTTAATTCACGATGTGCACTGTACAAACACCTCTCTTGAACGCAGTAGTCGAAGTGCATTAAAAGAAGAACGGGAACTGTGTTGCTGTGAGCAAAGGGGGCATGGCGAGTGAGCGTAGGGACGGGGTCAAGCGTGTGCCTAAAAAAAACAAAATATCAAAATATTCAGTAACTTTTTGTCTGTCTTCCAATTTTGGGTAACTGCATATAAATTATGACAAAGCTAAAAATGAAAAATAAATGCAACTTAATTTAATCAGTGGGAAATGCAGATTGTACATTATGAAACATCTATTAATGTACAGCAGGGGTCTGTGTGAGCACCTAGAGGGCCACATAATCCTGGCTGGTGCAGTGGGGAATAGTGCCTTGTGTATGTTTAATGCTACGAAGTCAGTCTGTGATAGAAAGCACTGTGAATATGTAGGTCATTGTTTTAAACTTGCATTACGCACAGTATAAGATAGGCTGCTAAAAATGCACAAAAAGGTTTAAGATTTTTAAAAAGTGTTTTCAAAATATAGAGTTTAATATTATTCAGTGTGTAGTACAATTTTTTTAATAACTGACTTTTAAAAGCAAACACTTCTCAGCTTAGCTGGTAGCTCCTTTACAATATATATAAAAACAATTAATGTGTGGCAGTCGGAAGCTTCAAGTAATCCCATTAATTAAAGCTAACACTGGCTTCTAAACACCCTTCATATTTGCAGATTAAACAGTTGCGCACATTTGCATTTCTTTCAGGTAAGCAGGCAACCTGGCAAGAAGACTTGTTACGCTGGCTACGACTCCCCTGGTTTCACAGCACAGGAGACTCCCCTTACACTTTAGCTGATGCATTTCAACTGGTGGAATTAACTGTCCCGGGATGGTTGTCTTTTTACAAAAAGCAGGTGGCTGTTTTTTGAAAAAGTAAGGGCATGTTGTGTCCCTCAGATCACACCCACTTCAACCACTGCTTGTACGTGGTTTAATAGACCATAATGTTGTCCATCGATTCTAACAATAAAGGACGCAGAAACTTTTACCTGCAGCTGCGTGTGGCCGGGCTTGGCTCCGCTGAGCGCTGTTGGCCGGGCTTGGCTCCGCCATTCCTCTTTTCCTTGCGGTGGGTGCTCCCGGCCGGGCTTGGCTCCGCCGGGGGTTTTGACAAACTACAACCCCCAGCAGCCCTATCGCGGCAAGGACGCCGCCGCCCTCACAACCAGGGAGCGCCGGAAGGCGCATAAAGGAGAGCACGCCTCTGAGTTTTGCGGGGGGCGCAGAAACTTTTACCTGCAGCTGCGTGTGGCCGGGCTTGGCTCCGCTGAGCGCTGTTGGCCGGGCTTGGCTCCGCCATTCCTCTTTTCCTTGCGGTGGGTGCTCCCGGCCGGGCTTGGCTCCGCCGGGGGTTTTGACAAACTACAACCCCCAGCAGCCCCATCGCGGCAAGGACGCCGCCGCCCTCACAACCAGGGAGCGCCGGAAGGCGCATAAAGGAGAGCACGCCTCTGAGTTTTGCGGGGGGCGCAGAAACTTTTACCTGCAGCTGCGTGTGGCCGGGCTTGGCTCCGCTGAGCGCTGTTGGCCGGGCTTGGCTCCGCCATTCCTCTTTTCCTTGCGGTGGGTGCTCCCGGCCGGGCTTGGCTCCGCCGGGGGTTTTGACAAACTACAACCCCCAGCAGCCCCATCGCGGCAAGGACGCCGCCGCCCTCACAACCAGGGAGCGCCGGAAGGCGCATAAAGGAGAGCACGCCTCTGAGTTTTGCGGGGGGCGCAGAAACTTTTACCTGCAGCTGCGTGTGGCCGGGCTTGGCTCCGCTGAGCGCTGTTGGCCGGGCTTGGCTCCGCCATTCCTCTTTTCCTTGCGGTGGGTGCTCCCGGCCGGGCTTGGCTCCGCCGGGGGTTTTGACAAACTACAACCCCCAGCAGCCCCATCGCGGCAAGGACGCCGCCGCCCTCACAACCAGGGAGCGCCGGAAGGCGCATAAAGGAGAGCACGCCTCTGAGTTTTGCGGGGGGCGCAGAAACTTTTACCTGCAGCTGCGTGTGGCCGGGCTTGGCTCCGCTGAGCGCTGTTGGCCGGGCTTGGCTCCGCCATTCCTCTTTTCCTTGCGGTGGGTGCTCCCGGCCGGGCTTGGCTCCGCCGGGGGTTTTGACAAACTACAACCCCCAGCAGCCCCATCGCGGCAAGGACGCCGCCGCCCTCACAACCAGGGAGCGCCGGAAGGCGCATAAAGGAGAGCACGCCTCTGAGTTTTGCGGGGGGCGCAGAAACTTTTACCTGCAGCTGCGTGTGGCCGGGCTTGGCTCCGCTGAGCGCTGTTGGCCGGGCTTGGCTCCGCCATTCCTCTTTTCCTTGCGGTGGGTGCTCCCGGCCGGGCTTGGCTCCGCCGGGGGTTTTGACAAACTACAACCCCCAGCAGCCCCATCGCGGCAAGGACGCCGCCGCCCTCACAACCAGGGAGCGCCGGAAGGTGCATAAAGGAGAGCACGCCTCTGAGTTTTGCGGGGGGCGCAGAAGCTTTTACCTGCAGCTGCGTGTGGCCGGGCTTGGCTCCGCTGAGCGCTGTTGGCCGGGCTTGGCTCCGCCATTCCTCTTTTCCTTGCGGTGGGTGCTCCCGGCCGGGCTTGGCTCCGCCGCGGGTTTTGACAAACTACAACCCCCAGCAGCCCCATCGCGGCAAGGACGCCGCCGCCCTCACAACCAGGGAGCGCCGGAAGGCGCATAAAGGAGAACACGCCTCCTCGTCCCGCGGGACGCGCGCGGGGGCGTGCGCCGGGCTAAGCCCGGGCAAAGGGCGGGCCCTCTGTGGCCCTCAGGGGACCGAAGGAGACTGGACTGGGCCTGGACCCTTATATTTCCCTTTCGGACCAATCTCGCGCCTGGAGCGTGTAAGACATCTGATTAACTTTTAATTTTGTGTTTTATAGGTTGTTTTAGTATAGAGTGCTTAGATTGAAGGGTACCTGTCTGCAAGTATTAGTTCCATTTATATTTACAATGTCAAAACCCAAAAATGACAAGGTGCCGGTGGGCCCTGCTACTCTTGATAATTTCCTGGTTAGGAAAGTAAGCCAGATAAATAACAACAGACGTGCATCATTGGGGAAAAGCACTGTGGTAGGGGAAACGTCATTGGAAAACTCCCCTATCAGTTCGTTACAAGGATGTGCAATTAACTCGACTGATGTCATTTCCATTGACCCTCCAGTGTCCATCTTAGTTAATGTGGAGGCTCATTCTGACCCTCAGGTGCTGTCATGTCCTGATACTAGTCCTGATACTATTGTGTTACATGAGCCCCAACCAGAAACCAGGGCCATAAGAACTTGTAGAACACTGTCTCAAAAGGTAAATGGGAAGCAAGATAAGTCAAAAAAAAAAGGGGATGGTAAGGCTATTTTTAGCCCTGCAATACCAACCCCTTTTGTTTTTACGGGCACTAATAATGATGGTAATGATAATGGTGTAAGCATAACCCCTGATTTTTTAGCTTCGCTTATAAAAAATCTAGAAGCTTCTTTGACAACTAAATTGGAGGAGCTTATTAAACCATTAACGAGTAAGATAGACAACCTAGCAAAGGAAGTGACAAGGCTGGGTGGTCTGCTATCAGCAAAGAATAGTGTTACATCTAGTGGAAGTGTACACTCTGGGAGGAAAGGCAAAGAACCTGCCGATATCAACGATATATGTAATAAGGCAAGGGGGAATGCTGCTGTTGCAGTAGCTACTGGTTCTGAAACCCCTATTCGTCCAGACATCCCTGTGGCAGCGGCTCCTTTGATACCATCTACAAAGCAAATAAACAGTAGAGCGCCCAGACCCCCGAGGTACAATCGATATCTTAATTTACCACCAGATTGTGCTCCGTTTGTGGCTGTATTAACTAATGTGCCCCCCTGCGGGACACATCCAGCATCTCCTTTTGATGAATCCCAATCCTCTTTGAAAAATAAGACTGTGTCTTGGCTTAACAAAAATTGTGGGTTCCCTGTGTCATACTCGGAACAAATTATGACAGTAAGACGTGTAAATTGGGTAGGGCCATCTAAAAAGACTGGGATAGGGGACTGTATAGTCGTAAATGTTAAACACCCCCAGCACGTGGCAACTATCCTTTTGAGAGCTTCTACATTGGTATATAACACGAATAGTATTTGTGTACGTCCCTTGGGTTATTTTTATGCGCATCTGTGTAAACCTACATCACAACAGAATTTAACCAGGCGGGGGCTTGAACCTTATACTCCTGTGCAGGAGTCTCAGTTTTTCTATAATGTTACTAATCCTTGTGGGTCAGGTGGGCCCATTAGAACTCATAACAGGAGTCCAAGTAATGGCCATTATCATTATGGGTCGAATGTAAATACACAGAATAGATTCGAAATGTTATCCGGTCTTGAGCAGTGTGACTGACTGGGGGCACCTGCGGCTCAGATTACTAGGGCTTCAGGTGAAACTACAAATTCTTTGAATCCGGTGGGTAGAACTTCAGGAATTCTTGTTGTCTCCTGGAATATTGCTGGTCTTGTGGCCAAAATGTCTGATGTAAACTGGGTTACTTACATCAAGCAGTTTTCTATCATTTGTCTCCAAGAGACCTGGGAGCTGGGCTGTAATCTGTTTTTAGAAGGGTATAGGGCCTTCTTTGTGCCGGCCTTGCCTTCAGTGCGGGGAAGGCCCAAGGGGGGTCTTGTAGTCTTTGTCTCCATACTGATACCGTGTGAAGTACGGAGATTGGAAGCTCAGCACACAGGGGTCATGGGACTAATTCTATCTGGTGGTAATGTTCTTGTGGGACTGGTGAATTTTTACAATGCTGCTCTTGATAGTGCAGGTCCGAAACATATCCATGTTCTTAATTCCTTTGTCTCTAATTTTATGGAAAAAGTGGGCCATAACCTCATGATTTTGGGGGATTTTAATCTGCATCCATGTGTCGATCCATTGCACAAGTGTTTACCAGAAATGATCTGTGCGCGTGCAGATTGTCTGCATATGGAGCACACCTTAGAGGGGGAAATGTGTAATGACTTAATGAATGACCTTGACCTCTCTTTGGCTATGTCTTTAAAGGACCCTTCATACTGTTTTGATATCCCTACTTTTAAGGGACATGGTAGGGGTACCTTCATTGACCATATACTTGTCTCGAGGACTATGCAAACTTTTTTAGATTCTTTTTGTATCCTCCCTAGTGAATTTAGTGACCATAATCCTGTCACAATCTGTCTGAACTGTCCATGGGGGAACATTTGTCCTAAAAATACTGTCCAAGGAAGTCTGGGCACAACAGATGGGAGGAGGCGGTTAAAATGGTCAATTGACTCCGCGGATGCACTCTATAAAAACATCTCTGAAGGGTGTGCAGAGGAAATTGACGTTTGTATTAACGGGGTAGGTGAACCTAAATCGGTTCTAGAGGCTTATCAAAATATAGCGGAGAAGGTGTCAGCGTTCCTATCTGTTCCTAATAAAACCCACACAAAAGTAGGACCGAGATGGTTTAGCCATGATTGCACTGTAGCTGCTCGCAAGCTGAGGCTTGCTTTGTCAGCTTCCCCGAGGGATCGGGAGGTTGTAAAACTTTGTAGAAAGGAATATAAGGCTATTACTATCTCCCGTAAGGAGCTACTGAAGAAAGAGGCGTGGGAGGAATTGCTTGACCCCTCTACTTTGAATAGCAGCACCAAATTCTGGGCTTTGGTTAAGAAACCTTTCTTGACCGAGGACCCTGGTGACGGAATTGCTTGCTGTATAACCAAAGAGGAATGGGAAGGCCACTTTAAAAGTTTATATTATTCTGAAAATGCTGGATCTATGACTGATGCCCCCTGTGACAGGGTTAGCCCTATTATCTTTTACGAAAGTGAGGTTTTGGCAGCCATAATGGGCCTCACTGCTAATAAAGCGCCAGGGCCTGACAGAATACCCCCCGATCTTTACAAGTCTGATCCAGCTTTTTGGGCTCCCATTCTGGTCGCCGTATTTAATGCTGCGGCCACTGTGGGTTGTCCAGAATCTTGGGGACTATCAACTATAGTCCCTGTATTCAAGAAGGGAGATAGGGGAAGTGCACTTTGCTATCGACCCATATCCCTAATTGATTCAATGGTTAAGATCATGGGGAGAGTTATACTTCAACGCCTAATAAGTTGGTCGAATGAGAACCACATTTTGACAATCTCTCAATATGGCTTCTGTGAGGGGCGCTCAACCATAACGCAGTGTCTCAATCTGTTCCTTATTCTGAATAAATATACTGTCGTTCAGAAGGGAGCAATTCATCTTGCCTTCATGGATCTCTCCTCAGCCTTTGACTGCGTTAACAGGGGGAGGCTGTGGAGGACCATGAAGGACAAGGGAATAGATGGGGGTATTGTGGAGTTCCTTGCGGATCTGCACAATGAAACAAGAGCCAACGTGAGGTATTCTTCGACTGGGGAAACCACGGGTTGTTTTCCAATTAATAAAGGTGTACGTCAGGGGTGCATTATGGCCCCTTACCTTTTTAATTTTTATATAAATGACCTGGAGGCTGAATTACAGGAGATAAAATCTGATTGTCCTAGGGCGGGTGCGAGGGGTATTCCTCTGCTTTTATATGCCGATGATGCGGTCTTAATTTCACAAACAGAATTAGGTCTTCAGGTACTTTTGAATGGTTTTAATAAATTTATGTCTGATAGGGACCTCACGGTCAACAATTCAAAATCTTTTATAATGCATGTTGGCCGTCAACCTAAGAAGAAGTTCAATTTTAAACTGAATGATGTTCCGATACCCATCACCCAGTCGTTTTCCTACCTGGGTGTTTTATTTGATACGAAGATGTGTTGGGCCCCACATTTGGCCAAGAAGAAGGGGGAAATGTCCAGGGTAAATGCTTCTATCTTCAATTTTGCCTCTAAATTGGGGAAAAAGCCAAATGTGGCTATGATGAAACTATATAACGCTAAATCCATAGCCACTGCAGTATACGGAAGCGAGATATGGGGCTACACAAACGATGACCAACTTCAAATAGTTGAAAATAAATTTTTAAAGCGTCTGTTGTGTGTCCCTGGGAGCACACCGAATTTAGCTGCTCATGAAGAACTTGGCTGTTTGCATTTATCGGACATTGTTGGACTGAAACCGTTGTTGTGCTGGGTAAAACTATGGTTAAGTGATGCAATCCCTCTGACCCACCTGATAGTGGAGGATCTCTTATCGCTTGACCACGCAATGCGTGTACCCTGGCTTAAATATTTGAAGTCCCAATTTTTGAAGCTTGGCCGCCTGAACCTGTTTGATAACCCGGGGGATATAGTTAAGGGTGATGTTGCTGCAATTAAGAGAGCTTTTTTCCTGAACCGTAATGCTGTAAGAGATGAAGTAGAGCTCTTGAAACCTAATGTTAGAATGTATATTATGTTGAGTACTTGTAATTCAATGGAATTGTATCTAACATGCTCCTTCACCACCCATGAAAAATGTTTGCTGACCCGTTTCAGGTTTAACATCTTTCATCAGCTTTTAATTAGACCCAAGTCGGACATTTTTAAGAAACCAGCAGCTCCCTGTGGCTGCGACGGGAAGTCTCCACAGGATATGCTGCATTTTATATTTTTATGTACATTTTATGAATATCCCCGAAAGCGGTATCTGGTTACTCTTTTAAAGAAATTAAATTTTAACCAAATTAGACCCGCCCTTATGTACTTACAGTTGCTGCATCCTGATAGTGTCCTCCAGGTGTTAGAATTTTTAAAAATGACCATGAGACTAAGAAATTGTTTGGATGAGTAAATGTGCATTAACTGCAGTTTATGGCACTATCGCACTTTATTTCGTATATTCTGTATATGGACCATACTTGCATTTTTTATTCTGATTCTGTCAATGCACTCTTTTTTATGATACATTTGAGTTGTATGTAATTTAAGATTGACTTTGTGATCACTGTGATGTTTTATTATGAATTGTCTATTGTGTGTACTTTTATGGATTGCAATATATCCGAAATAAAGTCAATTTGAATTTGAATTTATATACAAGGCACACGAAATTGGCTTGCTGCTTGTGTCACTAGTAAAATATTCATTAGGGCAGAAGGTGGAAAGAATGTGATACCCATCCAATGGCTCATATGCACAATGTGTAATCAGGAAACCTGGGGCCATATTATCAAGAAAGGGCGATACATTATCGCTGCTTTTATCGGCAGGAAACTGCCGCTAAAGCGGCGATAATGGGCTTGATAATATGCCCTGGTGAATTCCCATAGATGCCCAGGTTATGGTGTTAACCTGGGCTTCTATGGGAATTCAGAAGGGCATATTATCAAGCCCATTATCGCCGATTTAGCGTCAGTTTCCTGACGATAATGTATCGCCCTTTCTTGATAATATGGCCCCTGGTTTTACATCCAGCTCCTCAGCTTGACCAAGCTAAGCAGTGTGACCTTATGGTCACACAGCTTTGATGAGAGACCTTAGGATGAACGTGTGCTCTACAAGTGACCTATAGTATAACCCAGGGCAGCTACTTTTCTTCACTGGGTCTCCTTGTCCATGATCATCACTTTAGAACTTTAGAGAGAACCTTGAAATACTTAAGTTCTGGATGTGCATTATACAAAATCACTCCTGCAAATAGTTAATAAAAACATAATTTTGCTACATTTGCAATAATAAAGGCTTATGGTCAGAACTCATTCGGAACGGGGGAGGACTGGGCAAGCAAGTGCTACTGGCATAAATCATGGGGGGCATTTGCCTGTTAGTGTTCTGGGGTCTGCCCTACTACGGGTCCATAAAACTGGCCCAGGACAACACTATGATAGCGATGAAGAGCTGTCACAATCCTCTCAGGGAGATAACGGAAGGGTGCAACTCCATAGTGGAAGGTACAACTCAGTTTTTATTGTATCTTGAGAAGGAAAAGTACATCAAAACACCGGAGTCTGGATGTCAGATAGATACCAGTCCACAGCAATCTTCTGAGTAATTCCGGGGGGATGATGGTGCTGCCAAATATTCCCAGGTTATTGGCCCAAAATAGCGTCTCTCCTGCTCAGTGTCTATAGCAATTTTAAAGGTATGCATGTTGGCATTTTTACAGTACTCCAGAGGCTACCCAAGAAGTTGTGTTCCCAAGATGTCATATAGTACTTTACAAAAAAAAAAAATATATATATGTTTAATGCCAACCTCTCCAAGAGCTAGGGGTCCTCCTTCATGTCCAAGTACAGGTGGGCGAGCCAACAAATTAACAGGGAGAGCTGAGCCAGAGCCAAGGGTCTTCTCTGGCTATAAAAGTTTGTGCACGATTGTTGGAAGCCGGAGTCTCCGTCCCGCACCACTGTCACCAAGTGCGAGACCCAGGACTCCCCACTCAATGTTAGACCAAGGAGGAACACCTAGTCCTGCTCACTAACCCTGGGCATAGTACTACTCTACACTAACAGAGCATACGTACTCCACAAAAACTGTGCTTAATCACGTAGCGTAGCAGCTAAATCAATAACATCCTCAGACGCTTTGATAAAGCAATTTTACATGCTAAAAAGCATATATCTAATTCACAAAAGTGAACTTTTTCAATGAAAACATTAGGCAATGATAGAGGTGATGATTTTGGGGTCCCCCCTAATCTTGGGGGAGGACTAAGCAGATGCCTTGAACACAAAGAGCATAAACAAAAAGCACATATTGTTGAACTTCGGTGGTGGTCCCATCCTCTTAGGACCACTCTAAGCACAGTTTTTGGCAAAAAAACTATCCCAACCAAAGGCCCTGTAAAGCATTATGGGTCGAGATTAGCAGTGGGCAGTGAATATTTTAGTATCCAATATCAAAATAATTCTACAAAGAGCTGCAGTTCAACTAGTCGTTACTAGATGTCCCTCACGAGTCAAATGCAAAACATTGAAATTATTCTTACATCAAGCTACGGTTCCCCTAGTCGTTACTAGATGTCCCTCACAAGTCAAATGCAAAACCATTGAAACCCTTTCATGAAGCATTTGCATTTGACTCGTGAGGGACATCTAGTAACCACCAGTTGAACTGCAGCTCTTTGTAGAATTATTTTGATATTGGATACTATATAATATTCACTGCCCACTGCTAATCTCATCCCATAAGGCTTTGCAGGGCCTTTGGTTGGGATTGTTTTTTTTGCCAATAACTGTGCTTGGGGTGGTTCTAAGAGGATGGGACCACCACCGAATCATTCAATAAGATGTGCTTTTTGTTTTCAAGGCATCTCCTTGGTACTCTCCCTAGGTTTGGGAGGATCCCAAAATCACAACCTCTCTCACTGCGTGCTAATTTTTCAGTTTCACTTTTGTGAAAGTACTATATGCTCTTTAGCATTTAAAGATAGAGATATTTATTTTATCATAACTGGCACTGTGCAGGGTACCATTTGCAATTATTTCACAGTGCAGACAAGTACACAATGCCATCAGCTACGCTACGCTGTACTACGTGTAGTTCAAAGTATACTACGTGTAGTGCCGCTATGCAAACTACACCCAGGGTTACTGCTCACCTTCTTAGTAGCTTGCCACGAGCAGACAGGCCTATCTCCAAGGCATGAGTGTACAGTCTGAGAAGCCACGCCCACAGTAACCCCCTGGTGACACCACAAATGAACTCCACCCGAGTTTGAGTAAACAAGAATAAACGTTATATAAAAAGACATATGATCCGACCACACCATTCAAAAGCCAACATATAATAAATGGTAATATTCGTTCTGGCTGGCTGGCTTGTAGGTTCACATCCCAACCGCCGCTTTCAAAATGCTATGCTGGTCGCAATGCTAGAATTACACACGTTGCAATGGACAAACAATAATACCCTGCGTAACGATATAATCCTGTGCTGGGCAAAGGATAGATAATACATTGCGTAACGATACACCCCGGTACCTTGCAATGGGAGAAATAATGCAATGCATACCGCTACAGTTATGTACTGCACAATGAAGGAATAATGCAATGCGTCACACCCCAACCACGTACTTTGCAATGCGGACCGCTACAATCATGAACTTTGCAAGGGATAAATAATACAATGCGTAGCACTACAATCATGTACTTCGTTATGCAGTAATAATGTCAGGCGTCATAAGACAGTCCGGCAGTTCGTTAGCAGTAATATTGGCAATGTGTATTACGACAATCAGCCTCTTTAATAACAGTTGCCCCCCACACGGTTCAACAATGACTTAGAGTACAGCTTCTTACTCTGGCCCCAGTACTGCCACTCCTTTCGTCAGTACGGGCCACCACACTGAGCCGAAGCACAGGCTCACATTGACAGAAGGACTGAGAGCCTGAGAGAGTGTCCCTCCGCGACCGCACCCCACCCAGGTAGTGATCCACGTTACCTGGGGCGCGACCACACGCTCCTTTCCTCCTTCAGCGAACTGGGCCTTCCGTGCAGAACTTTCTCAACGGGCCTCAGCGGCTCAGCCTGGCAGCTCAGCTCCTCCAGGGCTGCAGCTCCGATCCGCCACTGTTAGGAAGGTCTCAGGTGGCCACAGGGCACACGTACCCCACACTCCTGAGATTACTTTACTACGGGTGCACGTTCTCCACCGCACCCTCCAGGTCTCCTCTGGCATGAAGCCACACACAATGCTGATGGGACTCCACGTCGACTCCGAGTGCACGTTCACCAGGCACTCCTTCCTGCGGTCTCAGTTGGCACACCGTGTTGCAGAGACTCACTTTCTCCCGGTGCCCACGATGATCAGACGATCACCTCCACAGTCCCCGGTTGCACCAAAGCATGCACACTGCTTTACTGAGACTTACTCCAACTCAGTTGCCCTGATATACAGGCGCTCCTCACCAATGCCTTCGGCCGCACCTCGACATGCTCACCGTGTCCGAGCCTCACTTCCCCTCCAGTGCACTCGATGACCAGGCGCTCTTCACCAACGCATACCGGTGCATCCCGACACGCACCCTGCACGTCCAAGACTTACTCCACTTCCGATACACATGTTGATAAGGCGCTCCTCACCAACGTCTCCTGTGCACCGCAATAAGCACTCTGCGTGTCCAAGACTCACTCCACCTCCGATGCACACGCCGACCAGGTGCTCTTCACCAGCGTCTGCAGTGCACCACGACATGCACCTAGCGTGTCCGAGTCTCACTTCAGCTTCGGTGCACACGCCGACCAGGCGCTCTTCACTAACACCTGCGGTACACCATGACACGCATCCAGCGCGTCCGAGAATTACTTTAGCTTCGGTGCACATGTTGACCAGGCACTCTATACTAATGCCCCCTGTGCACCATGACACGCACCCAGCGCGTCTGAGTCTCACTATCCTCCGTGTGTCCAAGATCACAGGGCACACCTTCTGAGGGTCTCAAGCTGCCACAACACGCGCTCACCGAGTTGCTTGAAACTTGCCTGGCAAATTTTATGTTCCTGTGTTTCCAAACAGGGAGCCAGTTCACCTCGGGCACTTGGGGTTACAAGACACAGCACAAAGCACAGTCTTCGTCAAGCAGGGGGACCCCGCGCACCAAGCACAGTCCCATCAGCCTCTTCCTTGGTTAGAACAGCAAACTGCAGACCAGCCCCAGATCACGAAGCAAGGATTGGTCCTTCCCCAGCATTCTCTTCAGTGGTTCCTTCCTTAGCAGAGGTTCTTCTCGACCACGAAATGGGTCCAAGCCTTTTCAGTCTCAATCCATTTCTGTTTCATTCCAACGTTCAGGGGTATCAGCTCTCATAGTTATACCCCTTAATGTCTTTGAAGGTTGTTGTACTCAGGGGTCCCTGACCCCTTCCTAAATCAGTTCTGGGTGTCTCCCTCCCAGTGTCACATCTCTCCCTTCGATACTGAGGGTCTGGATCCTAAATCACTCACCAGGAGATGGGTCAATTGGTTTATAGCACTCGCCCTGGCCTTTTCACCCCGTGCTTCTCCTCCCCTACTCTCCAGATGCAGGGCAGCCTGGTGCCATCTCAACCCCTCACTGGGTCAAGACCTCTCCCAGTTCCTCTCACCTCTCAGATCCAGACAGTCAATCCACATTCAGCAGAGACGCACAGAAATGCTTAAAGCACAAAATTCAGCCACTTTCTAAAAGAGTAGTTTCTGAACACACAGGAACAAAACCACTTTCATAGAAAGATGTGTTATGACACTGAGTTCATACATACTAAACTTCACCTCTCCTTTGTAAACGTATAGTAAACTAGGCTAACAAAATACACTACCCAGCCGACCCCATTCAGTCCTATGGGCAGGATGGATTTACACCAGTGAAAACAAAATGGAGTGTTTTTCATTGTCAGGACATAGCACACACCATAGTATATGTCCTGCCTTTTACTTACACTGCACCCTGCCCAGGGGTTACCTGGGACCTACCACAGGGGTGCCCACTGTGTATGAAAAAAGGAAAATAAGGCCTGACAAGTGGTTGCACTTGTCAGGACAATATGCTAATTTCGCAACTTGCCCGCAGCCCCTACACTGTAAGCCTGAGTTCCCTTCTCTGCGTGCCTCTGCATTACTAGCCCTGGCGCACACAGTGCACATCACTAGGGACTGTACTAGTAAGGCAAACATACCAATCATGGCCAACCAATTACCATTACCCTTTACATAAGGAACACTTTGTACTTTGACACTGATCAGCAGTGGCAGAGTACCCAAAGCATCTACAAACAAAGGAGGTAGAGGCAAAAAAACAGGGGTAATCACACCAAGATATGCCAGGACTAACAACAATCTAAACCTTGAAAATATTTGGCATGTAAATACTGCAACAAACATAATGTTAGAGTATGATTTAGTGTATTCAAAGTTTACAAAAAGTGTATTTCTTCAATGTCCAGAAGTACATCAGTACATCAGATTATATTTCTGCATTGAGAAGTATTTATTGAAAGTGAAAGTTTTAAAACATGAACTGAGAAATATTCCTGTCCCATCCTTGTGACAATGCTATTAGTGAACTAAGAGGCACATCACTTGTCATGCATACAATATATGTGGCCCAGATTAATATTTTTTATGGAGATACATTATAGTCTGCTAAATCATTAAGCACAAGAGAGGTTTTTGTGCAGCGCACATCCTGAACTCACAAATTTTTAGGTGTGCTCATATGTCGCAATGAACAAAAAGAAGACGTTGTGAAATACATTATAGGCCGAGGATCCCACAATTTGGTCAAACAAGGACGCTGGGAAGGATCCCAGACTTTTCAGTTTCACACTGTGCAATTCAACCTCTAGATGGGTATTGCTTTCTGAGCTTTGTCTTTAGTTCTTGTAAGAATTAGAGCATGGGTGACAGGCATTTTATTTATTTTAGTTAAAGCGCAAGCCTTGCCAAATGACACGAGAGCGCTTCACAATAGACACAGGCTATGGTGTGCCCTATTTTTGGCACAGGGAGATTTGCTGGGATTCACAAGATGCTTTTTGCTGGGATTCACAAGATGCTGAGCTGAGGCAGGAATTCAAACCCGGTTCCCCATATTGCCTGGTCAGTAGTTGTACTCACTAGGCCACATTGCTTCCAGTAAAAGCTCAGCTTGTTTTGCCCTTGAGGTTGCTAGAGGAACTCGAGCTGAGCTAGAGCCAGGATTCTTGCTCAAACCTGGCTCGAGGTTTCAGTGGCTCACCCACCTCTATGTCCAAGAAGACTTCTTAGGTCTAGAAGTGAAAAGTTAAAAGGGAAGGTTCTGAGCAGGCTGCAAATATCTAGGCCCTCATTCTGAGTAGCCTCTTAACTCCAAAGGGTCTGGTAACTGTAGTTACCTGTCCTGTCCAAATGATAAATTGTGGCATTCAAAAGACACAATTAGAACGGTTATGTTTCGTTATTACTATTCACTGTACTATTCCTGCAGCATAAGGTGCTCACTACCAGGGCCAACCGTCTAAAAGGCCCCAATAATTGTAAAAGTCACAGCAAGCAGAAGAAGCCCCTAGGTTTAACTATGAGTCTACATGAAACAATTTTGCACTGTGCCTAGTATCCCACAATTGAGTCAAAATTGTGGCATGTCACCAGGAGATATGGTCTACTGAACACCATCATAAACATGCAGGAATCAGAGCAGAAACACAGATTCTTGCACGTTATTCCACAAAAGTCCATAATTCAGATTATTTCCATCCCCAAAAGTCACCCCAGGTATCAGTCACTCCACAAATAAAGGGGATAAAGGGCCAAATTCAGCTGAACAGGAATGGAGTCATAGACCTCAATTAATGGTAACCAAAAGTAACAGCGGCTACTGTAGCCTCAAAGCTTGTCCTTTGATCCTTCGGTACCCCATGCACTCTCCTTAAAACTTCTAGTCTAGGGGATCATAATGGCAGCTTCAGAAAGTGATGATGGATCTGTAGTTTACTCTCCACTGTTTTTGTAGGCAAAGCAGCTGCAGGAGGAAGTGAGAGGAAATGGCCTCCTTGGTATGCTGTATGTGTTCGTCTTACTCTCTGGTGGAAAAAGGTGAGTGATGACACTCTGGTTAACGAGATCCAAGAATTTAAATGAATATCGTTACCAGGGCCAGTGAAGGTCCATTTCCTGTTTTCACTCCTTTTCTTTCTATCATCTGTTTTTTTGTTTTCTTTAGCCTCTTTGCAGTTTTCAGGGTTCCCTTTTCTGGTTTTCTGGCCTATCATCTCTCCTGTTATTATCATTTTATTTTTCCTTTTACACTACTCCGAGAGCAGTTGGGGGGGACACTCCTTCATGTTAGCGGAGGAGCCACCACTTGCCTTCCAAGATCTACAGCGAAGTAAGTAGAAAGCCCTTCTTTGACACCCACAGATTTTTGCTGGATCGAATCCCAGCTTCCCTAAATGAATACCATCTTTCTGTGTGGGCCTCCCAGTCTCCTTCACCTGCTGAGGGCTGCCTGGTAATCTGACATGCTGCCCCCCTACCAATCATACTGGCAGAGGCCCAGACAATCAGAAAGGTCATATGTCAGCCAATAGGTTCAAGATACTGGAAATCATCAAAAAAAAGGGGAGCAACAGTGGGATAGTAGCCAGGTCGCCCAAATGACCTGGTTACATAAAACACTACAAACTTTCAATGGTATTTAAATACCAAAAAAGGGGGCGGTTTTGTAATATAGCTGACCCTAGGTCAGGCTCCACTTATTTATCAGTCGTGCCCAACTCTGAGTGTTCTGCATTCTAAACATCTTAGAGTTTGTCAACCCACCATGCACATACTCACATCAAAAACAGAGAAGGAAAAAAGGTGTGAGAGGTCAGAAAGTACCTCACATAAGCATCACCCAAGGATCCACTGTTTGGCACTCACAAGTTGGCTCACGTTGTCATCATCAGTAACCTTCATGACGAAAACCGTAAGAGGAAAGTGAGAGATTTATGCCCAAATCTTGAGATTGTGTGAGAAAAGGTGAAGAAAGATAAGGTGTCGATGATTGTATCACCCATCAGCCAACTGGACCCCTTAACGTGCAAAAAAGAAAACACTTTTCCAAGCTAAAATGAGTTGTGGCTCACTTTCAGTTATACATACTTTACTTTTCACAGAGACTGCACTCAGATTAAAAAGAACGGCGTGTTTAGACCATCTTAATTGGAACGGCTGACATGTTTCATTGCCTTGCACATTTTTTGCAATTTCATCAGGGCTCGGAGATGCATCTCCACCTTGCTGATGCTTCAAAAACAATCAAGTGGTTGCATGGGGGACTCCTACCAGCAACACACTCAAACAGGGGAACAAAAGTGAATTTTAATCATGTATCCCCATTAGGTAAACTGTAGCCACCAGTCGTCAGCCGCTTTACCAATAGTCTGGGCTTCAACCGTCTCCTGGAGGATTTTGTTCCCCTGTGTGAGTGTGTTGCTGGTAGGAGTCCACTGGGCAACCACTTTATTGATTATGATTCTGGGCGTACTAGGGTCATGAAAATTTGCAAGCATAATTGAGATTAACAGACACTTCATATCAATGAATATGCTGATTTACATATATATATTAAAAAAACATTGAAGCACTTAAGAAGATATGATTACTTTTTCAGAACCCCCCATTTTTTTCCAGGAGGGAAAATTCCCTACAGCAATTCAATAGAAATGAGCCTCATCACATCCGCAAAAGACTAGGATGATACACATTAATAATTGTGTTGATATACATATATAACACGCACAATTCAAATGATTGTAATAATGAATTCAGATACTTTCATTCACCAATGTTGAAATACCCCCCTCCACCATGTCCAGATGCCATTGGAACTTATGTGATGCACATTCTGTATGTCGTATAGTTTCCTAGCAAAGTTATCTATATGCGCATGTATGCTACAGGACGTTTTGGGACGATTCGTGCAACATGCAGTACCTACAGTAGTGCAACCCCCTGCGGTGGCCTCTAACACCTAATGTAATGCCATTTTATTTTGAATTAGTATTTTGGCATGGGCATCTTATTGCACGGTCACTAATTCTCAAGCTATTAGGATAGGATTAGAAGTCTATTTTAAGATCTTGCGCAGTATGCTTGTCACTTTTTCCCAAGTTAAAAGTGACGCACAGGCGGTGCAAGGGATGCAAATAAGCCTCCAAGTGTGTTCCGTGGCCACCATTGATTTGGTACAATACCCAAAACTGGGAGATAATATCACTGAGTAATAGCTTATCTACTGTAGTGGCAGCCGTAAGGTCACAACGATGCACTTCCACTCATCCTGAGAACATTCACACAATCACTAGCATATTTGAATAGTTTGAATAGTTTGTCATTTGGATAAAGTCCATTTGGATATGCAATAAATGCGTGGAAGACGAAGGATAAAAACATCCCCTTCTACATACCCCGTTCTCCAGTTCTGGAGTATTAACTGCAGGTCTCTCCCCAAACACAAATCAAATATTTTTTCATTTTCTGGTTGCTGAGCAGCCAGACGCTTTGTTTCTTACGGAGACCTGGTCCATGGTAGCTCTGGCCCAGACGTTGCTATTGCAGTCCCTAATAACTATGTAATAGTGAGACAGGACAGACATTCTGGTAAGGGCGGGGGCATTGCCGTTATTTTCAAGTCTTGCTATTTTTGCAAACTTGAGGCTTTTCCCCTGCCTGGATGCGAGGTGGCACTTTTTAAACTCGCAATTAATCCCCAATTCACCTTGTCTGGTCTTTTGATTTACCGCCCTCCCGGAAACGCTCACTCTTGGATATCTTCGCTCGCCGACTCTTTAGCTCCTCTACTTCTTAGGGCTGCAAATTTTACAATTCTCGGAGACTTAAATTTACATCTTGAAGACTCCTCATGCACTATAAGTAAGAGCTTTCTAATCGACTTAGAGGTTTTGAGCCTAATGTTCTGTAATTCGGGCCCCACTCACTCCGCGGGGCATCAATTGGATCCGATTCTTTCTAACCTTCCTTTTGATTGCTCTCGGAGTGCCCGTCCTTTGGAGTGGACTGATCACTTTGCAGTCCACTTTGCTTTACCTAATATCAAACAACTTATTCCGAATAGACAGGGCAAGGGCAAATTAATTCACAGACGGGGTAAACTTGACATCCTGAAGTTCAATCAGTACCTCTTCGACACCTGCCCTCGGAATGACGAGGTTCCACTCAGAGAACTGAACTTGGCTATAACATCTTGGCTCAGTAATGCCGTAAATATCGTTCTTCCCCCTACTCCGATATTATCCAAATCCCATCGTTGTCCGGCACCTTGGTTCTCGGCTGATTTAAAGGCTCTGAGAACCAACTGCAAGGCTTTGGAAAGAAAATGGAGGCGTACCTACTCGGCCTCCCGGAAGATCGTTTACAAAGAAGCCCTGAGGGAATATCACTCTAAGTGTAAAACTGAGAGAGCTGTGTACACTGTAAACACAGTGACTCAAGCTCAGAATTGCCCCCGCACTTTATTTGCGGTAGTTAAAAAATTGACAGGAGCAGACACCTTACCAACCCCCCCAGTTCTGGAGGAAGCTCAATGTAATTCCATAGCGGAATTTTTTATTGCTAAAGTTGAGCGTATTTACAACTCCATGAGTGTTCCGACGACAACAAACCTACCCCAACTGGGGTCAATGGTTGTGGACGCATTTCCATCTTCAAGGGCAGTGAAATCCAACTGGCTACCATTTGATGACGACTCATTTTTCTCTTACCTGAATAGTGTAAGATCCGGTTCACCGCGTGATCCGGTGCCTGCAAAGATCTTAAAACAGCTTGATCTCGAATGTCGGCGTCCACTCATGAGACTCCTGAATGCCTCCTTAAATGAGTCTCATGTGCCGCAGGACTGGAAACACGCGATGGTGGTCCCACTTCTGAAAAAGGCAGGTGCGGATGTATCTAACCTCTCCAACTTCAGACCTATCTCCTTGTTGCCTATTTTTTCTAAGGTGCTGGAGAGGCACGTAAATACGCAGCTTACCCATTTTATCGAAAATCAGGGCTTCCTACACCCCTCTCAGTCCGGTTTTCGTGCTCACCATTCTACCGAGACCGCATTACTTGGGGTAACTGAGAGGTTACGGCACGGTATCGATCGCGGAGAAACTTCTGCTCTCATCCTTTTGGACTTGAGCGCGGCGTTCGATACCGTGTCTCATTCCATCTTATTGAACTCTCTCCGGTCGTTAGGAATAGTCGGCCCTGCACTGGCTTGGCTTGCGTCCTTTTTAAGTGAGCGCACCTTCCAGGTTTTTTCTGCGAAAGCAGCATCTGTGACTTGTCCTTCGGCGTATGGTGTCCCTCAGGGATCTATTCTCAGCCCGTTGCTATTCAATATTTACATCAAACCTCTCGCTTCCATCGCGGAGGATGCCGGGCTGACCATTTTTTCATACGCCGATGACACGCAAATTGTTTTTTCCCTCTCCAGCACTGAAGCCAACAATGTGTCTTGTCTGAAAATCGGTCTCTCACTAGTAGCTGAGTGGATGCAGAAGCATCTCCTCAAGCTAAACGGTGACAAGACCGAGATTGTCATCTTGGGGAAACATAAAGATCTTTGGGGTCCGCAACATTGGCCTTGTGCCATGGGCCCCCCCTCCTCAACCGGTCCCGGTGGTACGTAATCTTGGATTCCTTATAGACGAGAAATTGTCTATGAGGTAACAGGCCACTAAGGTGGCGGCCATTTGTTTTTCCAATCTCAGATGGCTCCAGAAAATTCTCTGGATGCTGCCTCACGCCACTAGGAGAACCGTGGTCCAGGCGCTAGTAACATCTCGCCTGGACTATGGTAATGTTCTCTATCTTGGTGCAGATGTTGCGACCATCAACAAACTACAGGTCGTGCAAAATGCATCAGCCCGACTCCTTTGCAACATACCAAGGAGATCCTCGGCCACCCAGGCTCTTCAAGACCTTCACTGGTTGAAGGTTTCGAGTCGCATCAAATTTAAAGCCTTATGCTACCTTTTTAAAATTAAACAGGGCTCTGCTCCTTTATATCTTCAGAATCTAGTCCAACCCTACAGGCCCAGCCGTACCTTAAGATCGTCGGCAAACTGTGATTATGTGATCCCTAGATTCAATTTAGTGAAGATGGGGGGGAAGATCCTTTTCCCATCTAGGTCCCAAATATTGGAATGCTCTGCCTGTTGCCCTGAAGACTGAGACTAATATGCTCTGCTTCCGAAATAAATTGAAAACCTTACTTTTTTAATTGTCCTTTGCAGCTCCAGATGTTTAATAAACTCACCAGTGTTGTTTTTTCTTCTCTAGCCTATCCCTTGCGCCGGGAAACCCATTGCGGGTAGCTGTTGCGCGCTACAAGTTCTAAATAAATAAAATAAATAAATAAATGGCCCCAAATGGGAGGGTGAGCAGTGGGATTGGCCTCAATCCCTTTTCTAACAATGACAAAGGCAGGCAGATGGTACAGAGCTAGCAATAACTGTGCTACTGAAGAAAAGAAGGGCGTATACCAATGGGGTGACGAGGAACGAATTATGTTAATTCTACCAATATTGGATGCTCTGTGATACAACCATCAAGCCCTGATCTTTGGACTGGGTAAGAATGGTCTGCTTAATTCAGGCACTCTGTTCATCACCACCCCCTTTTCTGAATCACTGTGATACAACCTGGCATGGATGAGGGGTAGAAATGTTGATGCAACCCCATGCCCGTGCTCTCTCTCCACACTCCCTAAGGTGTCTTACATTTCTGTTTGATACACAACTGTTTTTTACTTTCGGACACTTGCTCCTGCAATTAACATCAATCCTTTAGCAGTGTACAGGAAACAAGTCAGTTCAGATAATAAACATATTAACATCATCAGTTTTTGACAAACCAGCATTCTTAGCATCTCTATCAGCTAGGAGTTATCCCTCAGCTCAGTGGGTTACTACTTTTGTTGCAGAAAGCATTTTGGGGCATATTACCAAGGGCCTTATCGCCGCTTTAGCGGGAATTTTTCCCGCTAAAGCGGCGATAATTTAATCGTCCTATTACCTAGCTGTCGCTAACACCAGTTAGCGACAGCTAGTAGGAGATAGCGAGCTTCTGGGGGCCCACTTTGCATGTCAGCGATATATATCGCTAATGACATGCAAAGTGGGCGTGCCAAGATGTTAGCGTCTGGAAACAGTTGCTAACATCGCTAACTCCTATTACCAACTTTTGGAAATAATCGCGCTAAGCGCGATTATCTCCAAAAGCTAACGCCTGCCCAGAGCAGTTCTTAGCCAAGTTATCCAATAGTAGGTGGATAACATGGCTAAGAGCATTTGCTCGGTAACGCATGAATATCGCTGACTTTTCAGCGACATTCATGCATTTCGGCTGATTTTTATCGCTTAGGAGATAAACCTTGATAATAGCAAGGCTCCTAAGCGATAAAAATAGGCAAAGCACGCCGATATAAATATAGCCGCTAACCAAGCTTAGCGATATTTTTCGCTTATGCTTGGTAATATGCCCCTTTGTTACTTGCAGTTCATAAGTTTCATGTCTAATATAGCACATTGACCTTTGAACTGTCATCAACAAGCTGCATGCAAATTGCATGGTATAGGTATGACCACTGGAATTTTAGGATTCTGCGGCCGTGGGAATTCCTGCATTATCATAGTTTTGCTACATTTCATAATAGGGATGATTGTGTGTGGCATACTTTACTATTGTCGCCTCCTTAGGCAACTATAAGGCATTCAAAAGCTTTTAAACATGCTGCCCATTATTAACTGGGTTTTCCGGCCAATGTTAAGAAACCCCGTTGCATCCATAGAAGCCTAAAGTTGTGCATCACTCATGATGCATACTTTGAGTCTGTGCAGATTGTTACAATCTTTATGCTGTTTAAAATGCAGGCTCTGTTGAGAGCTAAAAGCTCTGCAGCCTGAGTAGATCTCACTTTTGGGAAATAGCAACTTTCCACAATCTGATACACAGCACATACAGCATAACCAATGAACAGGACACCATAATTGTTTCTGAGATATGATCCATCACCAAATATGTCAACTCACAGTCAAGAATGGGCACACCAGTTAAGTCCACATGGGGTTTGGTTGCATGCACAGTAACAAGGTTACAATTATGGGGTTCCCCATTCTCACTGGTGGGCATTAAAGAGGCAGGGTTCATTGCTGGACTTCAAGTCAGGGTAATGTGAGAAGCAGACATCAATAAGATTTCATACCGGGGCAAACAGGCTGTAGAAAGGGGTTGGGTGTTTGTAGTGAGGAGCAGTGCAACCTCAGACTGAGGCACAGTAAGTGTTAAAAGAGAATGTGGCACAATATTTTCAGATCCTTTAATAATGTTTGTGGGAGCTGCTGCTGACCTGAAACAATGGTGGGAGCCCAGAAGTGTCCAGGTCCATAATTGAAGATTTACAAGCAATTGGTTTCTTCTGATCCTCATGCCTCTGTAGCAACACTTCAAGTGCAAATCCATTATGTTCACGACAATACAACGTACTAGGGGGCATATTATCAAGGGATTCATCTTCGCTTTTTTGGCTTTAAAAGCCAAGAAAGCGGAGATAATAGTATCTCCCTAGCAGCAACAGGGTGCTAACACGCAAATTCGCATGTTAGCACCCTTTTTCTCTACGCTTCCCCTTGCATCTCTAATGAGATGCAAACGGGGCGTTCCAGAGAAAAATAATAGGAGAAATGTTGTTAAGCGACATTTCTCCTGTTATCAAGGATTTCGCTAACCCTGTTAGTGATAAAAAAAAGCAGCGCTAACCGCGGTTAGCACTGCTTTTTGTACACCTGGTATTTTCCTGACTTAGCCATGATATCCTATGGAAGGTGGATATCATGGCTAAGTTTGTGAGCCCCTATCATCAAGCTAACGCCAAACTTCGAAAGATTATCGTTGGTTTTCCAGCGATAATCACTCATTTGGCAGTTAGCGCGAGGATTTTTATCACTTCTGAGATAAACCTTGCTAATAGCAACCTATCTCTGCGATAATTTCCGGTGATGCTTAGCGTTAAAAAATGTGTTGCTAAGCCTCGTTAGCGATAAATATTGCTAATTGTTGGTAATATGCCCCAAGATTTGGCATCATCAGGGAGTCCTAAGGCAGGAGGGGAGGTGCTAACGCCTGCTTCATTTTCACAAATGCATTTTCAGCTTCACTAAACCACTGCAAAGGTTCAAGGATGCCTTTTCTGCCATTATGCTGAACTGACTTTGCCCAAGAATCCATTGTCTGCAATGCCCAACCATGCCCAGAAAGATACATAGCTGGGAGATAATTGCAGGCGGGCAACACATGAATGGCATCAATAGTTCAGCAAAGAGGTGGCGCTTACAAGCACATATTTCATAGCCACATGTTGGGATGGGAATGTCCCCAACATGACATACAGCTGTGTACCCTACCCTGCAGGCACGAACTACATACCTGGGATCCTATTTTTCTATTTTCGGTCATGCCACAAACTAATACGATCTGTGTGCCTGGTCTTTTGACAATGTTATGTTCTGGAGCTAGTTCTGAATCTGGAGGGGCATTCCAAGAGCACACTCTTAGTAACAAAGAACTACGGTCTCTGTTGAAGGTTACATTCTTGGAGCACGGTGGTGGTAACATACCGTGTTAGTGAATTCTAGTGACAGGCTTTTTACGTTTGAGACATGAATGCCCGCTTACAGACCATTCATGTAAAGGTCTGCTGCTCATGTTGAATCTGGAATCCTGAACACAACATAGTCTGCCATCTGATGCAGATAGTCATTAACTACTAACATTCAATAACAATCCCTGAACAGAAGCTTCCAGGGTCATCTCCATAGGATGGATTATACATGAGTATCTCTGAAACACATCCTTCTGTCTATCTAAGTAATCATTCGAAGCTTCACCCTTATTTGGCTTACAATTCAAGATTTTAGTCCAGTCTGTTTTCACTGGGACAACATCTGCAATCGCATTTGATCCAGCGCCCCAGTAGAAAAACTGTCTCAACAACGCTACCCAACACCAAGATACTCACCATTAATCACAAATAACACACAAGGCCCATAAACCAACGAGACAATTTGGGGCAACTGAATCATGTGACCTAATTAATAAAAACCTATTCACAAACTATTTACACATTTATATACATCTGCAGTTTATCAAATCTTACCATGGTTTTTATGCAAATAACATTTTAATGAATTCACTTTGGCAAATGGATCTGCTGATAGTAACTAGACCATGAATAAACAAGACCAGCTTGTTGTTTCAAAAATCTATTTATTAACTTTATTATTCAAGAATGAGCATTTTATTGAGAATCTTTATTTTATTAGCAATTTTAGCAGCATCAATTAAGGAAAATGAATTATTGAACTGACATCTTTAAAGTAAATCAGCATGTATGAGTTTAAGCATAATAACAATTTTCCATTCCCTAAGTCTATTTCCCTGTCTAAAACTCACTTCACCTAAAAGGAAAAAGTCATTTAAGCCTGTTATCCTTACGTGCGCCAAAAGTCCATCAGCACGACACGCCCTTCAGGAATCGGAAAGCAAGAAGCGCCCTCCTGTCAAAGGGGTCAAGTTTTATACCTTTTCCATCTAGCTAATCTCTCTAAAATGTATTCTTTCTCTTGCCATCCAGTATTTTTATTGGCTGACAGATGTCAGTTCATGTTAGCTCATCACATTTTCATCCCAAAACCGAGCCTTTTCTTTGGCTCCATTGTACGACTAAAAAAACATGTCTTTAGCTTCCTCGGAAATGCAACATTTCTCAAGTAACAGACCGTTACTTCCTTAGCTTGGCAGATTTGCCGCATCCTGTCCTTGATTTTGTCACTCTCAGAGCACATCCTGCACAAAAGTCATTCATCAGTATTTCTTTGACAACCGTCGATGTGGTAAAAGTTTCCACTTCAGAATACGTGCAAGGCTCCATTCTGGACAGGATTCTAAACAGCATCTTTTATACGCTAGGCCTTAAGCCTCTCCCTTGGCAACTAATATTCAAACAAACACAAGACATTAATTAATTAGAGAATTGAGACTCCGTCTGTTACCCACCCCCTTTGCAAATTATTATCCCATTAATATATGTTACCTAGCTGAAGCACACAGAGCAGCGTGTTTATATCTACCACCTTCATTTAGGCCGCAAAGAATCCTCCATGAGCTAATGCCACATGAAGACGAAAAGACATAACATAAGCACATATAATAAGCACATGCCATTAATTAAACAGCCGCATTTAATACTGACAAAGACAATAGACAAGGTTAGTTTATTGCTTTCAACGCACTTGCAGATGCAACATAGAGCACATAGATTAGTCCCTTATGTCGTGTAATGCATTCTAAAACTAGGTTGATTAGTACTTTTCAACATACACTGATTAATACGGTTATGATATTATGGAAGTTTAACTTTGCGAGTCAGAACAAAATTTTATTCTAGACCTCGCTCCATCAACTCCCTCATCTGGTGATTTCATAATCACCAAACTACACCCAAAATGTTTAGCAAAAATGTAAACCCTTGAACATGTTTTGACTTTCACTGTGTTATTGTTTCTAAAGTGTTGATTCTGCTGTCTGCTTGTAACTCTCATATTGTGATCTACGAAACTCTTCTAATTCTATTTCTTTATCTTGTTCCTTTCTAAGCTTATAAATCCTCTTCTTTTCCCTTAGATATTTCTTTCTTTTGTGTAGCATGCAACTGATTTTCAACAAAAGAATCACAAAAACTATAACTAATAGGTGTCAGTATTTTGCCTAAAATTGAACTACCAATCTCTTGAAACCAGGTTTTGATTGCTGCAAATCTTTTGCTCGAGCGGTCTGAAAAATCTTCATCTTCTAAAGGAACAATTTCTGAATGAAGCTCTGGAATGTTTTTAATGTACAATTCAATATTCTGGCTCTTGTCAGGAATGTATGTGCAGCAATGCTGGACATGTAATATTCCACAAACTCCTTCCTCTTTTGCTAGCATAATGTCTAAAGCAAGACGGTTCTGCATAACCATAGATCTCATAGCAATAATTTCAGTATCCACTAGCTGGAAACCACCAGCAGTATCAGTGGACAATCTGTCAACAATTATGAACAATTTTCTGATTTTAACTGCATTCAGGGTTATACCCACAAAAGGTATTACTGCACCAAAAATATCTCCCAAAATTTCTGAAAAACTTTCTCTTTTGAATCTACTCAAATGATTGCTAATCTCAAATGAACCCTTTTCATTTCTGTCTACATGAAAACATTTTGGGAAGACTAATCCAACATAACAAGTCCCATACCAGTGGTCTGGGAGATTGTAGTAAGCTTTGTCCCCACATATAAAATAAATTCCAGGAAAAATTGGATCTTTGCCACCTTTGAATCCCCATCCACCCAAGATCTGATAAGTATCCTCGCACTGGCTTGCACCCACAAAGTAATTGTCAAAAAGCGTATTGTCTCTCCTAATACAAAGCTTTCCACTAACAGGTTTATCTATATGAATAGCAACATTTTCTGATGATCCACCGTTAAGCTTTTCATCCTCAATTTGCCAAAACTTAGACTTGGTTTGTTTCAGCATTTCATTTCTTTTATAAATTGCTCTTCTCTCTTCAATTAAATTTAAGAAAGACTTCTCTTCAGCTCTCAATTTACAAGTTAAATTATTTCTAAAAGCATACTCATAGGTAAGTTCATTAGTTACAATGAAAAATTCCGTCATCTGTTTAGCATGTTTATGTTTATTCAAGCTTTTATAAACTTTTAAATTTGCAAAAATCTCGTCGTAATTAGAATAATAGTACTCTAAATTACCTGTTTGATAAAACAGACTAGCTATTACACTGCAAGTGATGCCATAAGTAAGGGAAAGCATATTATACGTCACCCCCTCCGAAACAGAAGCAGGTAGTTTCCCACAAATGTAGCAATCTTTAATATCCTTGACCCTAACATATTCAGACAGAAGCCTTGAAAAAGTATTACTAGAAAAATCACCAACAGATCTATCTTGGTGGATCTCTGGTTTATGATCAATAACTCTGTTAGTTTTGCCTGCTGTGCCATGATTATCTTGTTTAGCCATAGTTTTACTTGTCATATTAGCTTTGTACATCTCCTTGTCAATTCCAAAACGGAAAATGACAGCTAAAATTAACCAGGCCAGGATTATTAAAACCACACAAATAAAAGACATTTTACAACATCTTCTTATAATTGAACATCTTGAATTTCTGTTAGTAGTAGGCATCTTTACTCTGTAACAAGAGCCTTACAAAAAAAATCAAAAATTTAAAATTACTAAACTACACCCCTGTTTTACCTTTTTTTTTTTAAAGAAAACCCTACTTTCTAACAGCTTTTCTTCGACCTTACGTCTTACATCAATGTGTATTTCCAACTAACACAATTTCTTCGACCTTGTGTCACCTAACACAATTTCTTCAGCCTTATGCCAAAAACAGATTTTTAACCTTAAATTGAAAAAAAATCTGTCATTATCACTTGTGTCATTTAAATCTTCCTGACTTCTACTATTTACATCTACTACTGGTGGAATAATTATATAAGTCCACTCGGGGGACTTGTACTTCTGGTTAGGCTTTACAACTCTTTTTGCCCTACTACTAATCACTTCAATCTTTTTCCCTGCTTGAATTTTCTTATCTGTTTCTCCTTTTTGACTTGATATTCCATTAATTTGCTCTTTTGATCTATTGACTAATTTGAATTTCAGACCTTCATTCTCATTAGGCCAGTTATCTCCTTTTCTTGATAATTTCTTCTTTGGTTCAGTCGAGTTATGTTCTGCTCTCCAAGCTCTTTTTCTTGAACTTTTCAGTTTTGATTCATCATCACTTTCATCTGATTCAGTATCTGAGATTTCAAATCTAAATCTAGGTTCTTCTTTACTCGGCAGTTTCACTCCGTTAGGAACATCATCCTTATAGCTGGTACTCGGAATTTTGTCTTCTTCTTCTTCTGCAATAGCTTCCAACTTCCCAGTTTCAGAATTACCGTTCCTGCTTTCAGAGCTTCCAATCTGCTTTTCAATACTCTCCTGATTTTGAATCGGTACTTGATCAGACTCTTCTTCTGCTTCTTTTTCTAGCAGATTTTCATCATCTTCTGAGTCTAGTATCACGATTTCTTCAGTATTTTCATTCAATGCCTCATTCGCAGTTGAATTCTCCAGATGTCGACCTTCTTGTCGATCTTCAGGATCTGGATTTCTTTCAGGTTCTTCCTCAGAATCTAAATCAGTTGTAGTGTCACCCTCGTCAGGATTTTCAGGTGTTGGCACACGAATGGTGTGATTAGCATGAATCCACCTTTTCAAACCTCTGCACTTTACTGCATTTGTTGTGACAAGTATCACCTGTCTTGCTTTTTGCCACCTGGGTACTAGGCAATTTCTTCTCCGGTGTATTTTTGTCCTCACCCAGTTTCCTGGTAACAGATCATGAGCTTGTTCCTTCTCTCTTGTTATTACTTCAGTTCCCACCTGATGGAACACAGACGTCACGACGTCAGAAAGGTTCCTAGAGTATTCCAAAATGGCGCTATCCTTTATACTCATTAATTTTCCAACTGGAACAAATGCTTGTCTCATGACTCTGCCCATAAGTATGTCATGGGGGCTTAAACCTGTCTTTTTATCAGGAGTACTTCTCAAAGACATCAAAACAAGTGGAATTGCGTCAGTCCACTTTACTCCTGTAGCTAGACACATTTTAGCTATTCTATTCTTGATTGTACCATTAATTTGCTCAACAACACCTGATGCTTCTGGTCTGTATGCACAATGCAGCTTTTGTTTTATATTCAAGGCTTCACAAATCATTTGTAATAGTCTGTTTTCAAAATGTGTGCCACGATCAGTTTCAACAGTCACTGGAAAACCGTACCTAGGTATGATCTCCCTTAAAAGCAATTTTGCAACAGTAACTGAATCATTGTGACGTGTTGGGAACGCTTCCACCCATCTTGAAAACAAACAGACTATCACTAAGACATATCTTAACTTATTATGGGGTGGCATGTCAATGAAATCCATTTGCAATCTAGTAAAAGGACCACCCTCCCGTCCTATGGTTCCCATGCTCACAACTGTCCTTCTGTTTGGGTTGATCTGTTGGCAGGTCAAACATCTCTGACAAAAAGATTCTGCAATCAGTCTGAACTTTGGGTTGTACCATGTTTGTCTAAACAACCTAATCATTGAATCTCTTCCAATATGTCCTGGACCATGATACATTCGAGCCATGTCAGCAATCATGCTATTTGGCAAAACTGGTCTGTCATCTTTGTAAACCCAAATCTTATCTTCTTCTCGCTGTCTACAACCTGCTTTTAACCATGTGTCTTTTTCCTCATCATCTGCCTCATCTTGTAAATCTTTTATTCCTTGCCATGTCTCAACTACAGATGTTAGCATAAGTGAATTAAAAACATGTTCATTGTCTTTTTCCCGATTGATTGAAAAATTATTCTTTGCACATTACTTGGCTATTTCATCTGCATAGGCATTTTCTTTTGTGATATAATCATTACCCTTTTTATGTGCTGTACATTTCACGACAGCGATTTTCTCTGGTAGCTGAATGCCATCGATCAATCTTTTGATCAATTTTGCATTCCTTATTGGGGTTCCCGCAGAAGTTAAATAACCTCTTTGAGACCAGAGCTGGCCATAGTCATGAACTACGCCATATCCATACTGACTATCAGTCACTATGGTAATCCTTAATTCTTTTGCTCTTTCACATGCACGAATCAAAGCAATCAATTCTGCTACTTGAGCTGAACAAATTCCTTCGAGACAAGAGGCTTCAACTACATCTGCAACTGTAAAGACAGAATATGCTGTTCTCAGAACACCCTCATCTGTTCTTAAGCATGAACCATCAACAAAGTAAACAAAATCTGATTCAGCTAACGGGACATCTTTAATGTCCTGCCTTGGTTTTGTACAATATTCTAAAACATCCAGGCATTCATGATCAATGTCATTCTCGTTTCTGATTTCTGTTACTGTACCATCAGGCAATAATGTGGAAGGATTTAAATTCACACACCTTGCTATCGAGACATTATCTGATCCCAGAATAACTTTCTCATATTTTGTTAATCTGTTACTTGTCAGATGCTGTGTTTTGCTTCTGGTAAGAAGAATCTCAACTGAATGAGGTATATAAACTTTTACAGGCAATCACATTATAATTCCTTTGCTTTGTTCAAGGCTTATACTTGTTGCAGCCACTGCCTTTAAGCAGCCAGTTAATGCTTTTGCAACTGGATCAAGAACTGCTGAGAAATAGGCTATTGGTTTTCTAAGTCTTCCATGTCTCTGAATTAGAATTGATAATGCACAACCTTCCCTTTCACTGCAATACAGCTCAAATTCATTCTCGTAATCTGGCATACCCAATGCAGGTGCTTCACACAGACTTCTTTTCAACTGCTCAAAACCTTCTAACTCAGTTTCTGTTAGAGTAATTGGGTCTTTTATGTCTGCTTTTGTCAGTCTCTGAAGTGGTTTTGCAATCACTGAAAATCCACTAATCCATTGGCGAGAATAACCAACCATTCCCAAAAACATTCTGACCTGTCTCTGTGTTTTTGGAGGTTGCATTCCCTAAATCATTTTAATTCTCTCAATTGTCACTTGTCTAATTCCTTTTGCAATCCTGTGACCAAGATATTTCACTTCTTGTTTGCAAAACTGTAATTTTGCAGGAGACACTTTATGTCCTTCATCTGCCAAATGATTTAAAAGAGTAATGGTATCTGTCACACAGTTATCTCGTGTTTTTGCAGCCACAAGAAGGTCATCTATGTATTGCACTAATGTCGATTTTCCAGGTCAGTCTAAATTTTCCAAAGATTTCTTTAACAACTGATTAAGAATAGATGGACTCTCTGTATACCCTTGTGGGATACAACACCATGCTAAGATGCGATCCTGGAACCTAAACGCAAAAATGTGTTGGCTTTCTGGATGCAATGGAACAGTAAAGAATGCATTGCAGAGGTCTATGACTGTATACCATTCTGAATCATGCGGAATCTGATAAAGTATTACCGCTGGGTTTGGAACAACTGGGCAACATGGAACAACTATCTGATTAACCTTTCTCAGGTCTTGAACAATCCTGAAAGTTCTGTTTGGCTTTTTAATCCCCATAATCGGTGAATTACATGGACTACTCTCAATTTCCTTTAGAACACCTTGTTTTATGAATTTGTCAATTACAGGTATAACACCTTCAATAGTTTCTGCCTTCATTTTATACTGAGGAATGTTTGGAAAATCTACTCCTTGTCTTACTGTAATTTTAACTGGGTCTACATTTTTCATCAAACCCATTTCACTTCCTGTTAAACCCAAAATTTTAGCATTGACTGTTTCTTTTAATTCTTCAGGCAGATTATATTTATCAAATGCAGGAAATAATTTACTTTCCTCTGCTTCAACCATTAACATTGTTAATCTGTAAAGCCCATCTTCCTCTAGAGTTTGAGCTCTATACCATCTGGTGAGCAATATATTTTGCAATTCATTTTGCATAAAATGTCCCTCCCTAACAAGTTTACAGGACTGCTGTTACAAACCACAAATCTATGTTTGTCTTTAAATTTGCCAATTTCAACTTTGACCGGTTCTGTTAAATCTGTTTTAATTTGTTGATTAGCTACACCAACTACTTGGATAGTGTCCCCAGAGAGAGGCAGGTTTTCTATTTCCACTGATCTAACAGTAGAACGGGTAGCACCTGTGTCCACAAGGAAAGTGATTTCTACATCATTCACTTTACCATTTACAAATGGACCTGATTGGTCTACCTCAAGAGTGGCTCCAAGCACACACTCTTCCCCCTCTCTCAGGCACCGTCATAAGTAATCCTCAGTATCACTTCCTCCTTTTTTTATTCAACAAATACTGTTGAGAAACATTTTGCACATTCACTCTTTGTGGTCTGTTTACCTGCTCTCCTCCGCAGAATCCCGTTTCTGTATTATATCTCTGCACATTTACACAATTTGGAAGTGGCGGTTGTGGAATCTGACTCTGTTGATTCACTACCTGTCGCTGTAACTGTTGCTGTAGCTGTTGCTGTAGCTGTTGCTGCAGATTTATCTCATTCTGCATCTGCGGATTTAATGATGCATTTTCAAAATTTCTGGGCGGATTTTTACATTCGCGCTTCCAGTGTCCAATTTCGTCGCAATTAAAACATGGAAGTTTTTGCTTTAACTCTTCAATATTACCCATCAATCTTGGCTTATTACCCTTAAATTTTCCTTGATTCTGATTAACATTTTTACTTTCCAGGGTTGCTATTTGCTGTTCAGCTACCTTCACCTGTGCCCACATAGCTTTTTCTTTAAGCTTCTTCTGTTTGGCATCTATCTCATCACTACAATATTTTGCTTTTCTCAAAATGTCATCAACTGATAGTGATTGCCAACCAACTATTCCGTTTCTAATCATTTCACCAATTTCAGGTCTTAGGCCATAAACAAACCTGTATATAAAGAGACTCATATCCTTTTCACTTAATTTTTCATAGCCACTGTATTGTTTAAAAACCAACAGTAACCTTTCATAAAATGAATGTACTGATTCTTTTGGCTCTTGATTTGTTCTGTCTATTTTAACCCAATCAACTTCTTTTGGAGCAATCTTGTTTTTCAACCACACAATTACTTTGTCATAGAGATCCATTACTTCTGCTGATGGTGCACCTGTTATTCTATCTCGAGCAGGTTCTTCTTTAGGCCAACTTACAGAAATTTTACATTCTGTCCAAAGATTTGATGGGACAACAATGTCAAAGAATCCATCAAGATCAATCCACAGAACTTTTGAAACCTTAATAAATCTATCCACCTGTCGATACCATTCCACAGGCTTTTCTCTCAGCCGAGGGAAATCATTGGTGAACAATGTCCTGTCTTGTCCAAGGAACATGCACATACCCACCTCCTGCTATTTCTCTCATTGGAACTGATTTGCTACTTCACCTCTTTCTCTCTTTTCTTCTTCTCTTTTCTTTGTCCATTTTACTCACCACGTACTTAATTCACCTAATCTTTTTAGGAACACAATTAATTCTTTTATATGAATTATTCTACCGGTAGTATTCAGGTTTTCAATGTCTTTTTCAGTAAAATCTACTCTGTAATGTTTTCCCAAATTATTTTGCCTGCTCAAATCAACTTCTAATTCTGTAGCTAATTCTTCTAACTGTTCATACTTAGTTTTGGTTTTCCATTGTATGCTTTTACAAATAAACAATAATTCTTCATCCTGATACAGCTTTAGATTGTCAGGTCCAATTGTGCCAATAATCAATTCCTCCAAATCTGCTTTCAATTTTGTAACATCAAGTAATTTATTTTCTGGAGTCTTTGGGGTATGCATTAAATCTATTTTATTTATGCTCTTTTCTGGCGAATCAGCATCAGATTCTGCACCAGTTGGTGTTCTACATGACGGACTTTGATTAAAATTTAAATCAGGCATCATTGTTTTTTCACGGTGAATTTCTGATAAATCTGAATAAAATTTTTCAGCCACTTTCTGAATTTCTGCATTTAATGGAATAGTCAGAGCTGAATGTCTAATTTCTCTTTGAACAAATACTGGTTGAACAGGTCCAATTGTTACTGGTACCGTTACTGCTTCCATGCTTTTAGTTAACTGTTGTATTAATTCATCTTTTGTTCGAAAATATTCTGATGAATTTGGCATTTCCCCACAATCTTCTGTTCTCATTACATTTCTTGGGGTTTCATTTCTGCGAACTGGAGTTTTAGCATTATTTCTATTTTCTCCAGATATACTGGAACTAGATCTTGTTTCTACTCTTTCAGGAGTTTTTGCATTATTCGGGTATAATCTAGGTGATGCCTCATCAATAATTTCTCTAGGAGGTGCACTTGGAGTAGTTCCTGGAGGAAATCTTGGGGAAGAAAATGAACAAACTGGTTGATAAGGATCTTCTAATTCACTTTCTTCACCATTATTATTTTTCTTTCGGACATTTTGACTAGTTGCCTCACCAAATCTCGCTGGATACAGACCATCACATGCACTACGTTTCCATCGACGCATTCTATCCTCATGAGTTTCTCGATCAATGTCTAATCTGGTACCTCTTGTTATACCTTTATTCTCCCATTCCAGTTGGAACATTTCATCCTCCCATTTAGCTAAAGCCTCAAATTGTGTAGGTCTAGGCTTTGGTTCAAGTGTCATCATCTTGTCTCTTAATTTTTTCATAACCTTAATGTTAAAGGAACCATCTTCCGGCCATGCTAAAACACCATCATTCTTGGTATAATCCATCCAATTTTCAAACCATAGGCAAGTATGATAACCATATTCACCTTCCATATAAGCTGCAGGTGTTTTGTACTTATGAAGTAACTTTCCACCTCAAGTTTCAATTTTCTTGTCAGATTTCAATTTATTTTTCAATTTCTGAAACCATGAAAGTTTCTTTTTCTGCTTAATATAATAATAATCCATGTTTTGAAACAATTCCGCTTACTTTAGAATAGATCGTAAATGTTTCCTGGTTGTTCCGCAAAACCAACCAATCCGTGCGCGAAACACACCAACAAGCCAATCAAGTTAAGCTGCGTCACCACCTTGCTCAACCAATAGAATTACTGCTTTCAGAAAGAACCAATCAGCTATCAGCTCGTCTTAGTCATGTGAGCCAATCAGTGCGCTTGCTGGGACGTATGTTAGCCAATCACAGCGCGGACCCTATGACATACACTGCCGCTGCAGCTTCTCGTCTCTCGCTCCTTGAGCTTACCCCTCCTTCACAAAATATTTTCACAGCGCCATTTTAAAACAAAACTTTTCAATGAAAAATCAATTAGTAACTCCAGAAAAACAAACCATGTGTCTGTTTCACTAAAATAAAGTGATAGCTTTTTACAGTCACTCAAGTATTCTTTTGTGTTAAATAGATGACACTATTTTCACAGAATATTCATTCGTTGATAAAGTAAGACTACTCTACCCTTCTAACAGGTAATAACGAACTCGTTTCCCTCTGAATGCACATAAAGTATCAATTCAAAGTTTGACTCGATCGAATATTACTAAATCATTTACGCACATTCAAACGGAAAAATCCCTAACCATGCATACATGAATTTTTTGGTAGGACTTTAACCAACCAATAAAATTCTCACTCACTAATAAGAATAGGCGATGCTACCTTACCCTTCACTCAAGCTTGGATAAAATCTACTACTCTTTTCACAGTGAGTTTTAAAACAGGCTCCAAGTCCCTATACTCGAAAGCTACGATTTCATAGATAATCTTCACTATACTTTTTACCTAGCACACCTAGAATCCCTAAACTTGTGCTGTACGACCACAACACTAGTGATATATGACAATACCTCTATTTTGAAACAGAACCAATGCACTGTGCAACTTCACCTGTTACACTACTCTTGTACCGGTACAAAACCAGGAATTTTCACACTGCTGGAAAAACCTTTCTACTACATATAACAACTGAACAAACTCAACATATGTTAAACATTGATCCTATGTAATTACCATGTAGCATGACAGTTACCATAGCAAGCGTAACTCTGCTACAAAGGAATTAATCCAGCGCCCCTATAGAAAAACTGTCTCAGCAACGCTACCCAACACCAAGATACTCACCATTAATCACAAATCACACACAAGGCCCATAAACCAACGAGACAATTTTGGGCAACTGAATCATCTGACCTAATTAATCGGAACCTATTCACAAACTATTTACACATTTATATACATCTGCAGTTTATCAACTCTTACCATGGTTTTTATGCAAATAACATTTTAATTAAGTCACTTTGGCAAATGGATCTGCTGATAGTAACTAGACCATGAATAAACAAGACCAGCTTGTTGTTTCAAAAATCTATTTATTAACTTTATTATTCAAGAATGAGAATTTTATTAAGTATCTTTATTTTATTAGCAATTTTAGCAGCATCAATTAAGGAAAATAAATTATTGAACTGACATCTTTAAAGTAAATCAGCATGTATGAGTTTAAGCATAATAACAATTTTCCATTCCCTAAGTCTATTTCCCTGTCTAAAACTCACTTCACCTAAAAGGAAAAAGTCATTTAAGCCTGTTATCCTTACGTGCACCAAAAGTCCATCAGCACGACACGCCCTTCAGGAATCGGAAAGCAAGAAGCGCCCTCCTGTCAAAGGGGTCAAGTTTTATACCTTTTCCGTCTAGCTAATCTCTCTAAAATGTATTCTTTCTCTTGCCATCCAGTATTTTTATTGGCTGACAGATGTCAGTCCATGTTAGCTCATCACATTTTCATCCCAAAACCGAGCCTTTCCTTTGGCTCCATTGTCCGACTAAAAAATCATGTCTTTAGCTTCCTCGGAAATGCAACATTTCTCAAGTAACAGACCGTTACTTCCTTAGCTTGGCAGATTTGCGGCATCCTGTCCTTGATTTTGTCACTCACAGAGCACGTCCTGCACAAAAGTCATTCATCAGTATTTCTTTGACAACCGTCAATGTGGTAAAAGTTTCCACTTCAGAATACGTGCAAGGCTCCATTCTGGACAGGATTCTAAACAACATCTTTTATATGCTAGGCCTTAAGCCTCCCCCTTGGCAACTAATATTCAAACAAACACAAGACATTAATTAATTAGAGAATTGAGACTCGTTCTGTTACCCACCCCCTTTGCTAATTATTATCCCATTAATATATGTTACCTAGCTGAAGCACACAGAGCAGCGTGTTTATATCTACCACCTTCATTTAGGCCGCAAAGAATCCTCCATGAGCTAATGCCACATGAAGACGCAAAGACATAACATAAGCACATATAATAAGTACATGCCATTAATTAAACAGCCGCATTTAATACTGACAAAGACAATAGACAAGGTTAGTTTATTACTTTCAACGCACTTTCAGATGCAACATAGAGCACATAGATTAGTCCCTTATGTCGTGTAATGCATTTTAAAACTAGGTTGATTAGTACTTTTCAACATACACTGATTAATACGGTTATGATATTATGGAAGTTTAACTTTGCGAGTCAGAACATAATTTTATTCTAGACCTCGCTCCATCACATTCAACACCACATCTTTTACTGGACTCAACTTTCCTTGATTACCAGGTGCAATCCTTAACCAGGCCGACTTCTCCTACAATTTTTCTCCCACCTTGCACAGCACCGCCAATCACAACAACTGATTCCCATCTGCATAGCTAAATCTGTATACTTCAAACACACTCTGCAGTTCCTCTCGGAACTGAGTGGGTTTTTCCCAGATGTTATGGAATTGTCTCTTAATACTTAATAAATCAGAGGTCGTCCAAGGGAGGTTGCTGTAGAAAGGACCCCATCAGCAGTATCACTAGAAGGGAAATGCCTCCTCAGGGCCGACTTTGGGATGGTGCAACTGGCGCAGCTGCACCTGAGGTGAGCTGGGGTGGTGTTGGGTTTAGAAATAATTTATGAGTTTAAAGCACCTACTACAGAGTTATGTGTGTGTCCAGCGGATTTCATGCAACAATAAAAATGTCAAGATAACTCTGTCGAATAATGCTCCTGCTAGAGAGAGATAGAGCTGTGTCTAGTGCAAGCTTTGTCTCATCCTAAAGTAGTGCAGAGAGTTAAAATGCCTGGTGCAAAGAAAGAGTACCATGCAAATCACAGAACTGTATTTTATGTGGATAGCTCAGTGGGTTAATGCTTTTGTCACAGAGAGCCTTTTGTTACCTGCAGTTCATAAATTACAAATCTGATATAGCACATTGACCTTTGAACTGTCACCAAGAACTTGCATGAAAACTGCATGGTATAGGCATGGCTCCTATGATTTTGCTGCATTTCACACACAATCCATCATCTGCTATATAATATGCCTATTTTAATAGAAACATATTTTCTAGCTCAAGCAGATCAAAAGCTACTACAAAAGCAGCAACACATGTTGCAGCACAATGGAAGGCCCTTCGCAAAGGTTGACTGATCATCTTTCAGTAGCTTATTACTGTAATTGGGTGTTAAATCAGTATTAATGAGGTAAAACCTTTGCTATGACAGTGTTAACATGGGCAAAAATGACAAAATAATGAAGTAATACTATCACAAAATGTGCTGCACTATGCAGTACAATTGGCCTTTTCTTGCTGAATAATTTAGTCAACTCTGCCAAATATTTTTGTGCTATCCTGCCGCATAATTCCAGTGGCCCTGGGTGAAGGTTGGGATGTTGCAGCTTTTTGCCCAGTCTTTTATTATCTTAATGTTGCTAAAAAGGGTATGTTTGGGTAGAAAACATTTGTATTAGTACAGCAACCCCCATTTTAAATTCTGCATTTGGGATTTTCCAGACCAAACACTCTCAAAATATACTGCCTACTAGTATGGATGACATAGGCTTCCAACACCTTGTAATGCTCATTGTTTTAAGGAACATTTCTTATGGACTGATTTACACACGTTTGATTTTTTGATTCTTTGGATATTGTGTGTGATATAAAGTGTTCTTACACACTACACTGCATTTCAACTGACCAGAGCTCTTGCGAGAAATGGGTCAGTTGGAGCCCAATGCTAAAATACATGAAATGTAGTGCAGTCATAAGTTTTCTCTTACTACAAGTCTATGGAACCTAATCACATGGTTGAAACTACTTACTTTCAGCAAAAACATATCTAATGATCAGGGGTCACTGCGGTAAGGAGGACGGTGGCAGAGTTCCCCGATCCGCTGTTCACCTGCAAGCTATGTTAAATACCTGACAATCAGGCTTTAATGCGTGGGGCCACTAGGAGCCAGAAAATGCAATTTTAACTATTGCGCCGTATATGTTGACATTTTAATTGTATCTCAACTACCTAAATTGTCACTCACATTGGTAGCAGTCTCCCTGTACTGCCTGGGCTCGATACTGCAACCTGCCCACCCCGGTCCGACTCGGCAATTAGAGCCGTAGAGCTGAGGGCGGACAGGTAAGAGCCAGGCACTTCCGCTAAGAGCAGAGGTTAGCGCTCTAGTGGTTAATGTCATAGGGCTATTTAGCCACGCCCTCGCTCAAAGCGTGCAGTGGTTGCGCGCAGGGAGTGCGCCTCAGACAGCGCCTAAGACAAGCCAAAGAGAAGCCCGTCTATGCCCGACCGTGACTGGACGGGACTAGGGACTATGGGCTCTACATCTAGGACTGCAGGATTGACAGACAGCAATATAATCTCTTATTCAGCACAGGTATTACGAAGTTTGAAACCAGTTGTATCTGTAGTCTGTAACCGAAACAACTGGCCGTGTCTTGAAGGCCCTGTCGTATTATTTGTCGCTTCCAGGCATCCCTTACTCACCCGATCGTTGGCAACCGCATTATACCTTCTACCACTGCCTCTGCAGAGTTATATTGTTCGAAATTTTCCTTGAACCCCTCCATTAATAGTAATATTGAAGAAAACTTACCACAAACAGGGTTAATTGGGCTAAGAAGTTTCTTGTTAAAAATACGCTCCCTACCCAAACATTCCCAGGAACTATGGGATCTTATTAATACAGCTACACCAGACATATGTTTTCTCACGGAGACCTGGTTAAAACCCCACACAGTCCCGGCCATTATGTTAGGGATTCTTGCTGGGTACAAGATCCTTAACTTAGACCGCCCTACCAAAATAGGTGGGGGTATTGCGGTGGTATATAAAGAAGGCCTAAAAGTTTCTCTGCTCGACCAAAGATGCTGTGCTCAAATGGAGGTCATGATTTTCAAGATCTGTTCCACGTCTAAAACACAATGGAAAGGAGCATTGGTCTATCGACCACCTGGAACGTGTTCGGGTTTCTCACTCACACTTATGGAGCTTTTAGCCCCTTATTTTAAAGCCAAGGAAGATTTTATTCTCCTTGGAGATTTTAATATTCACATTGACCTACCTAATCACCCTGACACAATTTCCCTGCTCTCTGATCTTTTGATCCTGGGACTGGAAATACAGAGTAGTGGCCCAACGCACTTGGGTGGACATACTCTGGATCTCATTCTAACAAACTGTCCTAAAATAAAATGCCGTTTGCCAACCCCTGTTAGCTGGTCTGATCACTATATGGTAGGATTTACCCTACTAGGTCTTCATTTACCATATCAAAAGCCACTTCCTGCAATATGGCGTAGGCAATGGCATAATATAACTTTTGAAGGATTTCAGAAGGCCTGGAAAGAACCCTCTATTTCTGAGAACGACAATGTCGAAATAGGTCTTATTAAGTTTAATAAAGCTCTCTTAGAGGTAGTAGATTTGCTTGCACCTTTGAAACTGTACAAACAGCATCCCAAAGGCAAGCAGGAGATATGGTATTCAGAAGAATTGAGGGTAGAGAAACAGAGATGTAGAAAGTTGGAGAAAGTTTGGAGAAAGACGCATATACCCAGTAGTAAAAAGTCGTACTTGGAGGCCCTAGCTAAATATCACAAAAACATAAAACTGGCTAGGAAAAATAGTCTCGCCTTACAACTCGCAAATGCAGGGAACTCTCCCAGAGAACTTTATCAAATTCTCCAATCATTTGTAAAACCTGTGGCCTGCGAAAGCCCTGATGATTTTACGCAAGTCTTATGCGATGATATCTCCGCATTCTTCGAAAACAAAATTGAGTCTATATACTAGAAAATAACACAATCTTTAAACAGTAAGAACAATGTTGACCTCCCTTCTTCTAGGAAATCAAAGAATGAAAGCAGTGGATTTACAACGATTCCGGAGGTCAGTTTGTCTGAGGTCATTGCTTTGTATAGTTATAATAAGTCAGGATCTCCAAACAATCTCCTGCCCGCAAAAATGATAGTTTCTCTAGGGAGCCTGCTTTCCCAAGGTTTTCGTACTTTAATTAATCTCTCTCTCAAGGAAGGACAAGTGCCAAGTATCTGGAAAAAGGCGATTGTGAACCCTATTCGTAAAAACGCAGCGCTGCCATGGTCAGATTTGAACAACCTCCGCCCGATCTCCCTCTTGCCCCATCTGAGTAAGATGACTGAGAAACATGTCAATACACATGTGTCTAAATACATCGAGGCACCGGACGGTCTGGACCCTTCTCAATCGGGGTTCAGACCAAATCACAGCACCGAATCAGCTCTCCTCTCCGTGACCGATACCATCCGGATGGCACAGGATAGAGGAGGATCTATGATTCTGGTGCTGTTGGATTTGTCCGCTGCCTTTGACACGGTGTCACATGATATTCTTATCAGTCGTCTGAAGAGGGTAGGGATAGGCGGAACTGCTCTGGCATGGCTAGAAAGTTTCATCACTGGCCGCTCACAAAGTGTTCGACTGGGCTCCCATTTTTCCATCTCTAGGGAGCTCACCAAGGGAGTTCCACAGGGCTCATGCCTAAGCCCAACATTGTTTAATGTGTATGTGGCCCCTTTGGCTGAAATTGTGAGAGAATATGGGTTCACACCAATATCATACGCAGACGATACTCAGCTGCTGTTTCCTTTTCAGACAATGATGCCAGCAGTTAAAAACTCTTTTGCTGCAGGGATGAGAGCTGTATCCCATTGGATGACCTCCAATTGCCTGCAATGCAATGTGGGCAAGACGGAGGTCATGCTTTTCGGAGAGGCCCCGCTCTTATGGTCACCTGAGTGGTGGCCTCCCGAACTTGGCTCTGTCCCCTGTCCTAAAGAGATAGTAAAAAACTTGGGGTTCGACTTGATCAATCATTGACACTCAAAGATCAGGTTAATCAGGTAACTGGATCTTGTTTTAGGGTCATTGGCCTTTTGAGAAGGGTGTTCCCCTATCTAGTGGACAGCTATAGGAAAACTCTAGTCCAGGCATTGGTAATCAGTAGACTAGACTACTGTAATGGGCTGCTTATTTCTGCCAATGAGGAACAACTTGGTAGGCTACAGGTAGCCCAAAATACAGCTGCTAGACTGATCTTGAATGTTCCATATAGATCCCCCTCTCGTCCTCTGCTGAACAGGTTACATTGGCTGCCTATTCGCCAGAGGGTGAAATTCAAGATATGCTGTATAATTCATAAATGCCTATCTGCTGCTGGTACCTATCAGAAATGTTTAGACCTTATGAGCCAGGTCGTTCTCTGCGCTCCCAGACCCAATCTTTGCTTCAAGTACCACGGATCAAAAAGGAAAGACAGGGAGGCCGAGCTCTCTCTTATAGAGGCCCCACCCTCTGGAACTCCCTGCCTCTCACCCTTAGGCAAAATCTTAATTTGGTCACCTTTAGGAAATGCTTAAAGACTCACCTGTTTCTGACCATGTAGATACCTTTCCCTGCCTGATGGTCTTTATTTGGAATTAGCCTTGGTAAGAACACAAGCGCGGAGATACCCCTTCGGGGGTCGAATTCCTGCGCTATACAAGCAAATAAATAAATAATAAATGGGCTTCTCCTGGAGGAAGCTTGAGACATCCTTGAACAGAAATTATCATTCATGAATACAATACTGAGTTCAATATTTTCCTAAAGTCCAGTTCCTATTTGCCATCACTTGAAAAGGGGGCTCTGCTTGGCAAAAATGTGCAAACCTACTACCCTAAATAAAACGGCAATGGGGGCCTACTAGAGCCAGAAAACCTATCAACCGTTAATGAGACTAAAGGACACTTCAGATCAATAAGAAACATTAACCATAATTTGTTATAAAATATATCGGTTCACACAATGATATGTCTATTTTATATGTATGTAATAAAAAACGTTGAAATACGCACAAATATATGATTATGTTTTCACACTGGAAAGCAACATCTTGCCTTCATCTAGTTAGTGGAGCATGTGCCTTAACATTGTTGGTATGCAAAAGATGTGGCACACCAAGTGCAAATATTAGTCAAGCGGCACTAAAATAGTTATTATGGTTGAGTTACAGATAAACAAAAATCCTGGTCATTGCTGGCCATTTATTGGGTCAAATTCCCATCCCACAGGGGCATGATTTGCCTTACACCAGCCGCAGAAAGTTCTGGCTGTTTCTGGGAGGCAGAGGGGTCCTGATGATTTCAGCAAGCTCTGGTTCAGCTGTACTCTGAAAGGTATTCCATAAAGTTATCTCATTATCTCTGGTTGCCTAAACTGGCATTCAGAGACCTGGGCGTGGTATATTCTGTGGCAAACTCGACTCCACAAGTGATTCACACAGTATTCTCTGGTCGCTTAACTGTGTCTGTGGAGGTTCGTGCTTGTGTACATTCTCCAGATGTGTTTTTTAAGGTATTCCATAAAGTGTTCTTTGATTGCTTAACCAGGCATCCACAGTTGTTGGCTTATGTTTCTCCTGCTGGACTTTTTAAGGTATTCCATAAAGTATTCTCTGATGCTTAACCAGACTTCAAGGCCCCGTGTTAAAGACAGGCTGCACTGTCCCTGTTTGCAACATGGCACACCTTCACCTAAGTGCACCAAGACCAAACAAGGATAGTACGCCCTATTATAAATAATCCACTGTCCTCAGGGCAGCTGTGAACTTGGCCTGGCCTGGGGTCAGCACATTCAGTACCATTCACTGTGCCAGTAACACTCATCTGCACTTTAACCCGTTGAGCGCGGCAGAAATTCCGCCGCGGTGCGGGTGATTTATGACTGGGCGTGGTCAGGACGGCCCCCGGCCGTCCTCTGCACACGCCCACCGTGACGTCGGACGGCCGGGGGCCATCCGACACATGAAAAGGGTTAAAGAGGGGGCAGAGATTCTCCTGCAGCTCAGTGCAGTGAGTGACTGCACCCACCTACAGGGCGGTGTCCAGAGCATCTATGGAACTCACTTTCATCCTTTTAGAGGGCTGTCCTCACGGGGCGCACAGTCAATGCGGGACCTTTTTTATGGCGCACATCAGTGTGCCTCCTAAGTGGTCTGTTTGCCTCTGTGTCCATAATAGGGCACGAGCGCAGAGGCAAAGTGATTCCCTCATTTTCAAGCTCTATGCACATAAGCAAATGGCCTCTCAAGACACAGCTGGTGCCACATGGTCACCAGCACTATCAGCATCATTGAAGGGGCAGCACAAGCATCTGTGGACCCTTCTGTAATACCATAGTACACCAGGGGGCACACAATGCAGTTGCTCACACCCGTTGCACCCTCATGGAACTATGCCTAATAAGGCGCCAGATGTTTGGACTTCTGTAGAGTCTCTGAGAGGCTCTGTAAGTCTCTGGTTGCTAACCCTTTGTCTCTAGAGCGTTGGACTTCTTAGATTCTCTGGTTGACACCTTAAAGTATTCCATAAAGTATTCTCTCGTTGCTCCATCAGGCCTCCAGAGGTTTGGATTACATCGCTCCTGCTAGATTCTGCAAAATATTCCATAAAGTACACTGTGGTTAATTAACTAGACGTCCTGAGGTTTCGCTTATGCAATCCTGGTGTGCCACCATTAACATTTCCAGGTGTACTCCAGGTATTATTTCCTGATTGTTTAACTAGATTGTATCTTTTCTTACATTGTTCACCTAAAACCTATACGTGACTGCAGCCATACACTTTCTGCAACATGGTTTCAGTAGTCTCTACCCTACACGCACAACACCAAAACATTTCCGGCCGAGGTCTCACTGCACTCACACACTCTCTGTCCATTCTTACAACAGCCTACTAGCTAGAGACCTATCTCACTCCTTTTCACTTCAAATTCCTGCATGGGCAGAGTGACAAACTGTTGAAAGGATGAAACGTTCTCCGATGGTAAGTTAACTCGTCTTTATTGTTGTCACCCTGCTCTCCACACTGACAGCAAAATGTCACATTCCAGGGATGGCAGGGGGGAAGATACCAAGTGGCTGGGGAAGGGAGGGGGGAATGGATTGTACCACTTTATTAAACATGCGAGGTTACAACACCTCTCCCTTTGAACCAACAAAGCATTTACAATCCCAGCATAAGTTACAACACATCTCCCTCGGACCAAAGGGGAAAGGAGGATGGAAAAAAGGGGGGGGAAAGGGATAGGGATGACAAGGGGGGAAAGGCTGGCACTGAATGACAATTCTAACACAATGAAGCAGCACCTACAACATGGCACCTAGGAAGGCGGATGGAAAGGCAATGGAGAGTCAATTCCATGACCCAAAAGACAAAGACCTCCCCACCTCCATTACAATCTGTATGCAATGCACCTCACCATAGAACAGGTAGAAAAAGGTTATTAGAACACATAGTTTGGATCCTGTACCTTACCATAAAACAGGTAGAAAAAAGGTTATTAGAACACGTAGTTTGGATCCTGTACCTCTTCGTTATGTACCACACTTACTTGACTCCTCTCCCCTTCCTTACACACCCTTGCGAAGTGGCCCCTTCTGTTCCACTTCATGCAGATGGAATTTCTTGCAGTACAATGTACACTATTAGCAAGATGGTTGTTGCTTCCACACCTGAAGCATTTGAACCCTTCTGTGACACTAAAGGGCTTATCACTCTTTACCTCTTTAGATTTGATCTTGTAACCTTCTCCTTCTCTTTTATCTTCCAACACCATCCCTTTGATTTTATGCACACAACCCATGGATTCTTTAGGTTGGTCCATCTCCTGGATGCACTTTGCGGTGTGCTCAATGGACTGGGCGATGGCCACCGCTTCCCTCAACGAGGGATTCTTTGCCAGAAGTTTTTCTTTTATCTTAGGGTTGTAGGTGCATCTCACCAACTGATCCCTGATGAGGGAATCGTTCAACTCCCCAAACTCACACAGCTGTGTGAGACCTCGGAGCGCTGCAATGTAATTCGATATGGATTCACTCTTTGCCTGCACTCGTGAAAAGAACTTGTGACGTTCAAGCACCACGTTGACCTTGTCCCCAAAATGAGTCTCTAATTTAATCATAGTAATTTTGAAGACATCTGAATCTAATTCGTCGTCTTCCAATGCTGGGCCTGGGAGAGTGTCATATATTTTCCTCCCTTGCACTCCTAGATTATGAAGCAAGACATGCTGCTTCCGCACAGCTGAGAATTTTTCTCCCCCAATGGCTATTAGATATGAGTCAAACAACTTGATCCAATCCTTCCAGTGTATGTCTGGATCACCAATATTATTTAGGAAGGAGGGGGGAGGATTCATAGAAGAAGCCGCCATGTGAAAGGTTGCAGCTAGAAGCACAAATACACTAGGAGGAGTGTAGGGAAAACCTATCTAGGTCCTTACGGATACTCAGGTGGTTTTTTTTTTTAAATAATTACTTGCAGGAGACGGGGAACTAATTTATGTAGAGGAAAAAATCGTCACCAAGGAGGGGTGAGGGAGCTTCCTGGGACAAGGAGGATGGACTCTACTAAAGGTAAAAGAACACAGCTTTATGACCTAGGACACTGAACAAAAATTACTACTCACACCTAAAGCTAGGAAAGCTACAGATGTTCTTACACCGTATCCGGAAGACGTATTGAGGGATTCCCCAATGCCTACCTTGCTTCGGGGAAATTCACAAAAATCAACATTCAATTGAACTGGGTTACTAACGCACGATTGTCACCATTACAATGTTCACCCCCTTAAACCCCTACATGAAGTGATTTTATCTGCTACAACTGTACCCCCCTCTGTAGACAGGAAATAGTACATATAACTCTGATATGACTGTTGTGCAAATGGACAATCTCACACCTATCACGCATGTACCCTGTGTACACTGTCAGAACACTGCACGATACACTATTGAATTTACGGTAATACCCTTTATCTCCCCAAGTATTACACTGCATGGACGGGTAGCCAATGCCATTCAGGAAATGGTAGGTTAGATCTACTTAAAACCCTTGGGTTCTACCTATTGTGGAAAACACTAGTGATAGGTCACACAAGGTTATACCATGACACTTGCTGTGGGTTTCTCCTGAAAGGTACACAGCAACTCATGCGAAGAAATGATATTCACTCTTACAAATCCATCTATTTGCTTGAAAGGAGTTCAACTAAAATTTCCATATGCAGAACAGTTCACTGGGTACCTGATGGGAATTGCTTGAACAACAGTACTTTACTTTGAGTCTTGACGGTGACCGTGATCCTTTGACCCCAGTAATAGAGTACCTTTGTTCAACAGACTTCTAGTCTGGATGTAAGAATATTCCCTAATGGATCACGAGTGAAGCAACAATCCCCCAGCGCCAAATGCTGGCCGAGTCACTCGCGTTGCACAGTTTATTAGTCAGGGCCCAGGAAATGGAACTGGTGCTGAGGCGGCTAAGCGCCGTGAACTTTTAGATGAATGCACTGTAGCGTAGTCCTAACAACTACTTGAAGATTGCTGCACTGCCCCCTTAAGGATCAACCACGTGATCTGGTGCACTGACGAGGGCGCTCTGAGACGGCGGACTGTAAACGCTTCGTCACAGGACTCCTGACGTATGGTGTGCGCCGCAGCTCCGACTAAGGCGCTCTGTGGAGAAACTGACAGGAATCCCTGACATGCGGAAACGGCTCCCTGAAGGGAATGGCGGCAGGCTCGTGAAGGCACTGACTTGACAGGATACAAGGTGAACGAGGAACGAGCATACGGCACTTTAGGACCCTGAAACAAGACGCCGCCTCCCGCTCACGACTAAACTTGCAGCGCGGGGCGCTCACCACAGCTTACTCTTTGTTTCCCACCGGACTCCCGACACCAAGGAAGAGGTGTTCTTTCACCAAGCACTGCTGGCACAGACTCCTCAAAACACCAGCCGCTTAAGATGGGGCAAAGCTACCCCCACCACGCTATCCTTCACATGCATGCAGCGCTGATGGACCTCCCACCTGGTCCGCGACCATTCGGGACATGACCCAGGGTCATCCAACGTGGGGAAACGGTACAGCACAGACAGGGAAAATGCCACCGGTGTGATTATCCACCCTTCCTGTTTAATACGATCACGATGGAAGACTGCCCTTGTGCTCTAACCGAAATTCCTCTGTCCGCTTTCACGTCACGAACAACTCCTCTTCAACAAGTACAACAGCTTCACCTTCATCACGGAGCATAACGGAGATAGCTGCACACAATCACGGCTCTCACACTGGTACCGGTACTCAGGATAGAAGTAGAACTCCCTCAGCTCCGCATGGATGCGATGGTAACAGACCTGCAAGAGTCTTAAGGCTGAAGTCCGTCGAGCAGAGGTTCCACTTTTGTACTTTTCACCTCACAAGAACACAGCACGATATTCACAATTTAAGCACGGGTTGGAGAGAGCACTGAAAGGGGAGGTGACAGCAAGGCCCCCTGCGCCAGGTTCTTCACCTCGTTGCCAGTGTTGAAAGGATGAAACGTTCTCCGATGGTAAGTTAACTCGTCTTTATTGTTGTCACCCTGCTCTCCACACTGACAGGAAAATGTGACATTCCAGGGATGGCAGGGGGGGAAGATACCAAGTGGCTGGGGAAGGGAGGGGGGAATGGATTGTACCACTTTATTAAACATGCGAGGTTACAACACCTCTCCCTTTGAACCAACAAAGCATTTACAATCCCAGCATAAGTTACAACACAAACCTTAAAAAGAGAACAACTCAGATCTTCACACACAACATCAAAATATGACTCATATACAGCACATGACAAACACTCACTCTTCTGTGAAGTAGTGTCCTGTCTCAGCAGATGCACTGTGGTGCCTCGTCAGGGACATTAAGGGCCCGATGTAGGTATCCAAATACCGGTCGGCAACGGCCGAAAATACCGATTTTCGGCCGTTACCGACCGGTATTTGGATACTGAGATGTAGGAGCATAAGAAAATGCAGATTCGGTAATTTTACCGAATCGGTAATTTACCGGATCGGTAAAATTACCGAATCGATAAAATTACCGAATCTGCATTTTGCTATGTAGGTAGCACTGTAAACAGTGCTACAGTGCTTTCAGGATTCGTTATTTACCACGAATTATTAATTGGTGGTAAATAACGAATTCCTATGCAAATGCAAATATGTGCATTTACACCTGTACCCTAAGGGCATGTATGTGTGCCCCATGGCACACAAGCCCTAATCAGGGGTGCATACAGGCCCATAGGAATCAATGGCAAATACCGAATCAGTAAATACCGATTCGGTAAATACCGAATCCTACTGATTCGGTATTTTTTACCAAATTTTTACCTACATTGGATTTACCGATTCATAAATACCGAATCGGTAAAATTCGGTATTTATGAATCGGTAAATCCAAATTACCTACATCTAGCCCATAGTGATTTATAAAAGCGATAATACAGTGGTCCAAATGTTTGAGTAACTTGGGCCTTATGGATCCACCATGTGATAAGCTTATGGCTCTTGGCGAGACAGTGTGAGGAACGTGTGGTACAAAGACAGTGTGAGGAGCTCGGGGCAGCTTGTCAGATAGTGTGACGATTTTGGGACGTCTGGTCAGACAGTGTGTGCAGCTTGTGGCCCATGTACAGAGTGAGGAGTTCACCTTCCAGTTGAGGACTTCAGACTCCAGAGCCCTCACTCCCACCACATTAAAGCAGACTACAATCACTGATCCTAGAGGTCATCTCGTGTCCTCTGAAGTCACCTTCAACCCCCTATCGCCGCCCTGTAAGCACCCTCATACCTTCCTTCAATGGAACTTATCTTCCAGAGGATTGTGCTGCATAAGATTGTGTTTACCTGCTCAGTTCTCCCTGTGTGAAGGGCATCTGTCTCACCATAGGGACAAAGACTGAGAAATGGCAATCATCACTTGAAGCACTACGCAAACACACTGAGGAGGTGGGGGAAAGTGGACAGCCAATCAAGAAATCTTAATTCGAAATCCTACTGCCAAGCCTTGTTTGGTACATTTTAAACATCTCCAGGGGAAGTTTAGCACAGAAAAAGTTAAGAGGTGACCTTTTCAAAACAAGTGTTCACACCACTGATAGGCAGGATTAGGTGTTTGTTCTGGAAATAGTTTGTGTGTTGAGCTGAAAGGTCGGTTTTGTTAGTGAGAGATTATTTTCGTTTACAGTAGTTTCTCGTAAAGAAGGGCGTTGATAAAGGAATTGTGTATGAAATAGGGACGTGCCCTGTTAATTGCTGTACTGACTCATTGTATATTTGCGAGAAAGATAACTGTGTTCAGTTATACACGGAAAGCGTTAGAGTAAACACACTGCAGGAGACGGTGTGTGTGTGGGGGGGGGGTTGGAGGTAGCTGCTTGTACTTCTGAAAATAATTAAGGCCGCATGATCTTCTTGCTGCCTGCGCCTGGGGCACTTGGTGGCATTCTGCTTTTAAGGTGACAAACAACAGGTAGGTGAACGTGTGCTCAACAAACATGGAAATAAAAAATAAATACATTAGAAAGGGTGGAGGTGAAGCTAAGCTGGATATCACTATTACGTACTCTGACTCTTGTGTTTGAAGTAAGCCTTGAGGTGAGAAATGCCGGAAAGGGGGCAGTGACTGTGAGGCCTCAGCCGTGGCGGCCTGAGGGCGAGGGAGAGAGTGTCTGGGCGAGGAATCTTTCCCGGGGAGTTCACTAAAGTTAGGCCCTTTAGTCCACGCGGAAAGCTATTGAAGGAGTGATAGTTTTCAAACATGAATTAAGAAACGTTCATGCTCTCTCCCCACCGAGAACAATACCATTCTTGATTAAATCCAAAAAAGGAGAAGGATTTCAACACTCAGAAGTAATGTATTTCGAGGTCCTCTTATATGTGATGATGAAGAAAAAGGAGATAAATTGAAATAAATCAGTTGCCCAGGATCATAGAATTTGGTCAAGTGAGGAAGCCGGATTTACTGGTTCCACATTATGCAATTCAGATCAGCCGCTAGATGTATATGCTTCGCTTCCCCTACATCCAATTTTCGCTGCCCCTCCCACGACCACCACGCTACAGGCATCAGTATGGCCCTCTGTCACACCAAAGACCAAACCTTTCGGCCCCCGGGAAAGTGTTTATGAGTACCCCTGAGTTAGATAGTGTACTCCATATCCTAAATTCTTTACAATGCCCAGTGCATCCGACTTTACTGTATCTTACAAGCACTGTGACCTTATTCCTCGAATCAGCACTGGTATGAATCCGTTACAAAAAGCACAGGAAAAAAATATTTTAACTTTCATCAAATAAAAGTAACTCATTACTTTTAAAACATTAGCTGTCTCCCATAATTAATGATTACGGGCCCGATTCACAAAGGTAAACTTAGACCAAAAGTCTAAGTTTAGACCTACAGTCTAACTTTGCTAGTAGTAAAGTTAGACTTTTGGTCTAAGTTAGACTTCTGTTCTAAACTTAGAACAAAAGTCTAACTTTACTACTAGTAAAGATAGAATTTAGGTCTAAACTAAGGTTTCAACTCTAAACTTAAAGACTTTTGGTCTAAGTTTACCTTTGTGAATTGGACCCTGAAGTTTTAATAAGAAACATTGCCAGCACTTTTCCTCCATGCACCTGCAGATATAGGGAATAGTGTGCATTCAGGTACACAGTAGGATCACAGGATAAGTAAAATATAATTTTAGGTATCACAAGCTCACAAAGTATGGGGAATTTTAGATGCATCTGAAAGATGAATTATGCTAGGTTTAGTAATGTGACACAAATTGGCTACAAGGACATTTCTCATTTTTAATGATTTAATGTACTTAATTTGGAATGTAGTAAATCCTAGGTTTCATTTTTAAACATCGATTTAAGACTTGCATTAACAAAAACTCTACAGGACCCATGGGGTGTATTTACCGGATATACTAAATAAAAAGCTTTCAATAATGTTGAAGGCTCAACCATGAAGTGTAAGTTATTACTTGGTTTTTGACACCACAGGTTAGCGTGCGCCTTAGCGAGTGCAGAGCGCCGTGGTGCTTTAGATTTTTTGGTCCTATCGAAAGCCTCACAAAGCAGCGATTAGAGGCAGAAACATGTTGAGCACACCTCCTTTTTCTTTGCACTATGGATGTGTCTGGTCAAATTAACCAGTCTTTGTAACATCCACCACACCGTTTTTAGCAGTGCTCAGTTCACCGCGAATAAAGTTTGTTTATGGTTGAACTGATCGCTTTTTAATTCACCACTTCACTCAGTCACACTTGGATTTCACAAAAACCTGCTCCGCTGTAACCAGGCGTCGTAGCACACCAGAGAGGCATTCGGCCTCTCTGGTGGGAACCCAATGATGAAGCATGTCACGAACTAGGTTAGTGAGTGAGGGTTCTTTTAACTCACAATGAGTGATTATCTCTTGCCGTTCTTCTTAGCTTTTTCTCTTTTGTGTTGACCACACTCTTTTGTTGTTTAATTGCTGAGTGCCTTAACCAGAAGAAATGCATGGTTCAAGCATTTGTGTGGTTCAGGCATATGCATGGTTAAGGTATATGAGTTGTTAAGGCAAGTGGTGTTCCGTTTACGTGGTGATAGGATGCATGGCTTAGCCCGTGTGGTGAATGTCGTTTCCCAAATATTACAGACTAAAACTACCTCTCATGTGACCTGGGTCCCAAAAATAATTTATGAACAAGTATCCCACTGCTGCTCTGAAGGCCATAGGATGAGGGTATCAGGCATAAGGGTGCTGTCTGGAAGACAATTTGGACTAAAATGTTATGCAGCAGTTAAGCTTAAGTCAAGACAAAAGCACAATTTTTAATTTGAACTTCCTAAATGCCAATTACAATTCCAGATATTGCATCCCTCATCTTTGGTACCCTGCCAGCTAAATCCTCATTGGAGGTTGTGGAATCCGGATCTGATATGGCTCCAAGCATTTGAACATCCTATTGACTGAGGAAAATTCAAAAATATGTTCCTACTGTGAGCCTTTGGTTTCTAATGCTTTTAGATGATGTTGCCAAGTCTTCTGTGGTGCCTTTTCAGGCTGTGTTCCAGTTTGTCCTTCAGTTGGTTGCTGGAGGTCATAAGCTTGATCACAATAGCTGAGTTATACATCACTTCACTTCACTAGCTAAAACTGAAAATGAGGCTTCTAACTCAGTTATAAATTCCTCCTTTATTAGGTCGAGCTGGTAAACTGCATCCGAAGGATGCAGGTGTCCAGCTGGAGACCTAATGTTGCCTGTCTCGGGGGAAGGAGGACAAGAGGGTGTTACGCGCTTTTTTCCTGGATTTGTGTGCGCAAACGCGCATGTTCCGTCCTGCGACGCGCCGTGCACTTCCCTCCCATACTCCCAGCAAGTTAGCCTAACGCGCATGCATGCACACAGACACACACACGCGCGCACACGCACTTACACTTACACAGACACGCAGGCACCCAGACAGGCAACCCCCTCCCCCCCCACAGTCACACACACACACACGCATACACACAGACTCCAAGACACATACACACACACACACGCACGCACACACACAGCCCCCCACCGAACGCGCGCGCACACACACATGCCCCCCGCCCTCGCAGCCCAGCAACAAGGCAAAGCCCCACTCACCGGCTTCCTTGGTGCAGCGGCTCTCACCGGCAGCAGGACTCTTCCTCCCTTGTTCGGCACCGGGGCGCAGGGTAGGCTCCTGCCTGCTCCGGTGCTCCAAACAATCGCTGCTCTTCAGTGGGAGGCGGGGTAGGCTCCCGCCCTCCTACTTCCTGTTTCCGGTTGTCCCGCCCGGCCTGCCTGACTTCCTGGTCGCAGGCCGGCGGCGCGAGCTGTGGACGGACTGCAGCACGTGTGCAGGATCCTCTCTCTGAACACTGAAATGGTTATAAAAATAGTGGTGTCTACATACACATTAAACGCCCCTCTTATGCCCTCTTCCCAACACTCGGTGCATTCTAGCACTTTAATAAAATGCACATAGCATGCTAAACTGCAAGCGTGCTACAAATTGCCATGATGTTTACTGACACCAAACCACTTGCTTTTTTGTTGCCTCGGTATGGTTTTTAATCTGATCCTTTGAATGAGGGAGGCTCAGATACAAACACCACTGCAAAAAGATGCCGGCAAGACGACGCAATAATCCGGAGCGGTGAGCTTCATTAAGACACTGCAGGGATCGCTCTGAAAGCCAATGAATTTAAGATTAAATACTTTATGATCTTGAGGCTTTGTGCCTTCTCGTGTGACACCCAGTACCCAGGCTGAGTATCAGGTTGCCGTTACCTTAACATCAATAGCGTCATGACTTGGCTCCAACAATGGACACCCAATGACTTTCCAGCGCACAGTTTACAATCAACACTCAAGCGGAACTTTGGAGCAGCAGTTTTATTTTCCATCTTAACGCAAAGCAAATCACAGGCAAACGCATATCTGAAAGAACAGGGGTCTAGGAAGGGAAATAAAGACATCATCATCGTTTTCAGTTTAATAAGAGTACTTCAAACCATTGACGCATCGGAAAATAGTTAGACTGTTTCTATTGCACCAATCACACTAAGAAACCATGCTGAAAATGGTATTCATTTACCTGCGCATGTTGACTGTCAAATAACACGGACATTTAGATACTTCCCATTTCAAAAGCTAAGACCTGCCAAAGAAAAACACTCCAGGAACTACCACCAGTGGGAAGGAAATGACAAATGGTTCCAGGCATGGAAATAAGAATAATTAAATATTTTAACATCCTGTGTATTTTTTTTTCTTCTGGAATAAGTAGAGGAGCATCAGAGCACTCCATTAATCAACGTTCAATTCCATTTTACAGTTCAATTGGATGAATGAAATCGTATTATATCTCTGCATCAGAGTGCAATCCATCTTTGCTCAGACATTAGCTTAGCTTTAAGCCCCCACCCTAAAATAACCAATAAAATGTAAGATTTCTCTGGTCCATATCAGAGTAGCAACTCAAGAGAAATGTCAGTCTCTTAATGAAGACAACAAAGTCTAAATGTTCATGAGCAGTTCATCATAAAGTGAAATCCAAACAATTGTGCTGTTTCATGAGATTTTACTCAAAACTCATTGGCTTGATGAGTACTTCATAAACGTTTGAAAAAATATAAGTTCCATGTACATATTCCAATGGTACAAAATCCAACGTTAACAGTCCCAATGCATTTCGGGCTGATGACTAGCCCTTCCTCAGGGGAATGCTGTGCTCATTTGGAAATAGTAACCATGTCGCCTGTACATATCTTGGAATATGAATAATCCTTCATTCCGTGCTCGACTCAAAGAACCTGCCGGGTTCTATTGTGGTAGATCAACTTTCCTCTCTCCTGGACAGTCACATTTGGAATTTTTCATCGACAGGTTTGATCCAAAGTTTTGGGCACTAAAGAACAAGTTATTTACCTTTGGTAATGCCATATCTGGGAGAGGCTATGTAGCGGCAGATTCCTTACCTTAGAATCATTCCCAGGAGTCAAACTGGATCAGGAGATTTTCTGTGAGCAGTTACCCCGCAACCCGATAGGTAGCATCGATCTAATCCACGTGGGGGATGTGGATGGTGCTTATAGAGGTGCCACCACAGCGCGCCGAGTCAATTTCTGTACATGATTTTCCATGCCAGAAGCACAGAGCCATGAAGGATGCAGGTGTCCAGCTGGAGACCTAATGTTGCCTGTCTCGGGGGAAGGAAGACAAGAGGGTGTTACGCGCTTTTTTCCTGGATTTGTGTGCGCGAACGCGCACGTTCCGTCCTGCGACGCGCCGTGCACTTCCCTCCCATACTCCCAGCAAGTCAGCCTAACGTGCATGCATGCACACAGACACACACACGCGTGCACACGCACTTACACTTACACAGACACGCAGGGACCCAGACAGGTAACCCCCTCCCCCCCCACAGTCACACACACACACGCATACACACAGACTCCAAGACACATACACACACACGCACGCACACAGCCCGCCGCCGCACACGCGCGCACACACACATGCCCCCCGCCCTCGCAGCCCAGCAACAAGGCGAAGCCCCACTCACCGGCTTCCTTGGTGCAGCGGCTCTCACCGGCAGCAGGACTCTTCCCCCCTTCTTCGGCACCGGGGCGCAGGGTAGGCTCCTGCCTGCTCCGGTGCTCCAAACAATCGCGGCTCTTCCGTGGGAGGCGGGGTAGGCTCCCGCCCTCCTACTTCCTGTTTCCGGTTGTCCCGCCCGGCCTGCCTGACTTCCTGGTCGCAGGCCGGCGGCGCGAGCTCTGGACGGACTGCAGCACGCGCTCTCGCGAAGATTTCCCTGCCCTCGCAGTTGTTGTAAGGTAAGAGAAAACTGCAACGAATGCTTCACTTGGCTCCCTAATGCTTCTAAGCACTGTTCTGTTTTTGTGAAATACATTGTCTGGAAGGACGTTGTCTTTCCTCACAGAATCAATCTGTGCAACCATTCAACAACAACTGGTTCAAATATTCGCTATCAATGTTTCAAGCTTTATTGCAAATGTCACAAAAAGATGTTAATATTTCACTTCTGTTCTTGGATTTTCGTCACAATAAAATACACTGAACATAATTTCACAAAAGTTCTTTAGAAAAGTTTAAGCTATTGCCATTATAAATTACAATAACTTTTATTTAAGTATTAGTTATTTAAAAAAATTAAACGCCATTGTTATTTGTAATATCAATACATCTAAGTCATGTAAATACAAAACATATTGCATTACAAATGCTATAGGTATCACATTTGCGAAAGTTATAACTATTGGCATTGTAAATGACAAAGCTATTAATTTAGCTATTTAAAAAAAAAAAACATAAATAAAAACTTTGGCATTTACAATACCAATAGCTCAAACTTTCCTAATGCGAGACCTATTGCATTGCAAATGCTTGTATTCTGATCTGCAAGTAGCCTGAACGACTAGTCCAGGGGTCTCTAACTGGTCAATCATGAGCCACCGGTAGCTCGCCAGCAGCCTGTGAGAAGCTCGTGCCAGCATCTTAGTTTTGTCGCCCTTTACACGTTTTAACATTTTTGGGCAATTTTTTAATAGACATTGCTCAGATTAGCTTAACTTGGCTGGGCCAAAGAGGATGACTTTGTTCCTCATCTGCGTCTCCGTGCCACCTGCCTTTTGCAGCCTGGCGCAGCAGTTTTGACCATTCCGACGTGTGCCGTTGCAGAGCAGTAGGTGCGCTGGAGTAGAGCAGCAGGTGCCGGAAAGCCTGGTAGCATGCAGGTGGCGCAAGCGGTATTGAACTGCTACCGGGACCCACGCCACCTGCCTTTTGCAGTCTGGCACCACGCATTTGATCTGCACCCAGAGCAGCAGATCAGTCAGAATGCCCTGGCCTGATAATTAGTAGCTGTGTATTCATAGAGAGCCACTGCCCTGGCCTTATAGCTGCATAGGCGAGGCAGCTCAGTGAGAGTGAGCAGATTTAACTCCAGGGCACACTAACTGTTTTTTTTTAAACGGTGTGAAACTTTTTTTTTTAATAAATAGCAGCAACTATCTTAGCTGGCTGCTGCTGCTAGCTGCAAGCCCACAAACTAGAGCCAGGAACAATCTCACAATGGAAGCAATGTAAAATGAAGTTCCTGGTTCAGGTTTACGCCCAGGGACAACTTGTACTTCAAAACAGAGCTGTTGGTAAAAATGTTGAGATTATGGGAGATATGTAAAATGAAGTGTCACCTTTATGCCACAAAAACTATAGTGCTTAACACTTGACTTTACACTTATCTAATTAAAACTTTTTGTATATATATGTATTGATTCTGTTGTAAATGCGGCTTACCTTAACAGAGAGAGCTGAATCAAGGGCCAGGGTTAGTTCTATGACCCCTTTGCATGAGCATTCATTGTCATTAAAAATAAAATAATACACACAGTGAAACTAGGGTAGCCACATTTCCAAATACTGGCCATTTGTTGTTGATTTATAAATCTGCAAAGGCCCTCACATGAAAGAAAATAGAATGTATCCATTTGTGACATAACTTTTCTCCCTTTGTTTAATTTAATTTAAATTTAGTCTGGGATTACATTTAAAAGTGTTTTCTATTTATATTTGCTGTTTTAAGTATGTACAAAGGGCTAGCTAAAAATACCGGCTTTATATGATTTTACTTTATTTTTGTACCAGCGTGGACAGTAAAATACCGGTGGTGCTGGTAGAAAACTGGTCAGGTGGCAATGCTAAGTGAAAACAATACCAGATATATACAAAACACCAACGTATGAGCTTTTCATTTCAATGCAGAATGTATTTCTGGAACATGCAGAAGAATTTAATCCCTGCTTCGAGCAAGGTGATCCAGCAAAACTGCACTAACCACTGCCAGCCACGGCCGGTGGTAGGTGTAACTGCAGGGCGGTGACGTGGGGAGGGGGAGGGGCAGGGTGGGGGTAGTAATGTATGGATTACGGACTTTAACAGGTAAGTAAACATATAAATAAATAAAACGAATTTCGTTGTGTGCACTGCATCACCAAATGCGATGCAGTGCGCGCAACGAAATTCGTTTTATTTATTTATATGTTTACTTACCTGTTAAAGTCCGTAATCCATACATTACTACCCCCCACCCTGCCCCTCCCCCTCCCCACGTCACCACCCTGCAGTTACACCTACCACCGGCCGTGGCTGACCACAGCGTGGCAGAGTTTTTTCTCGGGCACGGCTCACCAATGTTAAGTTGCCGAGTGTAAATTTGCATCCGCTAGTGTGATTTTTGGGCTCTATAACGGCTCCCAGAGACATTTCTCAATCGGGGCAGTCACGGCAGGTCATGAACCACTTGCTTTAAGAAAGCTGCCGCATGAGTAGAAAATCTACTTGAGTGGTTAAAAAAAAAGCAGTGCCCTCTTATGCATTGCGTAGTGTCGTTCACTTTGATTTTACAGCGCATAACAAGCTCCCTGTGCTAAAAATCAGCATGAGCGGAGTGACATGCTGAATTCTACCTGCTCGCAGAACTCCATAGAATCTCGCAGGGTGTTTAGGTAACTCCCCTGAATTCCACAGATGAAACTTCGAGAGTTACACCCACCTCTAATTATATCACTCCTTTGAGAGGCATTTTTAGAAGTGATAGTAGTTTTTGAACATCATGGACTCCCTCCATCTCTGATGACAAGAAAAGAAAGTCACTTATCATGTCCATCATAAATGTGGCCTAGGTTGTTATCACTACACACAGAGCTTTACAGTCGCACAGCAGAGATTTTGTACAGTGCACACTCTGGACTGATGCATTTTAAGGTGCTGTCCTGTATTTTTAACGCTTACTAATCCAATGTGTGGCCCTGAAGCACTTAACTATATTGTCAGCAAGCTTTGCCATGTAGGGTGTGTGGCTGAAAGTGTTTTCTTTGGTTTGTGATACTATGTGGGAAGTGTTTCCATGTCTTGCCCAATGAACATCCACGTGCAGTGCTAAGTATTTTGTTCAAACCACAGTATGGGCTCTGAAGAAATTAGGCTTAAAAGTAAATAAAGCAGGGCATTTGGGGGTCTCTCGGAAAAATGTGCAAGTTGCTTGGCCTTTAGTAGTTCATGATGATTTTCACTGATCAGAAGTAGCTCTCACTACAGAAAAGGTTAGAGACCCCTGAACTAGTCAATGAAAGCGCATAAGAAAAGCTCAGGTAGTCAAATTATCTTTCACTGATGACAACGAAATGTCAGATATTTTAACTTATGCCTGTTTCTTCTAAGCGCAACATACACCCGGAATCCCCGTCTTTGAGATGGCGATGTATTATTCCCTTATTAGTATAGAACCCTACTTGTTCCTATTTGTTTCCTAGGGTGTGACTGTTTTGTGTTTTTCTCCACAATGTGTCTCCTTTGCATTATGGTGCATAAACCCATATTCAAAAGAGTGCAAATTTGCTTGCAAAGTCACGGGAAGAGATACGTCTTTATAAAAGTTCAGTGCACAGAGGCACTGTTTCATATCCTCATGTTACGAAGCACTTAGTTAGGCCCTGTGTGAACTTCTAAACTATTCTCCGTAATGGGAGCAAAACCCTCATCTCAGAGTCATAACATAGGTGGTAAAGGCATTGTTACACTGTACTATCTTGCAGGCCAGATCGGATTCTTCCCATGCATATTCCTCTGTTCGTTCTCATGCTCTATGAAGGAGGAAGAGAAAATGAATATATTTCTCAGGTGGGGACTAGAAGTGAAAGCTAGAGCTTTATGTTATCATAACTCAACCTGTCAACAATGTAGGTAGGTAACGTTGGAATGCAGTCCAACATGACATTTTACAGAAGTGCAATGAATTGTTCAAATATTTTGAAGGAGAAGAAAAAATGATGAGTGGAATCTTGCACTGAGCTCAGCCACAGTATTTACCCCGGGCCGCCTTAAATGCTATTGTTTTTCCTCACTGTGACAATGCACACACGAACCAACCACAAGAAAATCTACTTTGTTCCTGCTCTCATTTGAACAATCCAATTCAAACTGCTAGGCCTAATGTCGTCTGAACAGTGATAGGAGCAACCCTACACCAGTTAGCTTCAGCCTTCATGGGCCTCATCAGTGAGGTGAAGCTTAAATCCTCATCTACAGTGACTGTGTCACTTTAGATAATGACCAACCAAGTGCAAAATAGCCCAGCTTCTTCTTTGTTAGGAACAGTCCAGTCCAAACTGCTAATTGTAGTTTGAGCAATCTAGCACAGAGCAGACCCACTTCTGATCATACCTTTGCCCGCATAGCATCTTATATTCCATCATGGTTTAGACTGTGGTGTAATGCAATGTGTCCCAAAATAACTATAACTACCAGTGGCTCAGATTAATTTAGTTATTCAATCCATTTCACTGTGTGCTGTATAAGTGAGCTTCCCAAATAATAAGGGTACTCCGAAACAGGGACTCGAGCTCACTGTACCACCGGACTCATCCTCAACTTAGCTGATGAGGCCTAATAAGGGGGAAAACAGTCTAGTGTTGCTTGTGTTCTCATTACGAAGGGTACTGGCCTGGCAGGTTTGTCTGGTCTGTCCCTTTTAGAATGAGCTAAATCGAATTTGCATCTGATTGGTCCCTGTCTGTTATGGCACAGATGAGCTACAATTATTGAATGGAATGTGGACAAGAGGGATTAACATTGGCTGAGATTCATCCAAGCATTCCATTCCTCAGTTTATAAGCGAGTTCACCAATGCTTTCTTGTTTTTCTTAGTGAGATGCACGAAGTGTGACAGGTATTCTCCGACATGGGGCCTGTGCTCTGTGTCATAAGACTGGGCCATACTTCTCTGATGACATCCAACAAGGTTAAAAGTGGTCCTGTGCAGAGGAAACCTGGCCTAATAGTTTGGCTTGTACTGTCCATTTTTAAGTAGAGTCAAGACAGGTGATCTAAAATAATGGAATGGAATGTGGTTCACAGCAGTTACCAGTGGCAGAGATACTTTTAAGCATTCTAATCTGTACTTTTAGTGCTATCCCAAAAATATGAAGGTAAATTGTATTTTTTTTTAAATTAAGAATTAGTATAAAAATGAGAGTTACTTGCGCTACACGAGAGCCCATTGAAAGTTACGTTTTTGGGTACTGCACTAAAATAAAACAAACAGATCATTTAAAAGAAAATTAGATGCAAAAATACTGGAAAATTTGACACTTTTCCATATCTAGGAGTCTTTTTAATAGAATTAAATTGTAAACACCATGTAGGAAATCTGGTGGCTGATTTTTTTTTTAAATCTCATTTATAGATAAGTGAAAGGTTTATAGGCAAACCATAGGTTTATCCTCGGATCCCCCTAGGTGTGATAACAAAACTGTCTTAGTTGATCAGGGGGATCCGACGAAACCGCTGCCATGGTACTATAGGAAAGATGAATGCACAATACCATATCTCTTTCCAAATCTCACTTATAACATAATCATTGGACCTTATAGTTGTGTATTTACAGGATATTCTATGATCAAGTTATTAACCCAATTCTCCCAGACCCTCCACATTCTAATTCTTTTTCTTGAAGAACTCACAAGATAAAGTCTATGAATATCTTTTCATAGGGGAAACCAAGTCTAGTAACGTTGGAGGTTGATGGAAGATCCATTTTATGCAGATTTCACTCCTTGCAAGCTAAATTAACAAAAATAGAAGTGAGGTTTGTAAATTGGAAAGATTATAATTAAATCTCTCCTGTGGAAAAACCACAAAGATAACCAAAATCAGGCTTACCTTAATTTCTTGCCCCAACACCTCAGTAAGAGTCTTACCGACATTATACCAGAAATCCTGGATAGAAGAACACTGCCAGAACATATGTAGATTGTCTGCGTCATCAGAGGCGTACTTCGGGCAGACCTTCTACCGATCTCCCAATTTCGAAAGTTTCTTCAGGGTCCAATATGCCCTATGGCGTGTGAATATATGGTTTCTCTTAAGATGGGCAGCTTTAACCACATTCCATAAAGTGTGCATCAATACTTGCCACAGATATGTTATGTTGGCAGGTCTTTTCTCCAGGGTTTTTCCATTGGTAGTGGAGGTGGCTCCCCCTTAACCAAAAGCCAATTCTATTTCGAGCCCTCTTTACGTTGATGAGGGGGTCCCCGTAGAATGATTTCAAGATCTTCTTTTATTTCTTCCTCTTTATCTAGTTTGGCAGCCCAGCTCGATAAGTGATAGAACTTCAATCTTGAGAGTCTTTGATTAGTAGAGTTAGAAAGTACTTCCCATGAAAGAAGTTAATTCTCATATAGAAGTTGGCCTCAATTCAAAATACCTTCTTCCAAAAATGGAATTGACAAGCTATTTTTAGACAAGTTGGAGTCCCTGGGAAATTCTAAATAGGGGCCCCTGAACTATAATATGGAATTTTTAAAGTCTTCCTTATATAATACCAGACTTCGCAGGCAGATCTTAACACCTTGAGTTTTCTTTTTTTCAAATAATTGGGGTGTCCAAACTTGAACAAACAACCATCACCATCCTGGGGAATATTTTTGGCCATTGCTTGAAACATTGGGGAGAAACAAGAAGCATTAAACAAGAGAGGCCTTTGTAGGAATTTGAGCAGGAACTTGTTTAAATAGGTTGTTTATTAACAGCACAGCATCAGCTACAGGCACATAAATGTTCAAGCAGCAACTGACACAATATAGTAGAATGCTACATTAGCAAAACTCTGTCAGGAACACAGAATGCTAGAAAGGATCTATATAGCACATGCAGTTAAAGAAACAGTACAGATTGTAACACATCCCCCTTCTTTACAACAAAACAATGAGGGAAATGCATTATACAAAATCCTGGAAAGAATTTGGTCTCTTTCTGATACGCGAATTATCTTTGACCCTGGACGCCACAGATTCAGAAACATAAGGAAAACAGGAATCAACATTGGAATCATCACTTTGATCATTTTGCAAAGGACATTTGGCAACCTTCCTAATATTCCAAACCTTGCCATCTTGGGTGATTACTGAGTTACTAAAAACTCTTTTAACTTGAATGGGTCTGCCAAACTTAATCAAACCTGTGCTGACAAAGAAAGTTTTCTGAACTCTGACCCAATCTCCCACGCATAGATCATGCTCTTTGGTCCTCCATCTCCGGTTGTACCACACAGCAGATTTGGCTTGTTTGTCAACTACTTTATTAGCGATCTCCTGAATATCAACTGCATCTTCACACACACTTTTGCACTTCTCCTTAAGCCACCAAGGACACACAGATGACGCAGGATCCCTGCCTTTGAGCAACCTAAAAGGACTTACTTCTGTGGTGGTATGAGGGGTGATGCGATACATCCACAACTTTTCTCTTAACACATTCAACCAATTACCTTTTTCCTTAACAGCATCAACCACAAAACCTTTTAAAACTCTATTAAAACGCTCAACCCTTCCATTCTCATGTGGCTCGTACAAGGAAGTGCGAATATGTTTGATATTGCAGGAACGCAAGAAAGACTGCATCTCAGATGAAACTAGCTGTACCCCATTATCTGACACTAGAACGGCAGGACTACCTTCCCTTGCAAAGATCTCTTGGAAAAATGAAATAACAACCTCAGACGTAACCTTAGCAACAAATCTTACCTCTGGCCATTTAGAATGATAATCTATCATTACTAATGCAAAACGTGAGGTCTCTGGAAGAATGTGGAAAGGACCCGAGATATCAAAAGCTAATTTGCTCCATGGCATCACAGGCCATTCAACAGATTTAAGGGGAGGAACATGCAGCTTTAACATTTTGTCTTTGGCACAACAATCAGGACAGTCCCTAACAGTTCGGTCAATGAAACGGTCCATCCCTGGCCACCAAACATTCAGTCTAATCAAACGCTTCATGCTAGAAATACCAGGATGCGCTTTGTGTGCCAAATTTAAAATAAGTTCCTGAACACCAGAAGGTGGAATACATTTGTCAGATTTAAACACAAACTTCCCTTGAAAATGCAACTCGTCAGCAACATTGAAAAATGGGAGCAAATCATCCCTGACCTTGGTTTTGTTAGGCCAACCCTCCAACATAAATTTACCAAGTAAAACAAACTTCTCATCCTTATCTTGACATTCCAACCAAAATTGTTCAGAAATATCCTGATATTGAGAAGACACAACATCAGCTAAACTTAGTACAAAATCTAACTCCTTCAAAACATTGACCTTGTCCTCTTTATTGTCAAACGGAAGACGTGACAGACAGTCAGCCGTAAAAAAAAAAATTCCAGGAATATACTCAACTGTAAAATTATACTCTTGCAACCTGGAAGCTAACCGTGCAATTCTAGCTGTCGCATTCCAACCACCCCCAACCGATAAAATATTTACAAGAGGCTTATGATCTGTTCTGAGAACAAATTTGCTTCCCCAAATATAGATTCTGAAATGTTCTATTGCCCAAACACAAGACAACAACTCCCGCTCTATAACTGCATACCTTCGTTCTGTTTCACTCAAGATCCTTGAGGAAAATGCAACATTCCATTCAAGCACACCATCAGACTGAGACAATACACAACCTAAGCCATACAAGCTCGCATCTGTTGTGATAATACACTCCTTACCCATCCTTAATGGTTTTAAAGTGGGCGAATTAACAATTTCATTTTTGATGTCCACAAAAGCTTTTTCTTGTTCAGAACCCCAAAGAAATTCATTATTCCGCCTTAGCAATTTTCTTAACGGCTCCATCTTTGTGGCAAAATTGACCACGAACTTACTATAGTACTCACACATGCCAGAAAAAGAAAGTAGCTGTTCTTTGTTAGCTGGAGAAGGAGCCTTGAGTATAGCTTCCACATTAGATCTTTTGGGAACCAGCCCTTCCCCTGACAATGTGTGTCCCAGGTATTCAACTGATTTTTTGAATATATTGCACTTGTGTGCTTTAAGAGTGAGACCAAAACCCTCCAGTCTACTACATACTACCTCCAAATGTGAAACATGCTCAATTTCATCCTTAGAAAACACCAAAATGTCATCTTGGAAGCATTTAACAAATACATCACAGTCTTTAAAATTATGAAACATTACACGTTGGAAAACTGAGGCTGCGGATGCTAATCCGAACGGCATCCTCCTGTATTGAAATAAACCCATAGGGGTGATAAAAGCTGTGTATTTCCTAGAATCTTCGGTTAACTCAATTTGATGGTACGCAGACCTAAGATCAAAAGTGGAAAAGATTTGCGCACCATCAAATAACGAAACAAGCTCATTAATATTGGGCAAAGGGTGGCAATCCACAATAATATTAGAATTGAGCGCCCTTAAATCCACACAGACTCTCAAAGATTGATCAGGTTTCCGCACCAAAACAATAGGCGAAACCCATTCTGCAGATTCGATAGGCTCAATTATATTATCTCTAAGTAAATCATCCAGCATTTTCTTAAGCTCATCCCTGACATTTAACGGAACCCCTCTTAGTTTTTGTTTAACTGGAATGGCACCTTCCTTCAATTTAATCTGATGCTCGAAATTTTTTAACTTACCCAACTGATCACTGAATACCTTATCAAATTTTTTGCTCCAAAACGAAATGTTACTACACTCCCCCACATTAGAACAAATGGAACCAATCATTTCCTGATCGGTACACATCGAAATGGGATCCTTTGCCCGTGGATTTAGTTTAATTCCAAGTTCCCACTGATCTTGCCAACCTAAAACATTTATACCCTTCACAGCAATGTATAATTTAATTTGAGCTACTCTACCTCTGAACATTAACGGAACGTTGAAAAATCCTTCTATATCAATCATATATCCACTAAAACCTTCTGCTAAAATGTCTGATTTTTGCAGATTAATCAAATCACACACATTGCTTAACTTCTCATTAAAGTAGTCTTTAGTAATGATGGTCCATCGAGAACCAGAATCCACCATAAGCTCAATAGCAATTGAGAAAACATGGAAAATACACTTAGGGGATTTCTTTCTTGTTATTAGAGCACAACCACTTTGAATAACAGACACGACATAACCCTTCTCAGGCACTTGTTTTTCCTCCTCCACTTCATTTAGAGAGGACATTTTTGAGGATGTCATGTTGCTGGAGAGCGGACGTGATGGTGTACCAGTACGCCATTGTGCATTGTAACGTCTTTCCCTACATACACTGCCATAATGTCCCACTCTACCACAGACATTACATGTTTTGTTTATGGCCGGGCAACCTTGAAATGACGCAATATGAGATCTGCTACCACATCTAAAACATGACCATGTATTATTTGTAACATCAGCTCTCCTATTGCTAGTGTTAGTGGTATTTTTATTTTTTTGTTGACTGGATAAAGGATTTCTTTCATTCCATTTGGCTCTAACAACACATACTTCCTCTTCAGAAATGGTTTTACTGGGATTGGAACTTTGTTTATCCACAATGCCCATCCACTTCTCAGACATTTCAGTTGACTTAGCAATAGCAATAGTTTCCTCTAAATTGGGATCACCAATACACCATAACTTATCTTGAATCTTTTTGTTTCTAATATGCACTATGATCTGATCACGAATCATCTCATCAGCCATTGCACCGAAATTGCAATGTAATGTTAATGATCTCAAGGCTGTGAGAAAATCATCAAATGATTCTTCTTGCTTTTGTGCCCTGGTATAGAACTTAAAACGATTTAATGCAATATTGGCTGTAGGCTTAAATCTTTTTTCCAATCTACTGAGAGCCTCTGTATATACATTCAAAGAATCACCGCTCCCTGAAGCAACTGTAATTTGAGGTAAAGTTCTAAAAACTTCTTGGCCTTCCGAGCCAAGACAATGTAATAAAATACTTTTTTTCCTTTCAGAACCCATCCGTTCCCCATCAATAGCTCTCATATAGTTAAAAAATTCCTCCTTCCATCTTGACCAAGGCATAGGAGGGTCGCCTTTAAGTTGCAAAAACTTGGCTGGTGGATCGAACTGCATTTTAAATGAATAATGTGCTAATTACTGTGTAAATATCACTTCTTTGTAAAATGGAACAGAATTAAAATTGGTTATAAAGTAACTTGGATACTTATAATGATAATATAACTACATAAACAAAATTCTTACACTTTAAATACGGTACAAACAGTAACATGCAAGACTTAATAGCACCCTTTGGAGAAAAGAAAATAGAAAATAATTAAGTAAGCATCATAACTACTGTAAAACAGAGTCTTAAGGATCGTTGAGAAACAGAACTTGTGCCCCAAACTTCACTCGTAGAATTAGTAGTACAGTTATTCAATTCGATGAAAAGACAGATCAGAATACTGTACAGCGTATCTTGAAAACGCTTGTAGAATAAAGATACAACATTAAAGGTGTTTCTCAAAGTTACCGCTTCCTTTATGGCTGCTTTCTGAGATTTATCGAAATGTTTTAAACGAAGAAAATTATTTTCGTAGTGATTTCCGATGGCCGTGTACTGGTTGCTAAGCGACGCTAAAACAAAATGGAGGCACGTCACGTCAGCGTCCGACGCGATGACGTCGATGCGTTTACACGCGGTGACGTTGTGATGCTTTTCAATGCAGAGGCGCGTAAGCAGGCTCCAGATGACGGCGTTCGGCAGGCGCATCAGCAGCTAGAACTCAGTTGCGGAAGGCAGGCGCGTCAACAGCTGGAACCAAGGTGAGGCCAGTGACGTGTTCGCGGAAGGCAGGCGCGTCAACAGCTGGAACATAGGTGAAACCAGTGACGTGTTCAACAGCGTGAAAGCTGCTCGAGCCCAACTTGAAAATTTCCAAAGTAAACAAAAATCTCCAGAAATCGCTCTGAACGCTCAGAGACTCGGGCGTTCAGCAGAATCAAATCGCTCATGAAGCCGACCACAATCTAAGGAAGAGACAGCGATCCTGTAGAAATCTGTAGAAACCACAATCCAATAAATGCCGAGATATCCATGAAAAATTCCAGAAACTCCGCTCCTGTGCTGTAGATGGCTGGAGTGGCTTTATCCTTGTCGCCAATTTGTAGGAATTTGAGCAGGAACTTGTTTAAATAGGTTGTTTATTAACAGCACAGCATCAGCTACAGGCACATAAATGTTCAAGCAGCAACTGACACAATATAGTAGAATGCTACATTAGCAAAACTCTGTCAGGAACACAGAATGCTAGAAAGGATCTATACAACACATGCAGTTAAAGAAACAGTACAGATTGTAACAGCCTTACATTCTTTAATTGCGAGGCATAGCAATAAAATCGGAGGTCAGGCCGGCAATGCCTCCTCCCAACTTTGCACACTGCAGCTTCCTCCATGCTATCCTAACCCTTTTGTTAGACCAAAGACATTGGAGGTCTTTCAGAAAGATCAAAATGTAAAGCAATTGAATCAAAAATAAAAGTGAACTTTGGCAGGGTAGATATTTTAATCAAATTAGAACTGCCTAGTATAGTCAATGGAAGACCACTCCAGGATCCTAATAATGTGGTCTTCTCTTTTTTTTTTTTTTTAGAGTAGAGGTTTACTTGTGCTAGCTCAGAGATCTTATGTGAGATTTGTATACCTAAATATCGAATTTGATGTTTAGTTGTCACATTGCTATGTGGTGTATTCCATGTCATAACTTCTGTTTTTTGGGCGTTAATTAAATAACCAGACACCCTCCCGAAGTTTATCAAGAGTTCCTCTAGACAAGATAGGGGAGTCCCTGGAAAACACCATTAAGTCATCCACATATAAGGCGACTTTCTTTTCCCGCCCTTCTGACTCGAAGGGAGCAAAAGTATAACTAGCCCTAATACTAAAGGCTAAGGGCTCTATATAAAGATCAAACAACAGGGGGAAAGGGGCACCCCTGTCTCTCCCCTCTCCCCACCCTAATTTATTTTGAGAGATTACCATTAACTGTGAGTCGAGCAGTAGGAGTTTTATAGATGTTACTGATTGCTCTGACAAAGTGATCCCCTAGTCCAAACTTTTGAGTCATATAGGTGAAGAAAGGCCAGTTTACCCTATTGAATGCCGTTGCGTCATTGAAAGCAAACATGTTAAGAGTTAAATTATTAATGGAGGCAACATCTATCACACCAATCAATTCATGATTTAAGTCATGAAGTTGAAGACCCTTAATGAACCCCTTCTGGTCAGGGTGGATCAGAGAGCTTATTACCCGGTTCAACCTCCCTGATGGAATTTGCGCAAAGATTTTATAGTCACAATTTAGCAGGGAGATAGGCCTATATGACTCACATTTCCTTGGGTCTTTATTTGGTTTTAAAATCAAAAAGACAAGCCCAATCCCAATACTTGGGGTTTACACAGTTATCTGAAAAGATCCCATCCAATAAAGTGACGAGGACAGGGGCGATCTGTTCTATCAAAGCTATATACAATGCATTAGGGATTCCATCAGTGCCTGCTGCCCGACTCCTTTTTAGGTGTTTCATTACAGACTTGAGTTCTATCAGAGAGATGTTCTGATTTAGCAGGCAGGTCTGATTTTCTGCAAGAGATGGTAGCGACATATCTTCAATATATCTTTTAATTTGGGATTCTGAGACTACTAGGTCTTCTGTATATAATTCCTGAAAAAAAACTTCAAAAGCCTATTCTATTTTGGAGCTATCTAAAGAGACCTCCCCCGAATCAGACAAAATGAGTTCTTTAATTAAATGTCTAGTCTGATTTATCCGAGACTTCCAGGCAAGGAGTTTCCCACATCCTTCCCCACATTCATAATTGGTTAAATTACTCACTTCACACTTTTTTCCTAGAAATGTCATCTAGGTGATCTATTAGCAGTTGTCTTTTAGCTATGACCTCTCTACTCTCCTCACTGCCTGAGTTCGTATCTATGTGGGTTTTACTTGCTCTGGAAATATTTTCTTCCAGTTTCTTGATCGCCCTTCTACCCGCCTTGAATTTCTTGGCTGCCAGGCTTATCACACACCCTCTTATAAAGGCCTTGTGCGTCCCAGATTACATCCAATGCAGCTGAGTCTTTATTAGATTCAAAGAAAACACTGTTTCTTCCTTCAACTGTGATATTATTAGGAGGTCTAAAAGTAGTGTTCTATCAAAGGACCACCTTTTAGTTGACACACCTCTAGGCATTTGTAACTCTAAGACTACAGTCGAAGGGTCAGAAAGGTGCTCCGGGACATGAGTTACAGATATTGTGCGATTCAAGAATCTTATATCTGCCAGGAAGAAATCTATCCGGGAAAAGTGCCTATGTTTTTTGTTATGAAATGTAAAGTCCAATGGGCCATCTGATCCCTTATACTTCTTCCTCCAGATATCTATCAGGCCTAAGTCCGTCATCAGAACTTTAACAAAGGAACCCATCTTTGTAGAGACCACCCTGCCCCCATCAGGTCTATCCAGGACAGGATTTAAGAGAATATTAAAATCGCCCCCATAATAATGGGAAAATTAGATTGAATCAAATGGCTATATATAGTGTTCAAAGTTCCCTCATCATCTATGTTCGGCCCATGGTAGCCTAAGAGGGTAGACCATTAATTTAGAATTTTAATATCACCAATGATGCATTGCCCCTTGGGATCTGCCTTAATATCACCTAGAGTTGCTTTGGACAAGTATTTAATAATCAAAGCCACCCCTTCTGTATAGCAAGTTTGAGGGATATGGATAGAAAATTCCATCCATCTCTGCTTGACCCAAATAAATTCCCATTAATCGAGGGTTAAGTGGGTTTCCTAGAGAATAACTATATCATACTGTGATTGACTTAGATATTGAAGAATTCTCCTCTGCCTACTCAGAACCCTAAAGTCATTAACGTTCCATGTTAATATTTTAACAGTGGCTAAAGAAGAGATTAAAGTTATGCCTAAGCCACCATGCAAAAATAGTCATAGACAGCCAGCAAAATAGTTGCTCTAAAACCACTCTATATTTATTTATAATTTCCTGTACATTATACCAATGAGGAAATGTTGTATTTTCTTTTTCCCCCTATTATGCTCCCCACCCAGTGAAACTCAAAAGTAACTTCCTCTAGCTGTGCTCCCCACCCCCAAAGGAACTCTCCCAAAAACGAATCTGGGCCTGTTAGTAATCACCCAGTAGAGCTTATTCTCCCCCTCCGGAAATACATGCTCAAGAAAGAGGGAAACAATAAGTTATCCCTGGACCTTAATTTGCTCTATACAGGGGGACACCTCCTCAGGCTCTCTGAAATTAAGCATTGTGTTCTTTCACATTACTTTCAGAAGAGCAGGGAACCTCAATTGCACTGTCGCACCTAAAGATCTCAGTGTTGGAATTAACTTCCCAGTTCCCATTGTCTGTCTTGTGTTATTCTAGAGAAATCCGATCTGATCCTAAACGACCAATCTCCCTTAGTAAAATAACCAGCTTTAAGTGCAATGGATAAGACGTGTTCCTTCAAAAGAAAGGCTTTAAAATTAACCAAAATTCTTCTGGGAGTTCCTATTTGGATTTTTGGAGGAAAGGATCTCCTTGAATTCTCTGAATGTCAGTTTCAAGGTCTAAAGAATCAATAGCTGGCATAAACTCTTTCAACACATCTATAAAAACGTTTTGATGTTTTCACCCTCCACCCCCTCTGGAACATTGAAAACTTTAATGTAATTGTGTCTACTATTGTTCTCAAGGGCTTCTATTTTGTCCAGCATAGATTTCTCTCCAGCTTGTAATGTTTGAATTTGAGCCCGGTTGTTCTCTACTCCATATTCAGGGCCTCAACGGAGGCTTCCATGTTGCCAATCCTTTCTGTCATAGCCGAAATGTTAACCTCTAATACTTCACAAGTGTCCTGAATTTTAGACTGATTCTTTTCGGATATGGCAAACTTATTCTTAATCTCCAAAACCCCTCTAACATCCTCATCAGATCAGATTGATCAGTGCTATTGGGTCCTATGGGGGCATTGAGAGACAATCGTAAGGACTTATCAGGGAATCCAACAGGGTCATAATCACAGTCCCCCAGGACCTGGTACCTATTTGCGATTGGGAGATCAGAATAAGCCCCTTGTTCGGCAAGCAAATTATCACATAAAGGATCCACACCTGTTTCAGGCATTTTTTCCAAAAGAGAAGAAGACTCTGCCATCTTCGATCGTGGTATATTTTTTTGATGAATTTTTTGGTGTAGCTGAAAGCATGATCTGAGGGACGGAGTTATTCTCAGTTTAGATACTTCTTTCAGCTGACGTGTAGAAGGAGGTAAAGTTTCTTCAAGGCTAGGATAGATCTTCTTACTCACAGCTTTCCTACCAGGTTTTTTTGGCACAGCGCTGCCAGGCCCCAAAACTAAAGGAGCAGCAATGGAGCTGCTTATAGACTTAGAGGAATCAAATATATTATTCCTTAAAGCATATCTGCTTGTGGCCTGGTCCCCTTTCACATTTGCTATACTGGTGGCTCCCGTACACACGGCTGCCAGGCCAGTAGCTTCCTCTGTACGTAGAACACAAGAGACCTCCAGCCTTTCTTGATCGTTTTCCCCTACCACTGCCTTCAGGGAGATCTACTGAGATGTACTCAATTCTCTACTGGACACTCTTTTTGCTCGTCTAGGGCTCATGTAGTGGATAGGGAAATAAACAACTTGAGTAGTCAGCCAATGTTGTTTAGTGAAATCAGCAATTACATCACCCCTCAGAAATCCATGTAGGGGAGAAGAAAAAAAAGTATGACTGGGAACACCGTCAAGCCAGTAAAGTTGATTAATTGGGGAGCTTGACTGCAACAAGCTCTGCCCAGAGTGCCCTGAAAAAAATCTTGGCCACCGCCCGTCTTTCAGTAGCTACGCTGCCGGCCACCTGAAATAGCCGACCCCCCGCAGGACACGGGGGCGTCTCCTGCAGTCCACGGGCCATGCTGTCACATAGGAAAAACCAACAAAGAAATGCCTCAAACTCCTCAAGCTAAAAGAGCAAAAGTGTTTTTTAATCAGAGCTGTCCCTTTTAGGTCTGGGTTTTAACCAGTGGTCGAAGTGGGAAAAAAAAGTAGGAGAACTGTGGGTGGAGAATCAGGGGGCGGGAATAACCGAAGATTGAATCAGTGGGCGGAGTCAGGGGTGTGGCTAGAAATAGCAAAACATACCAATTTTTAGCACTTTTAGCATTTCACTGACCAGTTACAGCTTATAACGTTATTTAATTAAAACAATGGATAAACATGTTTATTTGAGGTTTAATTCAGGAAAAAGCAAACACTCATAGGGAATACAGATTTATGTAAAGCGTGTGAAATATAAGCAGGAACAACATGTTACCTTAATGCTTTTACTCTCATTGTTCAGAAATCCATGATTATTTTTTGTCTCAAACATTGAGGTCATGAATACAGGGCTCCTCCTTACCACTCCTGATCCTGCCCGTCACTTCTCCTGCCTCGTCACTTCTCCTGCCCTGTCGCTTTTCCTGCCCCGTCGCTTCTCCTGCCCCATCACCTCTCCTGCCCCGTCGCCTCTCGTTCACCGCTCCTGCCCCGTTCACCGCTCCTGCCCCGTTTACCGCTCCTTCCCCGTTCACCGCACTTGGTCCGTTCACCGCTCCTGGTCCGTTCACCGCTCCTGGTCCATTCACCGCTCCTGGTCCCGTTCACCGCTTCTGGTCCTGTTCACCGCTCCTGTCCTTTCACCGTTGCTGTCCTTTCACCGCTCCTGTCCTTTCACCGCTCCCGCTCGGTTACCGCTCTAGCTTATGCCCCATCACCTCTCCTGCCCCGTCACCTCCCCTGCCCAGTCACCTCTCCTGCCCCGTCACCTCCCCTGCCCCATCATCTCTCCTGCCCCGTCATCTCTCCTGCCCCGTCACCTCTCCTGCCCCGTCACCTCTCCTGCCCCGTCACTTCCCCTGCCCGGTCACCTCTCCTGCCCAGTCACCTCTCCTGCCCGGTCACCTCTCCTGCCCAGTCACCTCTCCTTTCCTGTTGCCTCTCCTGCCCCATCAGTGCTCCTGGCCCGTTACTTTTCCTGCCTCGTCACATTTCCTACCCCGTCACTTTTCCTGCCCGTCTCTGCTCCTGCCCGTTCACTGCTCCTGCCCGTTCACTGCTCCTGCCCGGTCAGCACTCCTGCCCGATCACTGCTCCAGCCCATCACTTCTCCTGTCCCATCACTTCTCCTGCCACATTCACTGCTCTTATCCGTTCACTGCCCCTATCCGTTCACTGCTCCTGTCTGTTACCGCTCCTGCCCATGCCTAATAACCGCTCTTGCCCCATCACTTCTCCTGCCCCGTCACCTCTCCTGTCACCTCTCCTGTCCCGTCACTGCTCCTGACATGTCAACTCTCCTATCCGTTACTTCTCCTGCCCGTCACTTCTCCTGCCTGTCACTTCTCCTGCCTGTCACCTCTCCTTCCCTGTCACTTCTCCTGCCCGTTACTTCTCCTGCCCAGTCACCTCTCCTTTCCTGTTGTCTCTTCTGTCCAGTCACTGCTCCTGCCCAGTTCACTCTGTGTACAACATTGACAAATTACACAAGGTGTCAAGTTCCCCACAGTACTCTGTCTGTGGAAAGCTCCTCTGTAATCACTAACTCTGATCTCACTGAAATGATATGCTAAAGGCAGATGCGAAAGGGGATAATCAGCCTCAATCGGAATGACAATGGGCCTCCCTCAGTCTGTGAGAGCGCAAGGAGGGGCTGCTGCAGCCTCTGGAGTTCAACAGAGAAGTGCGAGCAGCCCCTGGAAGCTGAATGAAAAAAGTTATCTTTTTTAAGTAGGACTATTCTTGCCGTCCCGGGATGCTTTTTTGAAAGTAAGAAGTAGGGGAACGGATTGAAATAATTTTTAGAAGTAGGGGCGCGCCGTGCCCTTCCGTCCCCGCCCACTTCTACCACAGGATTTAACACAGTAATCTAACACACCCAGTGCTTGCAAATGCTGGCAAATTACACACAATGAATGTGGATCTACCAAGTCAATCACTGGGTACTTCTTCTACTGACTAAATACTTTGTCAGTTTTTTGGGGGGGTCGGTAAAATGAAAAAAATTATTTCTCACCTAATACTGCTAGCATTCTAAATGTATACCTCCACCTCCCCAAATCCTCGAGACCCTCACAGGACACGGGACTGGGGTACCGGGAACAACGGGGGCAACGGAGCAACAGCAGGTAGGCGGGAAAGCAAAATGCCTCACCAGCGACTCCCCCCCCTGCAGGAGCCGGCACAAAGTCTCTGCCCATTCCGGAGAAGACTAGAATCACCAGGGACAGTGAGAACGGCGAAAAAAGCAACAAACAGATAGAAAAGAAAAATGCCTCATCAGGAACCCCAGCAAGACACCCTCAGGCCGACACAGATTCTCCGCCCGTTCTTGAGCAAGACTGGAGCACCAGGAGCAGCAGAGGGCAGAGAGAGCAAACAAGCGGTAGACAGGAAAGTAATACGCCTTGCTGGAACACCAGCACGCCGGCACACAGTCTCCGCCCAATCCTGGAAGAAAGTCCGCGCAGCGTCCTCACAGGAGACGGCGCCGAGATGCCAAGGGAAACACAGAGGAAAGGCCGGAGTAGCCCCCAAGGGAGGCAACAGTACAAGAGCGGCTAAGGTGGTTGAACCTCTTTAAAAATAAGATTTGTTTAGCTGGCACAGGGACGCCTTAAACCGAATACGTTACATGCATGCAATCCGGAGGGGTGTGAGAGAAGCCTACGGCAGGACTAACCGGCCGCCATGTTCCCCCTCCCCAGGAAATCTGGTGGCTTGAGTACACGCTAGCCGATGTATTAGGAAAGTTAGATGCAAAACTAGCCCAAAGGTTTGAAGATATGTTGAGAAAAAAAACAATTGAAACTTTTCAGTGTTTTGTTACATGTTAGTGAAATATTTGAGGATAAAGTGAAAATTAAATTCCAATCTATGGAAGGAACAATTTGGAAAAAAGGATGGATTTACTTCAAGGTTCTCCAATGTACGTTTTAAAATTGAACCTGGGATTACAAACATAACTGTTAAAAGATACACGAGAATTTAAAATTATTGCACAGCCTCAACGTTTCAACTATTGTTTATTTTAGATCTTTATTGTGAAAACATACAGAGCTAACACCTTATTTAAAGTGGAATAAATTTATAAGCTAAGTTCAATATTGAATCTATTAGATATAAAATTCGTCTGAGAGTAAAAACACATAGTGCTAATCTTTGAACTATACAAGCAAATCAATATTTTAGAACTCTGGACTAACACTGTGGAAGAAGAATACCAGATATGCTTATGTGATCTGACCTGAAGAAAAAGGTTAAAATAGAATTTTAAGGGCTATAAAAACAATATTTTGATGTTATGCCCGTTGTGTGCGCAGGAACACTTATCCTTACATCACCTTATCTTATTTTCATAATTTTTTCTCTTTGATGTGAAATTGAGCTAATACCTATTATGATGAGGCTGAACATTCATCACATATTACTCAGTTAGAGTACATAATGAAATGTGAAAATATAACATTATGTCCAAATCATGGGCCATTCTTTTCTATTATGTGCATGAAACTAAAAGAAATATCAGGCAATGTTACAAAATGAGCGAAAATGGTAACTATTACTCGGGTTGTTTTAACTCATGAGGTTTTACATTTTTATGATGAATGTGGATTGTTTGGATGAAATAAATCTGCTATTCATGTATTGTTTACGTCCAGAAATAGCAAAACATACCAATTTTTAGTACTTTTAGCATTTCACTGACCAGTTACGGCTTATAACGTTATTTAATTAAAACAATGGATAAACATGTTTATTTGAGGTTTAATTCAGGAAAAAGCAAACACTCATAGGGAATACAGATTTATGTAAAGCGTGTGAAATATAAGCAGGAACAACATGTTACCTTAATGCTTTTACTCTCATTGTTCAGAAATCCATGATTATTTTTTGTCTCAAACATTGAGGTCATGAATACAGGGCTCCTCCTTACCACTCCTGCCCCTGCCCCGTCACTTCTCCTGCCTCGTCACTTCTCCTGCCCTGTCGCTTTTCCTGCCCCGTCTCTTCTCCTGCCCTGTCGCCTCTCCTGCCCCGTCGCCTCTCGTTCACCGCTCCTGCCCCATTCACCACTCCTGCCCCGTTCACCGCTCCTTCCCCGTTCACCGCACCTGGTCCGTTCACCGCTCCTGGTCCGTTCACCGCTCCTGGTCCATTCACCGCTCCTGGTCCCGTTCACCGCTCCTGGTCCTGTTCACCGCTCCTGTCCTTTCACCGTTCCTGTCCTTTCACCGCTCCTGTCCTTTCACCGCTCCCACCCAGTTGTCGCTTTAGCTCATGCCCCATCACCTCTCCTGCCCCGTCACCTCCCCTGCCCAGTCACCTCTCCTGCCCCGTCACCTCCCCTGCCCCATCATCTCTCCTGCCCCGTCATCTCTCCTGCCCCGTCATCTCTCCTGCCCCGTCACCTCTCCTGCCCCGTCACCTCTCCTGCCCCGTCACTTCCCCTGCCCGGTCACCTCTCCTGCCCAGTCACCTCTCCTGCCCGGTCACCTCTCCTGCCCAGTCACCTCTCCTTTCCTGTTGACTCTCCTGCCCCATCACTGCTCCTGGCCCGTTACTTTTCCTGCCTCGTCACATTTCCTACCCCGTCACATTTCCTACCCCGTCACTTTTCCTGCCCGTCTCTGCTCCTGCCCGTTCACTGCTCCTGCCCGTTCACTGCTCCTGCCCGGTCAGCACTCCTGCCCGATCACTGCTCCAGCCCATCACTTCTCCTGTCCCATCACTTCTCCTGCCACATTCACTGCTCTTATCCGTTCACTGCCCCTATCCGTTCACTGCTCCTGTCTGTTACCGCTCCTGCCCATGCCTAATAACCGCTCTTGCCCCATCACTTCTCCTGCCCCGTCACCTCTCCTGTCACCTCTCCTGTCCCGTCACTGCTCCTGACATGTCAACTCTCCTATCCGTTACTTCTCCTGCCCGTCACTTCTCCTGCCTGTCACTTCTCCTGCCTGTCACCTCTCCTTCCCTGTCACTTCTCCTGCCCGTTACTTCTCCTGCCCAGTCACCTCTCCTTTCCTGTTGTCTCTTCTGTCCAGTCACTGCTCCTGCCCAGTTCACTCTGTGTACAACATTGACAAATTACACAAGGTGTCAAGTTCCCCACAGTACTCTGTCTGTGGAAAGCTCCTCTGTAATCACTAACTCTGATCTCACTGAAATGATATGCTAAAGGCAGAGGCGAAAGGGGATAATCAGCCTCAATCGGAATGACAATGGGCCTCCCTCAGTCTGTGAGAGCTCAAGGAGGGGCTGCTGCAGCCTCTGGAGTTCAACAGAGAAGTGCGAGCAGCCCCTGGAAGCTGAATGAAAAAAGTTATCTTTTTTAAGTAGGACTATTCTTGCCGTCCCGGGATGCTTTTTTGAAAGTAAGAAGTAGGGGAACGGATTGAAATCATTTTTAGAAGTAGGGGCGCGCCGTGCCCTTCCGTCCCCGCCCACTTCTACCACAGGATTTAACACAGTAATCTAACACACCCAGTGCTTGCAAATGCTGGCAAATTACACACAATGAATGTGGATCTACCAAGTCAATCACTGGGTACTTCTTCTACTGACTAAATACTTTGTCAATTTTTTGGGGGGTCGGTAAAATGAAAAAAATTATTTCTCACCTAATACTGCTAGCATTCTAAATGTACACCTCCACCTCCCCAAATCCTCGAGACCCTCACAGGACACGGGACTGGGGTACCGGGAACAACGGGGGCAACGGAGCAACAGCAGGTAGGCGGGAAAGCAAAATGCCTCACCAGCGACCCCCCCCCCCTGCAGGAGCCGGCACAAAGTCTCTGCCCATTCCGGACAAGACTAGAATCACCAGGGACAGTGAGAACGGCGAAAAAAGCAACAAACAGATAGAAAAGAAAAATGCCTCATCAGGAACCCCAGCAAGACACCCTCAGGCCGACACAGATTCTCCGCCCGTTCTTGAGCAAGACTGGAGCACCAGGAGCAGCAGAGGGCAGAGAGAGCAAACAAGCGGTAGACAGGAAAGTAATCGGCCCCAATATTTTAATCAAATTAGAACTGCCTAGTATAGTCAATGGAAGACCACTCCAGGATCCTAATAATGTGGTCTTCTCTTTTTTTTTTTTTAGAGTAGAGGTTTACTTGTGCTAGCTCAGAGATCTTATGTGAGATTTGTATACCTAAATATCGAATTTGATGTTTAGTTGTCACATTGCTATGTGGTGTATTCCATGTCATAACTTCTGTTTTTTGGGCGTTAATTAAATAACCAGACACCCTCCCGAAGTTTATCAAGAGTTCCTCTAGACAAGATAGGGGAGTCCCTGGAAAACACCATTAAGTCATCCACATATAAGGCGACTTTCTTTTCCCGCCCTTCCGACTCGAAGGGAGCAAAAGTATAACTAGCCCTAATACTAAAGGCTAAGGGCTCTATATAAAGATCAAACAACAGGGGGAAAGGGGCACCCCTGTCTCTCCCCTCTCCCCAACCTAATTTATTTTGAGAGATTACCATTAACTGTGAGTCGAGCAGTAGGAGTTTTATAGATGTTACTGATTGCTCTGACAAAGTGATCCCCTAGTCCAAACTTTTGAGTCATATAGGTGAAGAAAGGCCAGTTTACCCTATTGAATGCCGTTGCGTCATTGAAAGCAAACATGTTAAGAGTTAAATTATTAATGGAGGCAACATCTATCACACCAATCAATTCATGATTTAAGTCATGAAGTTGAAGACCCTTAATGAACCCCTTCTGGTCAGGGTGGATCAGAGAGCTTATTACCCGGTTCAACCTCCCTGATGGAATTTGCGCAAAGATTTTATAGTCACAATTTAGCAGGGAGATAGGCCTATATGACTCACATTTCCTTGGGTCTTTATTTGGTTTTAAAATCAAAAAGACAAGCCCAATCCCAATACTTGGGGTTTACACAGTTATCTGAAAAGATCCCATCCAATAAAGTGACGAGGACAGGGGCGATCTGTTCTATCAAAGCTATATACAATGCATTAGGGATTCCATCAGTGCCTGCTGCCCGACTCCTTTTTAGGTGTTTCATTACAGACTTGAGTTCTATCAGAGAGATGTTCTGATTTAGCAGGCAGGTCTGATTTTCTGCAAGAGATGGTAGCGACATATCTTCAATATATCTTTTAATTTGGGATTCTGAGACTACTAGGTCTTCTGTATATAATTCCTGAAAAAAAACTTCAAAAGCCTATTCTATTTTGGAGCTATCTAAAGAGACCTCCCCCGAATCAGACAAAATGAGTTCTTTAATTAAATGTCTAGTCTGATTTATCCGAGACTTCCAGGCAAGGAGTTTCCCACATCATTCCCCACATTCATAATTGGTTAAATTACTCACTTCACACTTTTTTCCTAGAAATGTCATCTAGGTGATCTATTAGCAGTTGTCTTTTAGCTATGACCTCTCTACTCTCCTCACTGCCTGAGTTCGTATCTATGTGGGTTTTACTTGCTCTGGAAATATTTTCTTCCAGTTTCTTGATCGCCCTTCTACCCGCCTTGAATTTCTTGGCTGCCAGGCTTATCACACACCCTCTTATAAAGGCCTTGTGCGTCCCAGATTACATCCAATGCAGCTGAGTCTTTATTAGATTCAAAGAAAACACTGTTTCTTCCTTCAACTGTGATATTATTAGGAGGTCTAAAAGTAGTGTTCTATCAAAGGACCACCTTTTAGTTGACACACCTCTAGGCATTTGTAACTCTAAGACTACAGTCGAAGGGTCAGAAAGGTGCTCCGGGACATGAGTTACAGATATTGTGCGATTCAAGAATCTTATATCTGCCAGGAAGAAATCTATCCGGGAAAAGTGCCTATGTTTTTTGTTATGAAATGTAAAGTCCAATGGGCCATCTGATCCCTTATACTTCTTCCTCCAGATATCTATCAGGCCTAAGTCCGTCATCAGAACTTTAACAAAGGAACCCATCTTTGTAGAGACCACCCTGCCCCCATCAGGTCTATCCAGGACAGGATTTAAGAGAATATTAAAATCGCCCCCATAATAATCGGAAAATTAGATTGAATCAAATGGCTATATATAGTGTTCAAAGTTCCCTCATCATCTATGTTCGGCCCATGGTAGCCTAAGAGGGTAGACCATTAATTTAGAATTTTAATATCACCAATGATGCATTGCCCCTTGGGATCTGCCTTAATATCACCTAGAGTTGCTTTGGACAAGTATTTAATAATCAAAGCCACCCCTTCTGTATAGCAAGTTTGAGGGATATGGATAGAAAATTCCATCCATCTCTGCTTGACCCAAATAAATTCCCATTAATCGAGGGTTAAGTGGGTTTCCTAGAGAATAACTATATCATACTGTGATTGACTTAGATATTGAAGAATTCTCCTCTGCCTACTCAGAACCCTAAAGTCATTAACGTTCCATGTTAATATTTTAACAGTGGCTAAAGAAGAGATTAAAGTTATGCCTAAGCCACCATGCAAAAATAGTCATAGACAGCCAGCAAAATAGTTGCTCTAAAACCACTCTATATTTATTTATAATTTCCTGTACATTATACCAATGAGGAAATGTTGTATTTTCTTTTTTCCCCTATTATGCTCCCCACCCAGTGAAACTCAAAAGTAACTTCCTCTAGCTGTGCTCCCCACCCCCAAAGGAACTCTCCCAAAAACGAATCTGGGCCTGTTAGTAATCACCCAGTAGAGCTTATTCTCCCCCTCCGGAAATACATGCTCAAGAAAGAGGGAAACAATAAGTTATCCCTGGACCTTAATTTGCTCTATACAGGGGGACACCTCCTCCGGCTCTCTGAAATTAAGCATTGTGTTCTTTCACATTACTTTCAGAAGAGCAGGGAACCTCAATTGCACTGTCGCACCTAAAGATCTCAGTGTTGGAATTAACTTCCCAGTTCCCATTGTCTGTCTTGTGTTATTCTAGAGAAATCCGATCTGATCCTAAACGACCAATCTCCCTTAGTAAAATAACCAGCTTTAAGTGCAATGGATAAGACGTGTTCCTTCAAAAGAAAGGCTTTAAAATTAACCAAAATTCTTCTGGGAGTTCCTATTTGGATTTTTGGAGGAAAGGATCTCCTTGAATTCTCTGAATGTCAGTTTCAAGGTCTAAAGAATCAATAGCTGGCATAAACTCTTTCAACACATCTATAAAAACGTTTTGATGTTTTCACCCTCCACCCCCTCTGGAACATTGAAAACTTTAATGTAATTGTGTCTACTATTGTTCTCAAGGGCTTCTATTTTGTCCAGCATAGATTTCTCTCCAGCTTGTAATGTTTGAATTTGAGCCCGGTTGTTCTCTACTTCCATATTCAGGGCCTCAACGGAGGCTTCCATGTTGCCAATCCTTTCTGTCATAGCCGAAATGTTAACCTCTAATACTTCACAAGTGTCCTGAATTTTAGACTGATTCTTTTCGGATATGGCAAACTTATTCTTAATCTCCAAAACCCCTCTAACATCCTCATCAGATCAGATTGATCAGTGCTATTGGGTCCTATGGGGGCATTGAGAGACAATCGTAAGGACTTATCAGGGAATCCAACAGGGTCATAATCACAGTCCCCCAGGACCTGGTACCTATTTGCAATTGGGAGATCAGAATAAGCCCCTTGTTCGGCAAGCGAATTATCACATAAAGGATCCACACTTGTTTCAGGCATTTTTTCCAAAAGAGAAGAAGACTCTGCCATCTTCGATCGTGGTATATTTTTTTGATGAATTTTTTGGTGTAGCTGAAAGCATGATCTGAGGGACGGAGTTATTCTCAGTTTAGATACTTCTTTCAGCTGACGTGTAGAAGGAGGTAAAGTTTCTTCAAGGCTAGGATACATCTTCTTACTCACAGCTTTCCTACCAGGTTTTTTTGGCACAGCGCTGCCAGGCCCCAAAACTAAAGGAGCAGCAATGGAGCTGCTTATAGACTTAGAGGAATCAAATATATTATTCCTTAAAGCATATCTGCTTGTGGCCTGGTCCCCTTTCACATTTGCTATACTGGTGGCTCCCGTACACACGGCTGCCAGGCCAGTATCTTCCTCTGTACGTAGAACACAAGAGACCTCCAGCCTTTCTTGATCGTTTTCCCCTACCACTGCCTTCAGGGAGATCTACTGAGATGTACTCAATTCTCTACTGGACACTCTTTTTGCTCGTCTAGGGCTCATGTAGTGGATAGGGAAATAAACAACTTGAGTAGTCAGCCAATGTTGTTTAGTGAAATCAGCAATTACATCACCCCTCAGAAATCCATGTAGGGGAGAAGAAAAAAAAGTATGACTGGGAACACCGTCAAGCCAGTAAAGTTGATTAATTGGGGAGCTTGACTGCAACAAGCTCTGCCCAGAGTGCCCTGAAAAAAATCTTGGCCACCGCCCGTCTTTCAGTAGCTACGCTGCCGGCCACCTGAAATAGCCGACCCCCCGCAGGACACGGGGGCGTCTCCTGCAGTCCACGGGCCATGCTGTCACATAGGAAAAACCAACAAAGGAATGCCTCAAACTCCTCAAGCTAAAAGAGCAAAAGTGTTTTTTAATCAGAGCTGTCCCTTTTAGGTCTGGGTTTTAACCAGTGGTCGAAGTGGGAAAAAAAAGTAGGAGAACTGTGGGTGGAGAATCAGGGGGCGGGAATAACCGAAGATTGAATCAGTGGGCGGAGTCAGGGGTGTGGCTAGAAATAGCAAAACATACCAATTTTTAGCACTTTTAGCATTTCACTGACCAGTTACAGCTTATAACGTTATTTAATTAAAACAATGGATAAACATGTTTATTTGAGGTTTAATTCAGGAAAAAGCAAACACTCATAGGGAATACAGATTTATGTAAAGCGTGTGAAATATAAGCAGGAACAACATGTTACCTTAATGCTTTTACTCTCATTGTTCAGAAATCCATGATTATTTTTTGTCGCAAACATTGAGGTCATGAATACAGGGCTCCTCCTTACCACTCCTGATCCTGCCCGTCACTTCTCCTGCCTCGTCACTTCTCCTGCCCTGTCGCTTTTCCTGCCCCGTCGCTTCTCCTGCCCCATCACCTCTCCTGCCCCGTTCACCGCTCCTTCCCCGTTCACCGCACTTGGTCCGTTCACCGCTCCTGGTCCGTTCACCGCTCCTGGTCCATTCACCGCTCCTGGTCCCGTTCACCGCTTCTGGTCCTGTTCACCGCTCCTGTCCTTTCACCGTTGCTGTCCTTTCACCGCTCCTGTCCTTTCACCGCTCCCGCTCGGTTACCGCTCTAGCTTATGCCCCATCACCTCTCCTGCCCCGTCACCTCCCCTGCCCAGTCACCTCTCCTGCCCCGTCACCTCCCCTGCCCCATCATCTCTCCTGCCCCGTCATCTCTCCTGCCCCGTCACCTCTCCTGCCCCGTCACCTCTCCTGCCCCGTCACTTCCCCTGCCCGGTCACCTCTCCTGCCCAGTCACCTCTCCTGCCCGGTCACCTCTCCTGCCCAGTCACCTCTCCTTTCCTGTTGCCTCTCCTGCCCCATCAGTGCTCCTGGCCCGTTACTTTTCCTGCCTCGTCACATTTCCTACCCCGTCACTTTTCCTGGCCGTCTCTGCTCCTGCCCGTTCACTGCTCCTGCCCGTTCACTGCTCCTGCCCGGTCAGCACTCCTGCCCGATCACTGCTCCAGCCCATCACTTCTCCTGTCCCATCACTTCTCCTGCCACATTCACTGCTCTTATCCGTTCACTGCCCCTATCCGTTCACTGCTCCTGTCTGTTACCGCTCCTGCCCATGCCTAATAACCGCTCTTGCCCCATCACTTCTCCTGCCCCGTCACCTCTCCTGTCACCTCTCCTGTCCCGTCACTGCTCCTGACATGTCAACTCTCCTATCCGTTACTTCTCCTGCCCGTCACTTCTCCTGCCTGTCACTTCTCCTGCCTGTCACCTCTCCTTCCCTGTCACTTCTCCTGCCCGTTACTTCTCCTGCCCAGTCACCTCTCCTTTCCTGTTGTCTCTTCTGTCCAGTCACTGCTCCTGCCCAGTTCACTCTGTGTACAACATTGACAAATTACACAAGGTGTCAAGTTCCCCACAGTACTCTGTCTGTGGAAAGCTCCTCTGTAATCACTAACTCTGATCTCACTGAAATGATATGCTAAAGGCAGATGCGAAAGGGGATAATCAGCCTCAATCGGAATGACAATGGGCCTCCCTCAGTCTGTGAGAGCGCAAGGAGGGGCTGCTGCAGCCTCTGGAGTTCAACAGAGAAGTGCGAGCAGCCCCTGGAAGCTGAATGAAAAAAGTTATCTTTTTTAAGTAGGACTATTCTTGCCGTCCCGGGATGCTTTTTTGAAAGTAAGAAGTAGGGGAACGGATTGAAATAATTTTTAGAAGTAGGGGCGCGCCGTGCCCTTCCGTCCCCGCCCACTTCTACCACAGGATTTAACACAGTAATCTAACACACCCAGTGCTTGCAAATGCTGGCAAATTACACACAATGAATGTGGATCTACCAAGTCAATCACTGGGTACTTCTTCTACTGACTAAATACTTTGTCAGTTTTTTGGGGGGGTCGGTAAAATGAAAAAAATTATTTCTCACCTAATACTGCTAGCATTCTAAATGTATACCTCCACCTCCCCAAATCCTCGAGACCCTCACAGGACACGGGACTGGGGTACCGGGAACAACGGGGGCAACGGAGCAACAGCAGGTAGGCGGGAAAGCAAAATGCCTCACCAGCGACTCCCCCCCCCTGCAGGAGCCGGCACAAAGTCTCTGCCCATTCCGGAGAAGACTAGAATCACCAGGGACAGTGAGAACGGCGAAAAAAGCAACAAACAGATAGAAAAGAAAAATGCCTCATCAGGAACCCCAGCAAGACACCCTCAGGCAGACACAGATTCTCCGCCCGTTCTTGAGCAAGACTGGAGCACCAGGAGCAGCAGAGGGCAGAGAGAGCAAACAAGCGGTAGACAGGAAAGTAATACGCCTTGCTGGAACACCAGCACGCCGGCACACAGTCTCCGCCCAATCCTGGAAGAAAGTCCGCGCAGCGTCCTCACAGGAGACGGCGCCGAGATGCCAAGGGAAACACAGAGGAAAGGCCGGAGTAGCCCCCAAGGGAGGCAACAGTACAAGAGCGGCTAAGGTGGTTGAACCTCTTTAAAAATAAGATTTGTTTAGCTGGCACAGGCACGCCTTAAACCGAATACGTTACATGCATGCAATCCGGAGGAGTGTGAGAGAAGCCTACGGCAGGACTAACCGGCCGCCATGTTCCCCCTCCCCAGGAAATCTGGTGGCTTGAGTACACGCTAGCCGATGTATTAGGAAAGTTAGATGCAAAACTAGCCCAAAGGTTTGAAGATATGTTGAGAAAAAAAACAATTGAAACTTTTCAGTGTTTTGTTACATGTTAGTGAAATATTTGAGGATAAAGTGAAAATTAAATTCCAATCTATGGAAGGAACAATTTGGAAAAAAGGATGGATTTACTTCAAGGTTCTCCAATGTACGTTTTAAAATTGAACCTGGGATTACAAACATAACTGTTAAAAGATACACGAGAATTTAAAATTATTGCACAGCCTCAACGTTTCAACTATTGTTTATTTTAGATCTTTATTGTGAAAACATACAGAGATAACACCTTATTTAAAGTGGAATAAATTTATAAGCTAAGTTCAATATTGAATCTATTAGATATAAAATTCGTCTGAGAGTAAAAACACATAGTGCTAATCTTTGAACTATACAAGCAAATCAATATTTTAGAACTCTGGACTAACACTGTGGAAGAAGAATACCAGATATGCTTATGTGATCTGACCTGAAGAAAAAGGTTAAAATAGAATTTTAAGGGCTATAAAAACAATATTTTGATGTTATGCCCGTTGTGTGCGCAGGAACACTTATCCTTACATCACCTTATCTTATTTTCATAATTTTTTCTCTTTGATGTGAAATTGAGCTAATACCTATTATGATGAGGCTGAACATTCATCACATATTACTCAGTTAGAGTACATAATGAAATGTGAAAATATAACATTATGTCCAAATCATGGGCCATTCTTTTCTATTATGTGCATGAAACTAAAAGAAATATCAGGCAATGTTACAAAATGAGCGAAAATGGTAACTATTACTCGGGTTGTTTTAACTCATGAGGTTTTACATTTTTATGATGAATGTGGATTGTTTGGATGAAATAAATCTGCTATTCATGTATTGTTTACGTCCAGAAATAGCAAAACATACCAATTTTTAGTACTTTTAGCATTTCACTGACCAGTTACGGCTTATAACGTTATTTAATTAAAACAATGGATAAACATGTTTATTTGAGGTTTAATTCAGGAAAAAGCAAACACTCATAGGGAATACAGATTTATGTAAAGCGTGTGAAATATAAGCAGGAACAACATGTTACCTTAATGCTTTTACTCTCATTGTTCAGAAATCCATGATTATTTTTTGTCTCAAACATTGCGGTCATGAATACAGGGCTCCTCCTTACCACTCCTGCCCCTGCCCCGTCACTTCTCCTGCCTCGTCACTTCTCCTGCCCTGTCGCTTTTCCTGCCCCGTCTCTTCTCCTGCCCTGTCGCCTCTCCTGCCCCGTCGCCTCTTGTTCACCGCTCCTGCCCCATTCACCACTCCTGCCCCGTTCACCGCTCCTTCCCCGTTCACCGCACCTGGTCCGTTCACCGCTCCTGGTCCGTTCACCGCTCCTGGTCCATTCACCGCTCCTGGTCCCGTTCACCGCTCCTGGTCCTGTTCACCGCTCCTGTCCTTTCACCGTTCCTGTCCTTTCACCGCTCCTGTCCTTTCACCGCTCCCACCCGGTTGTCGCTTTAGCTCATGCCCCATCACCTCTCCTGCCCCGTCACCTCCCCTGCCCAGTCACCTCTCCTGCCCCGTCACCTCCCCTGCCCCATCATCTCTCCTGCCCCGTCATCTCTCCTGCCCCGTCACCTCTCCTGCCCCGTCACCTCTCCTGCCCCGTCACTTCCCCTGCCCGGTCATCTCTCCTGCCCAGTCACCTCTCCTGCCCGGTCACCTCTCCTGCCCAGTCACCTCTCCTTTCCTGTTGACTCTCCTGCCCCATCACTGCTCCTGGCCCGTTACTTTTCCTGCCTCGTCACATTTCCTACCCCGTCACATTTCCTACCCCGTCACTTTTCCTGCCCGTCTCTGCTCCTGCCCGTTCACTGCTCCTGCCCGTTCACTGCTCCTGCCCGGTCAGCACTCCTGCCCGATCACTGCTCCAGCCCATCACTTCTCCTGTCCCATCACTTCTCCTGCCACATTCACTGCTCTTATCCGTTCACTGCCCCTATCCGTTCACTGCTCCTGTCTGTTACCGCTCCTGCCCATGCCTAATAACCGCTCTTGCCCCATCACTTCTCCTGCCCCGTCACCTCTCCTGTCACCACTCCTGTCCCGTCACTGCTCCTGACATGTCAACTCTCCTATCCGTTACTTCTCCTGCCCGTCACTTCTCCTGCCTGTCACTTCTCCTGCCTGTCACCTCTCCTTCCCTGTCACTTCTCCTGCCCGTTACTTCTCCTGCCCAGTCACCTCTCCTTTCCTGTTGTCTCTTCTGTCCAGTCACTGCTCCTGCCCAGTTCACTCTGTGTACAACATTGACAAATTACACAAGGTGTCAAGTTCCCCACAGTACTCTGTCTGTGGAAAGCTCCTCTGTAATCATTAACTCTGATCTCACTGAAGTGATATGCTGAAGGCAGAGGCGAAAGGGGATAATCAGCCTCAATCGGAATGACAATGGGCCTCCCTCAGTCTGTGAGAGCTCAAGGAGGGGCTGCTGCAGCCTCTGGAGTTCAACAGAGAAGTGCGAGCAGCCCCTGGAAGCTGAATGAAAAAAGTTATCTTTTTTAAGTAGGACTATTCTTGCCGTCCCGGGATGCTTTTTTGAAAGTAAGAAGTAGGGGAACGGATTGAAATCATTTTTAGAAGTAGGGGCGCGCCGTGCCCTTCCGTCCCCGCCCACTTCTACCACAGGATTTAACACAGTAATCTAACACACCCAGTGCTTGCAAATGCTGGCAAATTACACACAATGAATGTGGATCTACCAAGTCAATCACTGGGTACTTCTTCTACTGACTAAATACTTTGTCAATTTTTTGGGGGGGTCGGTAAAATGAAAAAAATTATTTCTCACCTAATACTGCTAGCATCCTAAATGTATACCTCCACCTCCCCAAATCCTCGAGACCCTCACAGGACACGGGACTGGGGTACCGGGAACAACGGGGGCAACGGAGCAACAGCAGGTAGGCGGGAAAGCAAAATGCCTCACCAGCGACTCCCCCCCCTGCAGGAGCCGGCACAAAGTCTCTGCCCATTCCGGACAAGACTAGAATCACCAGGGACAGTGAGAACGGCGAAAAAAGCAACAAACAGATAGAAAAGAAAAATGCCTCATCAGGAACCCCAGCAAGACACCCTCAGGCCGACACAGATTCTCCGCCCGTTCTTGAGCAAGACTGGAGCACCAGGAGCAGCAGAGGGCAGAGAGAGCAAACAAGCGGTAGACAGGAAAGTAATACGCCTTGCTGGAACACCAGCACGCCGGCACACAGTCTCCGCCCAATCCTGGAAGAAAGTCCGCGCAGCGTCCTCACAGGAGACGGCGCCGAGATGCCAAGGGAAACACAGAGGAAAGGCCGGAGTAGCCCCCAAGGGAGGCAACAGTACAAGAGCGGCTAAGGTGGTTGAACCTCTTTAAAAATAAGATTTGTTTAGCTGGCACAGGGACGCCTTAAACCGAATACGTTACATGCATGCAATCCGGAGGAGTGTGAGAGAAGCCTACGGCAGGACTAACCGGCCGCCATGTTCCCCCTCCCCAGGAAATCTGGTGGCTTGAGTACACGCTAGCCGATGTATTAGGAAAGTTAGATGCAAAACTAGCCCAAAGGTTTGAAGATATGTTGAGAAAAAAAACAATTGAAACTTTTCAGTGTTTTGTTACATGTTAGTGAAATATTTGAGGATAAAGTGAAAATTAAATTCCAATCTATGGAAGGAACAATTTGGAAAAAAGGATGGATTTACTTCAAGGTTCTCCAATGTACGTTTTAAAATTGAACCTGGGATTACAAACATAACTGTTAAAAGATACACGAGAATTTAAAATTATTGCACAGCCTCAACGTTTCAACTATTGTTTATTTTAGATCTTTATTGTGTACACATACAGCGATAACACCTTATTTAAAGTGGAATACATTTATAAGCTAAGTTCAATATTGAATCTATTCGATATAAAATTCGTCTGAGAGTAAAAACACATAGTGCTAATCTTTGAACTATACAAGCAAATCAATATTTTAGAACTCTGGTCTAATACTGTGGAAGAAGAATACCAGATATGCTTATGTGATCTGACCTGAAGAAAAAGGTTAAAATAGAATTTTAAGGGCTATAAAAACAATATTTTGATGTTATGCCCGTTGTGTGCGCAGGAACACTTATCCTTACATCACCTTATCTTATTTTCATAATTTTTTCTCTTTGATGTGAAATTGAGCTAATACCTATTATGATGAGGCTGAACATTCATCACATATTACTCAGTTAGAGTACATAATGAAATGTGAAAATATAACATTATGTCCAAATCATGGGCCATTCTTTTCTATTATGTGCATGAAACTAAAAGAAATATCAGGCAATGTTACAAAATGAGCGAAAATGGTAACTATTACTCGGGTTGTTTTAACTCATGAGGTTTTACATTTTTATGATGAATGTGGATTGTTTGGATGAAATAAATCTGCTATTCATGTATTGTTTACGTCCAGAAATAGCAAAACATACCAATTTTTTGTACTTTTAGCATTTCACTGACCAGTTACGGCTTATAACGTTATTTAATTAAAACAATGGATGAACATGTTTATTTGAGGTTTAATTCAGGAAAAAGCAAACACTCATAGGGAATACAGATTTATGTAAAGCGTGTGAAATATAAGCAGGAACAACATGTTACCTTAATGCTTTTACTCTCATTGTTCAGAAATCCATGATTATTTTTGTCTCAAACATTGAGGTCATGAATACAGGGCTCCTCCTTACCACTCCTGCCCCTGCCCCGTCACTTCTCCTGCCTCGTCACTTCTCCTGCCTCGTCACTTCTCCTGCCCTGTCGCTTTTCCTGCCCCGTCTCTTCTCCTGCCCTGTCGCCTCTCCTGCCCCGTCGCCTCTCGTTCACCGCTCCTGCCCCATTCACCACTCCTGCCCCGTTCACCGCTCCTTCCCCGTTCACCGCTCCTGGTCCGTTCACCGCTCCTGGTCCGTTCACCGCTCCTGGTCCATTCACCGCTCCTGGTCCCGTTCACCGCTCCTGGTCCTGTTCACCGCTCCTGTCCTTTCACCGTTCCTGTCCTTTCACCGCTCCTGTCCTTTCACCGCTCCCACCCGGTTGTCGCTTTAGCTCATGCCCCATCACCTCTCCTGCCCCGTCACCTCCCCTGCCCAGTCACCTCTCCTGCCCCGTCACCTCCCCTGCCCCATCATCTCTCCTGCCCCGTCACCTCTCCTGCCCCGTCACTTCCCCTGCCCGGTCACCTCTCCTGCCCAGTCACCTCTCCTGCCCGGTCACCTCTCCTGCCCAGTCACCTCTCCTTTCCTGTTGCCTCTCCTGCCCCATCACTGCTCCTGGCCCGTTACTTTTCCTGCCTCGTCACATTTCCTACCCCGTCACATTTCCTACCCTGTCACTTTTCCTGCCCGTCTCCGCTCCTGCCCGTTCACTGCTCCTGCCCGTTCACTGCTCCTGCCCGGTCAGCACTCCTGCCCGATCACTGCTCCAGCCCCATCACTTTTTCTGTCCCATCACTTCTCCTGCCCCATTCACTGCTCTTATCCGTTCACTGCCCCTATCCGTTCACTGCTCCTGTCTGTTACCACTCATGCCCATGCCTAATAACCGCTCCTGCCCCATCACTTCTCCTGCCCCGTCACCTCTCCTGTCCCGTCACTGCTCCTGACATGTCAACTCTCCTATCCGTTACTTCTCCTGCCCCGTCACTTCTCCTGCCTGTCACTTCGCCTGCCTGTCACCTCTCCTTCCCTGTCACTTCTCCTGCCCGTTACTTCTCCTGCCCAGTCACCTCTCCTTTCCTGTTGTCTCTTCTGTCCAGTCACTGCTCCTGCCCAGTTCACTCTGTGTACAACATTGACAAATTACACAAGGTGTCAAGTTCCCCACAGTACTCTGTCTGTGGAAAGCTCCTCTGTAATCATTAACTCTGATCTCACTGAAGTGATATGCTGAAGGCAGAGGCGGGCGCATTGTCATTCGAAAGGGGATAATCAGCCTCAATCGGAATGACAATGGGCCTCCCACAGCCTGTGAGAGCTCAGGGAGGGCTGCTGCAGCCTCTGGAGTTCAACAGAGAAGTGCGAGCAGCGCCTGGAAGCTGAATGAAAAAAGTTATCTTTTTTAAGTAGGACTAATCTTGCTGTCCCGGGATGCTTTTTTGAAAGTAAGAAGTAGGGGAATGGATTGAAATAATTTTTAGAAGTAGGGGCACGCCGTGCCCTTCCGTCCCCGCCCACTTCTACCACAGGATTTAACACAGTAATCTAACACACCCAGTGCTTGCAAATGCTGGCAAATTACACACAATGAATGTGGATCTACCAAGTCAATCACTGGGTACTTCTTCTACTGACTAAATACTTTGTCAATTTTTTGGGGGGGTCGGCCAAATGAAAAAAATTATTTCTCACCTAATACTGCTAGCATCCTAAATGTATACCTCCACCTCCCCAAATCCTTGAGACCCTCACAGGACACGGGACTGGGGTACCAGGAACAACGGGGGCAACGGAGCAACAGCAGGTAGGCGGGAAAGCAAAATGCCTCACCAGCGACTCCCCCCCCTGCAGGAGCCGGCACAAAGTCTCTGCCCATTCCGGAGAAGACTAGAATCACCAGGGTCAGTGAGAACGGCGAAAAAAGCAACAAACAGATAGAAAAGAAAAATGCCTCACCAGGAACCCCCGCAAGACACCCTCAGTCCGACACAGATTCTCCGCCCGTTCTTGAGCAAGACTGGAGCACCAGGAGCAGCAGAGGGCAGAGAGAGCAAACAAGCGGTAGACAGGAAAGTAATACCCCTTGCTGGAACACCAGCACGCCGGCACACAGTCTCCGCCCAATCCTGGAAGAAAGTCCGCGCAGCGTCCTCACAGGAGACGGCGCCGAGATGCCAAGGGAAACACAGAGGAAAGGCCGGAGTAGCCCCCAAGGGAGGCAACAGTACAAGAGCCCCCAAGGGAGGCAACAGTACAAGAGCGGCTAAGGTGGTTGAACCTCTTTAAAAATAAGATTTGTTTAGCTGGCACAGGGACGCCTTACACCGAATACGTTACATGCATGCAATCCGGTGTGAGAGAAGCCTACGGCAGGACTAACCGGCCGCCATGTTCCCCCTCCCCAGGAAATCTGGTGGCTTGAGTACACGCTAGCCGATGTATTTGGAAAGTTAGATGCAAAACTAGCCCAAAGGTTTGAAGATATGTTGAGAAAAAAAACAATTGAAACTTTTCAGTGTTTTGTTACATGTTAGTGAAATATTTGAGGATAAAGTGAAAATTAAATTCCAATCTATGGAAGGAACAATTTGGAAAAAAGGATGGATTTACTTCAAGGTTCTCCAATGTACGTTTTAAAATTGAACCTGGGATTACAAACATAACTGTTAAAAGATACACGAGAATTTAAAATGATTGCACAGCCTCAACGTTTCAACTATTGTTTATTTTAGATCTTTATTGTGTAAACATACAGAGATAACACCTTATTTAAAGTGGAATAAATTTATAAGCTAAGTTCAATATTGAATCTATTAGATATAAAATTCGTCTGAGAGTAAAAACACATAGTGCTAATCTTTGAACTATACAAGCAAATCAATATCTTAGAACTCTGGTCTAACACTGTGGAAGAAGAATACCAGATATGCTTATGTGATCTGACCTGAAGAAAAAGGTTAAAATAGAATTTTAAGGGCTATAAAAACAATATTTTGATGTTATGCCCGTTGTGTGCGCAGGAACACTTATCCTTACATCACCTTATCTTATTTTCATAATTTTTTCTCTTTGATGTGAAATTGAGCTAATACCTATTATGATGAGGCTGAACATTCATCACATATTACTCAGTTAGAGTACATAATGAAATGTGAAAATATAACATTATGTCCAAATCATGGGCCATTCTTTTCTATTATGTGCATGAAACTAAAAGAAATATCAGGCAATGTTACAAAATGAGCGAAAATGGTAACTATTACTCGGGTTGTTTTAACTCATGAGGTTTTACATTTTTATGATGAATGTGGATTGTTTGGATGAAATAAATCTGCTATTCATGTATTGTTTACGTCCAGAAATAGCAAAACATACCAATTTTTTGTACTTTTAGCATTTCACTGACCAGTTACAGCTTATAACGTTATTTAATTAAAACAATGGATAAACATGTTTATTTGAGGTTTAATTCAGGAAAAAGCAAACACTCATAGGGAATACAGATTTATGTAAAGCGTGTGAAATATAAGCAGGAACAACATGTTACCTTAATGCTTTTACTCTCATTGTTCAGAAATCCATGATTATTTTTTGTCTCAAACATTGAGGTCATGAATACAGGGCTCCTCCTTACCACTCCTGCCCCTGCCCCGTCACTTCTCCTGCCTCGTCACTTCTCCTGCCCTGTCGCTTTTCCTGCCCCGTCTCTTCTCCTGCCCTGTCGCCTCTCCTGCCCCGTCGCCTCTCGTTCACCGCTCCTGCCCCATTCACCACTCCTGCCCCGTTCACCGCTCCTTCCCCGTTCACCGCACCTGGTCCGTTCACCGCTCCTGGTCCGTTCACCGCTCCTGGTACATTCACCGCTCCTGGTCCCGTTCACCGCTCCTGGTCCTGTTCACCGCTCCTGTCCTTTCACCGTTCCTGTCCTTTCACCGCTCCTGTCCTTTCACCGCTCCCACCCGGTTGTCGCTTTAGCTCATGCCCCATCACCTCTCCTGCCCCGTCACCTCCCCTGCCCAGTCACCTCTCCTGCCCCGTCACCTCCCCTGCCCCATCATCTCTCCTGCCCCGTCATCTCTCCTGCCCCGTCACCTCTCCTGCCCCGTCACCTCTCCTGCCCCGTCACTTCCCCTGCCCGGTCACCTCTCCTGCCCAGTCACCTCTCCTGCCCGGTCACCTCTCCTGCCCAGTCACCTCTCCTTTCCTGTTGCCTCTCCTGCCCCATCACTGCTCCTGGCCCGTTACTTTTCCTGCCTCGTCACATTTCCTACCCCGTCACATTTCCTACCCCGTCACTTTTCCTGCCCGTCTCTGCTCCTGCCCGTTCACTGCTCCTGCCCGTTCACTGCTCCTGCCCGGTCAGCACTCCTGCCCGATCACTGCTCCAGCCCATCACTTCTCCTGTCCCATCACTTCTCCTGCCACATTCACTGCTCTTATCCGTTCACTGCCCCTATCCGTTCACTGCTCCTGTCTGTTACCGCTCCTGCCCATGCCTAATAACCGCTCTTGCCCCATCACTTCTCCTGCCCCGTCACCTCTCCTGTCACCTCTCCTGTCCCGTCACTGCTCCTGACATGTCAACTCTCCTATCCGTTACTTCTCCTGCCCGTCACTTCTACTGCCTGTCACTTCTCCTGCCTGTCACCTCTCCTTCCCTGTCACTTCTCCTGCCCGTTACTTCTCCTGCCCAGTCACCTCTCCTTTCCTGTTGTCTCTTCTGTCCAGTCACTGCTCCTGCCCAGTTCACTCTGTGTACAACATTGACAAATTACACAAGGTGTCAAGTTCCCCACAGTACTCTGTCTGTGGAAAGCTCCTCTGTAATCACTAACTCTGATCTCACTGAAATGATATGCTGAAGGCAGAGGCGAAAGGGGATAATCAGCCTCAATCGGAATGACAATGGGCCTCCCTCAGTCTGTGAGAGCTCAAGGAGGGGCTGCTGCAGCCTCTGGAGTTCAACAGAGAAGTGCGAGCAGCCCCTGGAAGCTGAATGAAAAAAGTTATCTTTTTTAAGTAGGACTATTCTTGCCGTCCCGGGATGCTTTTTTGAAAGTAAGAAGTAGGGGAACGGATTGAAATAATTTTTAGAAGTAGGGGCGCGCCGTGCCCTTCCGTCCCCGCCCACTTCTACCACAGGATTTAACACAGTAATCTAACACACCCAGTGCTTGCAAATGCTGGCAAATTACACACAATGAATGTGGATCTACCAAGTCAATCACTGGGTACTTCTTCTACTGACTAAATACTTTGTCAATTTTTTGGGGGGGTCGGTAAAATGAAAAAAATGATTTCTCACCTAATACTGCTAGCATTCTAAATGTATACCTCCACCTCCCCAAAATCCTCGAGACCCTCACAGGACACGGGACTTGGGTACCGGGAACAACGGGGGCAACGGAGCAACAGCAGGTAGGCGGGAAAGCAAAATGCCTCACCAGCGACCCCCCCCCCTGCAGGAGCCGGACAAGACTAGAATCACCAGGGACAGTGAGAACGGCGAAAAAAGCAACAAACAGATAGAAAAGAAAAATGCCTCATCAGGAACCCCAGCAAGACACCCTCAGGCCGACACAGATTCTCCGCCCGTTCTTGAGCAAGACTGGAGCACCAGGAGCAGCAGAGAGCAGAGAGAGCAAACAAGCGGTAGACAGGAAAGTAATACGCCTTGCTGGAACACCAGCACGCCGGCACACAGTCTACGCCCAATCCTGGAAGAAAGTCCGCGCAGCGTCCTCACAGGAGACGGCGCCGAGATGCCAAGGGAAACACAGAGGAAAGGCCGGAGTAGCCCCCAAGGGAGGCAACAGTACAAGAGCGGCTAAGGTGGTTGAACCTCTTTAAAAATAAGATTTGTTTAGCTGGCACAGGGACGCCTTAAACCGAATACCCGTTACATGCATGCAATCCGGAGGAGTGTGAGAGAAGCCTACGGCAGGACTAACCAGCCGCCATGTTCCCCCTCCCCAGGAAATCTGGTGGCTTGAGTACACGCTAGCCGATGTATTTGGAAAGTTAGATGCAAAACTAGCCCAAAGGTTTGAAGATATGTTGAGAAAAAAAACAATTGAAACTTTTCAGTGTTTTGTTACATGTTAGTGAAATATTTGAGGATAAAGTGAAAATTAAATTCCAATCTATGGAAGGAACAATTTGGAAAAAAGGATGGATTTACTTCAAGGTTCTCCAATGTACGTTTTAAAATTGAACCTGGGATTACAAACATAACTGTTAAAAGATACACGAGAATTTAAAATTATTGCACAGCCTCAACGTTTCAACTATTGTTTATTTTAGATCTTTATTGTGTACACATACAGCGATAACACCTTATTTAAAGTGGAATAAATTTATAAGCTAAGTTCAATATTGAATCTATTAGATATAAAATTCGTCTGAGAGTAAAAACACATAGTGCTAATCTTTGAACTATACAAGCAAATCAATATCTTAGGACTCTGGTCTAACACTGTGGAAGAAGAATACCAGATATGCTTATGTGATCTGACCTGAAGAAAAAGGTTAAAATAGAATTTTAAGGGCTATAAAAAAAATATTTTGATGTTATGCCCGTCTCTTCTCCTGCCCTGTCGCCTCTCCTGCCCCGTCGCCTCTCGTTCACCGCTCCTGCCCCATTCACCACTCCTGCCCCGTTCACCGCTCCTTCCCCGTTCACCGCTCCTGGTCCGTTCACCGCTCCTGGTCCGTTCACCGCTCCTGGTCCATTCACCGCTCCTGGTCCCGTTCACCGCTCCTGGTCCTGTTCACCGCTCCTGTCCTTTCACCGTTCCTGTCCTTTCACCGCTCCTGTCCTTTCACCGCTCCCACCCGGTTGTCGCTTTAGCTCATGCCCCATCACCTCTCCTGCCCCGTCACCTCCCCTGCCCAGTCACCTCTCCTGCCCCGTCACCTCCCCTGCCCCATCATCTCTCCTGCCCCGTCACCTCTCCTGCCCCGTCACTTCCCCTGCCCGGTCACCTCTCCTGCCCAGTCACCTCTCCTGCCCGGTCACCTCTCCTGCCCAGTCACCTCTCCTTTCCTGTTGCCTCTCCTGCCCCATCACTGCTCCTGGCCCGTTACTTTTCCTGCCTCGTCACATTTCCTACCCCGTCACATTTCCTACCCTGTCACTTTTCCTGCCTGTCTCCGCTCCTGCCCGTTCACTGCTCCTGCCCGTTCACTGCTCCTGCCCGGTCAGCACTCCTGCCCGATCACTGCTCCAGCCCCATCACTTCTCCTGTCCCATCACTTCTCCTGCCCCATTCACTGCTCTTATCCGTTCACTGCCCCTATCCGTTCACTGCTCCTGTCTGTTACCACTCCTGCCCATGCCTAATAACCGCTCCTGCCCCATCACTTCTCCTGCCCCGTCACCTCTCCTGTCTCTTCTGTCCAGTCACTGCTCCTGCCCAGTTCACTCTGTGTACAACATTGACAAATTACACAAGGTGTCAAGTTCCCCACAGTACTCTGTCTGTGGAAAGCTCCTCTGTAATCATTAACTCTGATCTCACTGAAGTGATATGCTGAAGGCAGAGGCGGGCGCATTGTCATTCGAAAGGGGATAATCAGCCTCAATCGGAATGACAATGGGCCTCCCACAGCCTGTGAGAGCTCCCCCCCTCTTTTCTCTTCTTTTCTTTTCTTCTCCAGTGGAGGGAGAACAATAGATATATATGACCGCCAACTGTGTACCTATATCTGTATATATATATTTTTGTACGACCTTCTTTTGTATACCAATAAAAATTTCCAATAAAAAAAAAAAAAGAAGTAGGGGCACGCCGTGCCCTTCCGTCCCCGCCCACTTCTACCACAGGATTTAACACAGTAATCTAACACACCCAGTGCTTGCAAATGCTGGCAAATTACACACAATGAATGTGAATCTACCAAGTCAATCACTGGGTACTTCTTCTACTGACTAAATACTTTGTCAATATTTTGGGGGGGTCGGCCAAATGAAAAAAAATTATTTCTCACCTAATACTGCTAGCATCCTAAATGTATAGCTCCACCTCCCCAAATCCTTGAGACCCTCACAGGACACGGGACTGGGGTACCAGGAACAACGGGGGCAACGGAGCAACAGCAGGTAGGCGGGAAAGCAAAATGCCTCACCAGCGACTCCCCCCCCTGCAGGAGCCGGCACAAAGTCTCTGCCCATTCCGGAGAAGACTAGAATCACCAGGGTCAGTGAGAACGGCGAAAAAAGCAACAAACAGATAGGAAAGAAAAATGCCTCATCAGGAACCCCCGCAAGACACCCTCAGTCCGACACAGATGCCTTAAACCGAAAACGTTACATGCATGCAATCCGGAGGAGTGTGAGAGAAGCCTATGGCAGGACTAACCGGCCGCCATGTCCCCCCCCCCCAGGAAATCTGGTGGCTTGAGTACATGCTAGCCGATGTATTAGGAAAGTTAGATGCAAAACTAGCCCATAGGTTTAAAGATATGTTGAGAAAAACAATTGAAACTTTTCAGTGTTTTGTTACATGGTAGTGAAATATTTGAGGATAAAGAGAAAATTAAATTCCAATCTATGGAAGGAACAATTTGGAAAAAAGGATGGATTTACTTCAAGGTTCTCCAATGTACGTTTTAAAATTGAACCTGGGATTACAAACATAACTGTTAAAAGATACACGAGAATTTAAAATTATCGCACAGCCTCAACGTTTCAACTATTGTTTATTCTAGATCTTTATTGTGAAAACATACAGAGATAACACCTTATTTAAAGTGGAATAAATTTACAAGCTAAGTTCAATATTGAATCTATTAGATATAAAATTCGTCTGAGAGTAAAAACACATAGTGCTAATCTTTGAACTATACAAGCAAATCAATATCTTAGAACTCTGGTCTAACACTGTGGAAGAAGAATACTAGATATGCTTATGTGATCTGACCTGAAGAAAAAGGTTAAAATAGAATTTTAAGGGCTATAAAAACAATATTTTGATGTTATGCCCGTTGTGTGCGCAGGAACACTTATCCTTACATCACCTTATCTTATTTTCATATTTTTTTCTCTTTGATGTGAAATTGATCTAATACCTATTATGATGAGGCTGAACATTCATCACATATTACTCAGTTAGAGTACATAATGAAATGTGAAAATATAACATTATGTCCAAATCATGGGCCATTCTTTTCTATTATGTGCATGAAACTAAAAGAAATATCAGGCAATGTTACAAATGAGCGAAAATGGTAACTATTACTCGGGTTGTTTTAACTCATGAGGTTTTACATTTGATGGTGAATGTGGATTGTTTGGATGAAATAAATCTGCTATTCATGTATTGTTTACGTACGAATTTAAATATTTATGATATTCATAAAAATGGATGTGAATATTTTACTATGTATTATGGTTTGTTTGGTAATATTGGCATTAATCAAACATTAAATAAACATTAAATAAATAACCTTGAAATATTGCACTACAGTGTGCCGGAAACTTCACTTTTCCATGCCTCAAAGGTGACTGGGCTCCACCCATTATGATGAACAGATCACTGGTATTTTAGCGTAGAAGTAGGCAATGTAGGTCTCTTTCGTGCTATGCATTTTTCTCCACAAGTTATTTTGTGGGTGATTAACTAGAAGTGTTGCATCGCAAGCATAGTAATGTGTCTGCCTTCTCCATCTTCCTCCTTCGGCCTGCCTGCCTATTTGGTGGCATCAGTTAGACGCCTACCACAAGGAAGAGATTGTTTGAGACTTTCTCTGTCTTAGCCCATCCGGACCTACACATCCCCACCACACAGGTGGCTGGGCCCTTCTCACTGCAGTTATCAGATCACTGATCTTTTGGTGCTGATGGTGAGCTTGTGGTTTTTGCTCTGCATCTTTTTCTCCAAAGGTTGATCTGGGCGATGAGTCTACGTTCTGGCATCTAGAAATCCAGAACTGGAACCAATTCTCCCTCAAGAATACCTGCACATGCACATCTCACTGCTCCACCCCCACGCAAAAGTGCAAAGACGAGGCATGAACAATCTCTGACAGCTCCCACGTAGGACACACTATACACCTATACTCTTGCCAAACATCAGCGCCTAATTGTTTTAAGTTTACTCGCACTCGTTTCCACATCACTACAAGATGAGAAGTGGCAACATATGACAATCAAAGCAAAACTCTGATCATTATGCACACAACCAAAACAATTCCTACCTAGGCCACTCTGTGACCCAACACCCTTCCCACTAATCACACACAATATGTAGCTTGATGCCCCTGCGCAAGGAACTTCGATGTCTTGTCAGGATTGTGAAGTGCTACATAAGTGCACCTACAACAATCTACAATAACAAAGGCGTAATTCACTGCAGAGTGCATGAGGACTCAGCCACTCCACTTGACATCAGAACTCCAATTGCACCCTACAGGCCTAAAACTCCGGTACAAATAACCATTATTATTCTTGTATGCCACTTGAATAGGGTCGATCTGACATTATTATGGCATAATGGCTCTTCGGGGGCCTAGGGATGAATTTATAAACAGGTCTTAGTTTTTAAGTGCAGGGAAGAGTCTGATTTGTTTTATGGAGATATGTAGTCAGTGGAGTGAAGTATGTATCAACCACTAGCCTGTGATGCAAAAGATGTCCAATCCAATTTCATCTAGCACTAAGAATTGGTCTTTGGTGATGTCAGCACTGTACACATTATGGGATGAAGTACCCCTAGTGTATGCTATAAGCATATTGCAAGTCAGTCATGAGATCAAAGACCATAGAGTGGAATGCGGCAATCTGCAATATCCTTTTATGAATGGTAGTGGGTATTGTCTTCCTTATAACATATGATCACAGTAATACTCTAATACTCTTTTGCTTTCATGTGTTTTGCTCCTTCTAAGAGGAGGTTGTGAACGCTCTACAACGAAAAACTAAACATGGCAATATGTTTATGTAAGTTACAGTTTAAACTAAGTCACTTTCAAAATGAATTGTATCCGGCCGGTAGAGTTTCCCTATTCGTGTAATGAGCTCCAGGAGGTGCAATAAAGAATCCATAAATAGGGGAGTGGAGCTAAATCTTGACTGAGATGGTGGCTCACTAGGCTTGCTCCGCTGCACCTGACCTGCTTCGGCTAAATCGTGTCCGCACCGCCTGCCTCCCGGAGAACCCTTGGGCCCTCCACCATCTTACACTGGCTGGGGACAGACCCGCAGCCTGCCAACAGCGCCCACACCAGCTTCTCTACTGGCCACTTGCAGCGGCCTTGGATTGGCCATATGGCGCTTCTCTACTCTGTGGCCACTCTCCCGTTTCACACCGCCAGAGCAAGGACCTTACCTTACAGCAGAGGTCTTCAAACTTTTTGATGCCGAGACCCCCCTGTCAACCTTTTTTAGGCTTAAGGACCCCCTCCAGACAAAAATGTATAGAACTTGGTCCTCTACATCATTGCCAACTATCCAGCGGTGGCCAGCTCAGATAAGCGCGGTAGACGTAGAGGGGGAAGGCGACAAGCTAGGTATTTATTTATTTATTTAATTATACCTAGTCCGTAGTCTATCGACTTCCCTGCCCATCCTGCCACACCCGCTTACCTGAGCCGGCCGCCGCTGGATAGGTGGCAATGATGAGGAGGACCAAGTTCTATAAATAAATAAATTAAACAATGTTTAGCAAACCAAAGGTCAGTGAGCTTGGGGGGGTGGTCAAAGGTGTGGCTAAAAACAATGTGCCTCATTTATGAGGCGTTCGCGTAGGGCAGCGCCGCAAGTCTTTTTGCTGTGCTGCCCTACGCCAATGTCAAAGGGCAGGAATTCGCCTTATTTATGAAATATGTTGCATTCCTGTCCTTTCACTCTGCATTGGCGCACAAATTGCTGCCAAGTCTCCTTGGTGGTAACTAGGCTTTAAACATGCATTGATCATATCTCCAGTTTTCCTATCCTAACATTTCCTATCAAGAGGGAAAGTTTCAGTTCTATTAAAGACATTGAGGTGAGGATTATCCTACCCAACAACCTTGTAATGAAGATTCTCCCTTCCTGTGAATGATATAATTAAGAATTCGTTTTTTCAGAGTAAAGGCTAAATTATTATTCATAAGTTCACATGATGTATTGATTTTTTTAACTTATGTTTATAGACATTTAAGAAAAGTGGAAAAATACCAATTAGTTTCATAGCTCTGCTACGTTTCACATAACAGATGATACACATCACAGTTATAGCTTAGCATGCAAACAATTAACACACACAGAATCGCGTGGAATAGGCACAGTAGAGTGCAAAGACATAACCCAGTTGCACAAAAGTAAGATGCTCCTCTCGCCCATTCCTGGTACATCTTTTCGAAACCAACCAAAGCAGTGTCACTGTAATGATGAAAGTTGTGTATCTCACGTGGTCTGAAAGACTCTGGGGCAGGAGGTAGAGGATTTGAAAACATGGAAAGTATCTAAAATAATAAGGAAAAGCCAAACTGTTTCAGTTGCACTGCTGACAGCAAGTGATAAAGGGCATGATGTGCTGATATGTAACGAGGTTACTATTGAACTGGATAACATACGTTTGCGTTCTCCTTGGTTTGGAGCTGAAGCGTGGTCAGTGAAAGGAGAGGACAGAGCTTGTTCGCATGAAGCAAGAGGAAAATGAAGAGTAGACTGAGGATAATGTATGGGACTGATTGTCAAGACTGGCGGTCTATATATTTTATTGTAATTAAATATCTTTGTGTTCTTGAGAACTATAATTTTACAGTTAAATAAATGACCTTGGAAATGACAGCTGTTCTCATGAAGGTGAAGAAAGACAGAGTAATCCTCCCGTCTGTCCTTCCCAGAATTGAAACCCTTCTTTATTGAGGACTTGAAATGTTTATGTTGCTCCTCAGTCGGACTCTCCGAAAGTCATTGGCACCTAATGTAATCATCGAGTCAAGGACACAGAGTCATTGGCGCCCCCCTGGGAACACATTCACGCCCCACCAGGGGGGAGCGCCCCCCATTTTGCGGTGCTGCCAGTTGTGCGCGGCACCGATAAGCCGCCTGCCTGCCCCTGCACTATAACGACAGGGGACGTACATCATGAGCCTCTTCACTGCCTGACAGCCCAACACCAGGCGGGCACGACCACCCTTATCTCTGCAGGCTGCCATGGCAGGGGCTCTCAGGTGATGGTGTCTCCGACGGGATAAAGACACCAATACACAGAAAGCTACCTGAGTGCTCCCACCCGATTCACCCAAATCTTCCGTCTTCTTGGGGAGCCCCTTCATAATTTTGGCAGCCATCTTGCATTCACCCAGCCGTTTCAACCTGCAAATTCTCCTCTGGTCACTTTTTGCCACCATCTTCAGTCTCTGGACCTGAGGGGACATTAACTTTCAAGCCTCTCCGCAGATTGCCCCTGCCTTATCCGTTTTCATACCCCTCACAACCTCGGGAGCCATTTTGTATTAGGACAACTGCCCTAACCGGCAATTATTTCTTGCCTGACCCTTTGGCCCTGGATTTCAGCCTCTGGACCTGAGGTGACTTCACTCCTCAAGCCCTCAACCCCCACTGATTGCCCTTACCTTACCCACTTTCTACACTGTGAGAGTCCCTGTTACTTTTCCAGACAGCTATCTTTAATTTGCGCAGTTACACCTACTACTTGCTTCCTGACACATTGCCCTTTTCCAACGCTGCTCACTATCCTACTGTTTGACTCAGATTTGTGATTCCCCTTCACTGCTATTTCTCCTGTTCTGCTGGCGCTTTGCCAAAACTCACTGCCAAAGCTCTTCGCCAACTTCTTTTCTCAAAAGCATTAACAGGCCAACGACCCCCTACGGCGCAAGCCACTTCTTCAGCGAATGACTCAACAAACCTGGATGTCATCCTTGTGGAATTAAAGTCCATCAAGGCTTTAACAACAGTTGAACATGTCAAAGGTGGCTGCTGAACTTCAGAGTCTTTGCAAGGATTGAGGGATTTTACCTCTTTTCAATCGTAACTTGCTTGCACCAATGCAAGGGGAATGGAATTGAAAGCAAGAATGGACCACTCTCCAGATCTGTCCTCTGAACTATGGAACCTACAACCAATGGTCACTGACCTGGAGGACCACAGCTGGTGCCACGACATCTGCCTTTTTAGGGTATCAGAACAGATGGAAGGCCCCAATGCCAGGCAATTCCTTGCTACATGGTTGCCAATCCTCTTAAATACCACCTTTGACCCACCCCTGGAGTTTTTAGAGGGGGAACTGCCTAAAGACCAGATGAGAATCCACTTTGGATAACCCACAACTGATTATAGCCTGTCTCCTGCCACATGAACAAGCATGTTCCAGTCTTCAAATGATCTGTCCCCACAATCCTTATCTCCATGATGGCAGGAGAATCCCGGTGTCAGCTGACTACTCCCTCAAAACCACTCTTCTCGTACGGCAGCTCCTGGCCAACAACCTGCCGCTAAACGCTAAAGGTATCTGCTATGGCCTTCTTGACCCAGCAATTATGCTCATTACACTTAACGGCACTAACCATAAATATTTTGACCCCACCCTCTAGGAATTATTCCTAGACATGGTTGAGGACCCCTCAATGGATGTAACGGGGACTCCTTCTGCGCACCATGTCATACCCTCTGGACCTGAGGTGACTTCACTCCTCAAGCCCTCTACCCCCCACTGATTGCCCTTACCTTACCCACTTTCTACACTGTGAGAGTCCCTGTTACTTTTCCAGACAGCTATCTTTGATTTGCGCAGTTACACCTACTACTTGCTTCCTGACACATTGCCCTTTTCCAATGCTCCTCACTATCCTACTGTTTGACTCAGATTTGTGATTTCCCTTCACTGCTATTTCTCCTGTTCTGCTGGAGCTTTGCCAAAACTCGCTGCCAAAGCTCTTCTCCAACTTCCTTTCTCAGAAGCATTAACAGGCCAACGACCACCTACTGCGCAAGCCACTTTTTCAGCAAATGACTCAACAAACCTTGATGTCATCCTTGCGGAACTAAAGTCCATCAAGGCTTTAACAACAGTTGAACATGTCAAAGGTGGCTGCGGTACTTAAGAGTCTTTGTGAGGATTTAGGGATTTTACCTCTTCACAATCGCAACTTGCTCGCACCAATGCAAGGGTAATGGAATTGAAAGCAAGAATGGACCACTCTCCAGATCTGGGCTCTGAACTATGGAACCTACAACCAAGGGTCACGGACCTGGAGGTCCACAGCTGGTGCCACGACATCTGCCTTTTTAGGGTACCAGAACAGAGGGAAGGCCCCAAAGCCAGGCAATTCCTTACTAAATGGCTGCCAACCTTCTTAAATACCATCTTTGACCCACCCCTGGTGTTTCAGAGGGGATCTGCCTAAAGACCAGATGAGAATCCACTTTGGATAACCCACACCTGATAATAGCCTGTCTCCTGCGCCATGAACAAGCTTGTTCCATCCTTCAAATGATCCATCCCCACAATCCTTATCTCCATGATGGCAGGAGAATCTCAGTGTCAGCTGACTACTCCCTCAAACCCACTCTTCTCATACGGCAGCTCCTGGCATTGAACCTTCAGCTAAACGCTAAAGGTCTCTGCTATGGCCTTCTTGACCCAGCAATTATGCTCATTACGCTCATTATTTTGACCGCACCCTCTTGGAATGGTTCCTAGACACGGTTGAGGACTCCTCGATGGATGTCACAGGGACTCCTTCTTCTGCACACTGTGACATACCCAGTGCAAGCCCTCCCCCACCACCTCTAGTGGCCTCAAAGAACTCCCAATATCCACATGGGGATCTATATCTCCAAAGCTTCAACTCCTGCAATCCCCACAGATGTAGTGGCTCCTCCCCTGGCGACAAGGATAAAGCTTGATCCTGTTAAAACTTAACAGAAATCGACCCGTCACTTCCTCTTGATTGCTCCAATGCAACTTTAGCTATGGCTTTCAATCTCCTACTTCTCAGGTCCGGTGTGGTTACTACTCCCTGACTAAAGTTTGCTCTGCTGTATTCACTGCCACATGCCTTCTTTTTCTCCTTTCCTTCTTGACTACAGACCAACTGTAAGCACATCCAAGAGCTATGAACATCTCAACTCACGTCACTCTAATGCTTGACTGATTCTGATATCGCCATGTCGACCTCTGCCTTTGCAGTACTCTCCCCCAACAATCAGGGCCTCAATAGCAACATCAAGCGCAAGAAAGAACTATACTTCCTGGCCTCCCATAACCCAAACATAGTGTTGCTTAGGGAACACATCGATTGGAAACGGAGTCCCAAAAGCTTGGGTAGAAACTGTACTTTATGCATGTGGTACACCCTTCAAGAAAGATAGCTCTGCTATGCTACTACACAAAACACTGGTTCCAGAGTAATATATCAACTTGGTCTGACAAGGAAGGGTTTTACGTGCTTGCCAAATTTGCCATGCTATCATGCCATCTCATTATGGAGAGCAACTATGTCCTGAATGGTCCTAAACTCACCTTCTTCTCTAGTCCTCATCAGCTGCTTGAAGTGTCCAGACAGACAGCAGCTCTGTTGCACAGAAACTGGAGCATTACCCAATCCTATCCTTGACCACAGAGGTTCCCCAGAGCTTAGACCCAGCAGACATTGAATAGTAATACTGACCTTGCTTAATGATCACTCTCTTTTAGATCACTGAAGGATTCTACATCCTGCCAGTAGCGGCCTGTGGAGTGAGTTCCGTGGGGCAGTGAGGCGGGGCGGGGTAGGGGAGGGGCAGGGTGGGGGTAATAAACACTGGAATATGGATGAATGGAAGTAAGTAAACAATTAAATAAAATGAATCTCGTTGCTCGCGCTGCATCGCGCGCAACGAAATTCGTTTATGTATTTAATTGTTTACTTACGTCCGTTCATCCATATTCCGGTGTTTACTACCCCCACCCTGCCCCTCCCCCGCCCCGCCTCACCGCCCCACGGAACTCCCTCCATGGGCCGCTACTGCATCCTGCAAACCGTGACTACACTTTCTATTCCCACAAGCATGCCTCAGAATCGAGGCTTGACTTCATTCTTTTTTTCGGGCACACTAGCCCCTAGATTCAAGGCCTGCAACATAATTCCGGACACTGTATCAGATCATTGTGAGCTAAAGGACGATGATGGATTAAACCCAGATCTGTGACTGGGGGTGAGTGTCTGAAAAGTTTCAGTGCTCCATCCATCGTCTCCTTGTGTTTGGACTGGATCAGATCATTTCCTCATTAGAGTGCTTCTGGACCTGACTATCATTTTCCTGCCCAGTGGTCTCTGTAAGATGTCAACTAGGAAGTTCAAAGACCCCAAGGTGAACCAACAAGACTTCCTGGAATCCAACAACGACTTTGTTGAATCTTGCCAGACTTTGTGGGAGGAGTGCAAGATACATATGAACGGTCATCTCACGAGGGAATCAACATTGCAAAAACCCCGGCTGTCTTCCACAACACAACAATTGGAAGATCAATCCTCTCTCTATGCACCCAACACAAGACAACTTCCAACAACTTGTCCAGGCCAATATGAACTTCAACTCATTATACTCCTCCCTGATGGAGAAAGAGCTGGCCCAAATCAAACACTGCCATTATGAGGTTGGTGATAAAGCCAGACATCAGTTAGCACCACAGCTCAAGCAGGCAGACTCCCAATGGGTCATCCAAGCCATTAAGACAGTCTAAGGTGTACACACAACTCCCCAATGAATCACACAGGGATGTCTTGCCTTTAACATGGAGTGCTACACAGCCCACGCGATAGAGGTGCCTAACACAATGGAACACACCTTTTTTGATAGCATGCCTCTGCCCCGCCTTACTGAGGAGGCTGTGATGTGCTAGAAGTGGATGTTTCGCCGCCAGAGATCCTGGAGGCTATGAAACACATGCACACATGTAAGGCCCCAGGGGACAACGGCTTCCCTATTGAGGGATTTCATATTCTACAAGATGAATGCTCTGCTCCAGGCCCCTCTGATAGCAAAGGGAAACTTCATCCCTTCACTCTCAGTTTAATTCAGTGACCATCATATTTCTTCCCAAACAAAATATTGACCCACAACTATGTGACCACTATAGGCCCATTTTGCTGATCAGTGCAGATCTGAAGATCTTAGCGAAGGTCCTAGCCCCAAGACTCTACAAATTCAGCCCCCTGCTGATCCACAAGTGACAAGTGGGTTTTGTGCCTGGGAGATCCTCTAATAATTATCTGTTCCTCACTTTATAGTGGGCTGGTTTCTGTGACTGCTTCATTCTGCTAGTCAAACTTCCCTACACCCTTCCTCCATCTGCTCGGATCAATAGTAATTGCCTCCTCTCGCTGCTCCTCTTCCTCCTGGCGCTTGAGCCCCTGCCGATCAAGATCTGAAAGGCTGCACAGATCTCAGGCATCCCAACACTTGCGTCTGAAAACAAACTCCTGGTTTTTTGCAGACAACATGCTTATGCTCCTCTTAAAGGTAGATACATCCTTCCCAGCACTTATGGCCCTGATGGCTGAGTGTGGCCACTTCTCTGGACACAAGATCAGCTGGGGAAAATTCAAGGCGTTCCTTCTGAACCGCCACACTCCTCTGAATTTGCTAGCCCATTCCTAGTGTCACTGGGTTGCTGGCATGTTAGCTTACATGGGGGGTTCTGAATCGGCAGTGATGTCCTTGCCACATCACATAAAAAAAAACATGGAACTTCTACTGGCCAGCACGACTCTAGACTTTAGAAAATAGTCCAATCTCTGCTTATCCTTCTGGGACTGCATCCAGATGATCAAAATAGTTATGGGGTCTGGATTCAACTACTTGTCTGACATGATCCCTGTGGGGGTCCAGAGACACCTACTATTACAACTGACCAAGATGATCAAGGACTACATCTGGGACGTACAGGAACCTCGCCTTCAACTTTCCAAACGGGAAGCTGAAATGGTGTCGGGGGGCCCTCCAACTCCCAGACATGAATCTTTACTGTAAACTGCACTGGCTGGCCGACCTAGCCTACTTTTACTCCAAGGACTTGGAAAGGCCGGGCTGGGTCTCCATCGAACAGCTAACCCTGATCCCCTATACAAGATCCTCACCCCAGGTAAATGTGCCATGAACCCACTGCTGCAGACAACAGTACAAATATGGGATCCTACACATAATCACCTAAAGGTCCACACCTGCTTCTGCAACAAGGCTCCTATTTGAAATAACAAAGCATTGCAAATAGGCGACAAAACAATCCATTGGACATCCTGGTCTGACAATTTCATCCTTATGGTAGACCCACTGCTTCAAAATGGTGCACTCAAATCATGTCCATCCCTCCAAGAAGAATTCCACCTCGACACCAGACAATACATGTGAAACCTGCAACTCTCCTACTGTGTATCTAGAGTCCTGTGGCCACTGCCGGAGGCCCTCTCGGATTATTTATTCATGATTACTTGCACCATTGAAGTTTCTACGCAGGAGTGGTTTCGAGACTGTATAAAATGTTGCTTGAAGTGCAAAATTCATGACCACTCGGACTACTCGTGAAAGAAAGTTACTATCCAAACAATGATTGGGATAAATTCCTGAACACCCAAGACCGAGGACTACAGGAAGCACGATTGAAATTCTGTTTTTTCAACTGGCACTGGTCTCGCTACAAATTCTCTTGAGCTAATCTTGCCCTGACACAAAAAAGCTGGGGATGTGCGCACCCCCACGGGGGCATCATACACCTAGTAACTACAGGAATGCTGCATTGACATTGTAGTGGCAGATTCCGCTCTATACAGATGACAATAACATAACATGAAGTGTTTCAAATCCACACCATTACCACTGGAATGTTGTACTAGATAATGCCAAATGCACGGAATTACCACAGAAATATTGCACGGTTGTGCGCCAAAAACACTGCATTATTATAGGAGTGAAGCGCTATTGTGTGTTAAACCAGCAGCACTGAATGGGGATACATGCACTGTGCCTCGAAATGCTTTCTAAATTGAAGGCTACCAGACAGTGCAGCTATCTGGGTTGCTTAAGTCTTCTTGGGAACATTCTGAAAGCTTCCCTGGGAATTCATTGTGCCCTTTGCTTACCATTAGCACTGTTGTTTGTAACTCACATTTGCTTGCTTTCAATTTGCTGGCTGTATTTGTTATAGGCTGTCCAGCTTGAGCTAGTACCTCCTGTGGAGCATAGCTGTTTTCAGAAAGTGAGCACTCGTGGAAGAATACAGTACACAGGCCCATAAATTGTGTTCTTATGTTGTATCATTTGCTGTGCATTCAAAGACAGAGGTAAACTGCCAGGCTCTGGCAGGCTCTGTCTACCAAGAGAGCTTGGTGCTTACTTTTCTTTCTCTGACTTCAAAGTGAGAGATAGGCTTTTTTGTAGCACACAACAAAATGTAAATCTGTAAATGAATTGTACAATTATTTCAGAATATATCAGAATTAGGAGAGCACAAATGAAGCACATGTTTTTGTAATTCTTAAGTGTGCTGGTAACATACATGTTAATACAATCGAAACATATCAGTACTCTAAGTGATGACATTTCCTCACATTACCATTTATGGGCTCTATAGTTTTATCAGCTAAACTCTGTCTGTACAAATTTGATTTTTATTTCAATTGAAAATGTGTTGTCTGTACTGGCAATGCACTACCACACTATGCATACTCCACTCTATCACACTACACCACTCCACTCTATGCCACTCCACTGTACGCCACTGTCCTTTACCTCACCCCACTCTGTGGCACTTAACTCTACAACACTCTACTCCCCTCTATGCCCCTCTATGGCACTCTAGGGCACTGTATGACACTCCACTCTACGACACTCCACTCTACGACACTCCACGGCACTCCAAAAAACTCTACTCTACTCTGTGCCACTTGACTCTATGACACTCTTTGCCCCTCCATTCCACTCCACTCTATTCCACTCCATTCTACAACACTCTACGCCACCCTCTCTATGTCATTCTATGCAACTTTACTCCTCTCTACACCACTCCACTCTGCTCCACTCTACTTTACGCTACTTCACTACACTCTCCTCTCCTTTATGCCACTCAGTTCTACGACACTCTACTTTATGACACACAGCTCTGCAAGACTTCACTGTACGACACTCCGTGACACTTCTCCACTGTATAGCACTCCACAACCCTTCACCCCACTCTACGACACTCCACAATGATTCACTCTACTCTATGCCACTCCACAACACTCTCCTCCCTAGTAACTGTTAACAGTGGTGTACAGCAGCCACACTGATGTACCACATGGCAAAAACACATTGGCGAAGCCAATAGCTCTTAGATAGGCATGACCTACCGGCTTTGCCAATTCTTGTTGGGTGTGGGTGACATCCTTTTCATTGCTCATATCCGTCCCCCAGCTCACTGAGACCTCTGATTGCAGGTTGAAGCAGTCGCTGACCATCCTCTTCCTCTCCTCCCTCGCCATCTCGCTTGTATTTGCCATCATCCCATTCTGCAACAATGTGGTGGCACTGGCTGTGGTGCTGGCTGTGGCAGGTCTGGCAATGGGAGGCATCGACACCATCTCCAACATGCAGCTCGTGCGGATCTACCAGAAGGACTCAGCCATCTTCTTGCAGGTCAGTGCATAACTTTTCCGATACGCACGGGCTTCTCTAAGGTGTCGTAACCCCGCTACATTCCCCAACCATGCACATTTTTGAGAGCTACTGAAACCCAGTAGCAAAAAAAAGTACATTGTCAGCTGGTACTTAAGGGAGGGAGACAGACATCATTGTGCAGCACTAAGGCCTACTGCCTGGTCATGGCAGGGTTGGGATCTTGTGAAGACTCACTGTTGTGCAACAGTGGTGCATCGTAGCTAGTCTGAGTATGATACGTGTTGGTTTTTAATTGGGGAAGTGGCACATGCCTTTGTGACAACGTGAAATTTAGTGGCAACCTAGCACATGGCATGGATTCTGATTGTGGGGCATCATGGCGGACATCTTGGCAGAGGCATCTCCTGCTGTATCACTAGATTGATTAATTTCCACCAGAGTATCTGTAAATTGCTTTTGAAATACAGGAGGAGCAGGTAGAACCTGGTGCTGCTATATGAAGGGGGATTGATAATGTGAGGCCATTTAGATAGATTATTGTTAGACGGGGACCCTGAGGGTCGGCCGGATACCGAGGGAGAGATCCCCGGGGGGGGACCGTCTCCGGCGATCGTACAGACAAGTTACCTCCCTCCCCACAAACAGGCACCACACCAAGTCGAGTTCAAGGCTTTATATAAGGTTCTTAAGGCAAGGATATCAGCGATACAGGATATCTTGGACCCGGGGGTCCTCTCACTTCTAGTCTCTGTAGGGAAAGGGGGTAGCGGGACAGTCTTGGTACCGGATCGGTACAGGTAGAGGTAAAAAGGCGAGCTCACAATCCTCGAGCTGGAGTGTCTGTGGATCGGGCCGCGGCAGCGCCAGCAGGCCAAGGTGATAGTCTCATAAAGCAGAGGGCCGCGGCAGCGCCAGCCGGCCAAGACGATGGTTTCACGAGGCAGAGGGCCGCGGCAGCGCCAGCAGGCCAAGACGATGGTTTCACGAGGCAGAGGGCCGCGGCAGCGCCAGCAGGCCAAGACGATGGTTTCACGAGGCAGAGGGCCGCGGCAGCGCCAGCAGGCCAAGACGATGGTTTCACGAGGCAGAGGGCCGCGGCAGCGCCAGCAGGCCAAGACGATGGTTTCACGAGGCAGAGGGCCGCGGCAGCGCCAGCAGGCCAAGTCGATGGTTTCACGAGGCAGAGGGCCGCGGCAGCGCCAGCAGGCCAAGTCGATGGTTTCACGGGGCAGAGGGCCGCGGCAGCGCCAGCAGGCCAAGTCACGGATGAGTTCTTCTCGGGTCTCTCGACTCCAGGATACCACTGCCTTCCTGGTCTGGTCCTGCCCCAGTTATAGGTCTGGTCCCCTTTGATGTCCGGACCCTCGCGCCTGGGGGCCGGGAGGTCCGGGATGAGGGAGTCCAGACACCCAGCAGGGGGGTGGAGCCAGCGCCCAGGGCGGCCGGGGGTGATCGACACCTGGCGGAGGAGAGCCGTTGACGATTCCTTCTCCCATTGACTCGCCAAGTGGTCACTCTGCCTCCTGGGAGGATGGTGGGGCCTCGATGTCGGGGCCGGCCGGGCCCGGGGTTAGGGTCGAGTTGAGGCCACGCGGCCTCGTGCTGCAGTGCCCCAAGATGGCGGCCGGGTCGATGTCGTGGGATAGATGGTGACCCGGGCCAGCTGGGTCCGGAGCTGGTGTCTTGTAGTGGAGGGATTGCAGGGTACTTCGGGTGGTCGTTGGTGGACTCTGGCTGGGGATGCAGGGAGAGCCAGGGTCCTGGTCCCATTGCGGGGAGGGGGGACAGCTCGAACATGCGGCCTGTCCAACATGCGTCCCCCCCAGCTGAAGGCGGGGAGAGTCAGCCATCTTCCTGGGGACTCTCCTCGCTGAGGCGGAAAAAGCGTGACAGGCCGTCGGCGTTGGCGTGGTCCTGGCCTGGACGATGTTCCACCGTGAAGTCCATCCCCTGCAGGGAGATGGACCAGCGCAACAGCTTCGGGTTCTCCCCCCGCATTTGCATCAGCCATTGCAGGGGTCGGTGGTCTGTTTGCACCCGGAAGTGGGTGCCGAAGAGGTATGGCCGGAGCTTCTTGAGTGCCCAGACTACGGCGAAGGCCTCCCTCTCAATGGTGCTCCAGCGCTGTTCTCGGGGCAAGAGGCGTCTGCTGATGAAGACCACCGGATGGTCGACCCCTTCGGCGTTGAGTTGGAAGAGGACGGCCCCCACACCATGATCGGAGGCGTCCGTCTGCACAATGAATTCCCGGCTGTAGTCGGGAGCCTGGAGCACGGGGGCCGTGCACATGGCGGTCTTTAGCTTCTCGAAGGCTGATTGGCAGTCCGGGGTCCAGTTGACGGTTTTGGGGCTCTTTTTGGAGGTGAGCTCTGTGAGGGGCCCCACGATGCTGCCATAGTCCTTCACGAACCGCCGGTAGTATCCGGTGAGCCCCAGGAAGGCCCGGACCTCCGTTTGGCTCGTAGGGGGTTGCCAGGCCTGGATGGCAGCAATCTTGAGTTGGAGAGGGGCCACCAGCCCGCTTCCCACTTGGTGTCCCAGGTAGGTCACGGACCCTTGGCCAACTTGGCACTTGCTGGCCTTGATGGTGAGCCCGGCTTGCTGGAGGGCGTGTAGAACCTCCCGCAGGTGGCGGAGGTGGTCGGTCCACTGGTGGCTGTACACAGCAATGTCGTCCAGGTAGGCGGCGCTGAAGTCTTCCAGGCCCGCCAGTACCTGGTTTACCAGCCGTTGGAACGTTGCCGGGGCGTTTTTCATGCCGAAGGGCATGACTTTAAAGTGGTAGTGCCCGTCTGGGGTAGAGAAGGCGGATCGTTCTTGGGCCCTAGGGGTGAGGCCGATCTGCCAGTAGCCCGCTGTTAGGTCGAAGATGCTCAGGTAGCGGGCGGCCCCCATCCGGTCAATTAGCTCGTCTGCCCGGGGGATGGGATGAGCGTCGGTCCGGGTAACTGCATTCAGCCCTCGATAGTCCACGCAGAACCGGAGCTCAGGGGCAACGCCCGGGGCAGCTGCCTTGGGAACCAGGACGACTGGGCTCGCCCAGGGACTGTCTGAGGGTTCGATCACTCCTAGGGTCAGCATCTTGGACACCTCGGTCTGGATGCAGGCTCGTACCCGGTCTGGTACGCGGTATGCTCGGTGTCGAATAGGAGGGCTGTCCCCGGTGTCCACATCGTGGAGGCACCAGGGGGTGACTCCGGGGGTGAGGGAGAACAGGGAGGCGAACTGCCTCAGGAGCGTTTGGCAGTCTTGGCGTTGCTCCGGGGACAGGGCCTCGGAGAGCTGGACCCCTTCCACTGAGCCATCCTGCTCGAGGGCCCTCAGTAAGTCCGGAAGGGGTTCGGAGTCTTCTTCTGTCCCAGTATCGGTAGCCATTAGGAGGCTGAGTTCGGATCGCACAAAATGGGGTTTGAGCCTGTTGGCATGGAGGACCCGTAGGGGGTTCCGGGCAGTCTCCATGTCGATTAAATAGGTGACGGGCCCCTTGCGTTCGATTACCTTGAAGGGCCCGGACCATCTGTCTTGGAGGGCACAGGGCTCAACCGGGGACATCACCCAGACCTGTTGTCCAGGTTCGAACTCAATGGAGGACGTGTGCTGATCGTACCACCTCTTCATGTCCTCCTGACTGGCCTCGAGGTTGGCTTTGGCGGTGTCTCGGAACCGCCGGGTCTGGTTGCGGAGAGCCAGGAGATACCGGTAGATATCCGGGGGAGTTTTCTGGGGGGGCTGCTCCCAACCTTCCTTGACTAGGCTGAGGGGGCCCCGGACGGGGTGTCCGTACAGTAGTTCAAAGGGGCTGAAGCCGAGGGACTTCTGCGGGACCTCCCGATAGGCAAACAGGAGGCATGGCAGCAGTACGTCCCACTGGCGTCGAAGGGGTTCTTCTAGACCCATAATCATCCCCTTGAGGGTGCGGTTGAATCTCTCGACCAGTCCGTTTCCTTGCGGGTGATAGGGGGTCGTGAATTTGTAGGTGACCCCGCATTGCTGCCAGAGGGACTTCATATATCTGGAGATAAAGTTCGTGCCCCTGTCACTGACGACCTCCCGGGGGAACCCCACCCGGGAGAAGATCCCCATCAGGGCCCGGCCCACCACGGGGGCCGTCACAGTCCGAAGAGGGATGGCCTCGGGATAGCGGGTGGCGTGGTCTACAAGGACCAGGATGAACCGGTGTCCTTGGGCTGTTCGAGGGTCGAGGGGCCCCACAATGTCTATTCCCACTCGTTCAAACGGGGTGGTGACGACAGGAAAGGGTTGTAATGGTGCTTTGATTTTTCGGCCACTTTTTCCGCTGGCCTGGCAGGTGGGGCAGGCCTTGCAGTGGTTGGTGACATCCTTCCGCATGTGGGGCCAGAAAAAATGGGTCACCAGGCGGTCGTAGGTTTTATCCTGCCCCAGGTGTCCGGCAAGGGGGACATCGTGGGCTAAGTTCAGGAGGAAGTCTCGGAAGCGAAGGGGCACCACCAGCACCCGACTGGCCCCTAGTTCTGCAATTTTCTGCTCGCTGTAGAGCAGGTCTTGGTCCCAGTAGATCCAGTGGGCCCCCGAGGTATCCCCGGTGCTCTGGGCCAGGGCTTGCTGCCGGAGTCCTTCGAGAGAAGGACAGGTTTTTTGCTCGGCCCGGAATTGTTCCTGCGTGGGGCCTCCCTCCTGCCGCCATTGTGCCAGGTCAGGGACGTCCCGAAGCTGGTCGGGTCCTTCTTCGGTTTGGGTCAAGGGAATGGCTTCTGGGGCGGCCTCCTCTGGGATGAGCGCGGGAGGAGGTTCTGGCCACTCGGGCTCTTCTGGGCTGGGGACCGCGCGGGCGGTCATGGACCGGGTCGTGACGCAGACCCATTCGGGGAGGCCAAGCATCCCCAGGTGCTCCCTCCGTTCGACAGCTGCCCAGGGAGAGCTTTCAAGGTCGTTTCCTAGGAGGCAGTCCACGGGGGCATCATCGCGGACAGTTACTTTTAACATCCCTGTTACTCCTCCCCACTCGAAGGGGACGCAGGCCATGTGGCATAGGCTTTCGGAGTTGTCGGCTGATCGAACAGGGCAAAGAATGTTCGGCAAGATTTGGTCTGGAGTGACGAGGTGGCGTCGGACCGCCGTTACACTGGCCCCGGTGTCGCGGAGGGCTTCCGCCCGGCGGCCATTGATGTTGACCCATTGACCGTACTTCTGTGTGTTGGCGGGAAGGGGGGCCCGCGGAATCATGTCTCTCTCCCCTAAGCAGACCAGTGCCATGGCGGCGGGTGCCCATTCAGAGGGATCGGTCTCGTACTCCTCTTGGTCTTCCGGGATTATTTCTTCCCCTAGGGCCGCCGCTGCAACTTGGCGGGGAGTAGTGTTCGGATTCTTTGGGCAGTTGGGATCACTGGCGTAGTGGCCGGGTCGCTGGCACCTGTGGCACGTAATGTTGGCCCGGAAACCGGCCCGGACGGCAGGGCTTCCCCGGCCAACCGGGGTCGAGGGGTTTCTGGGGGGTGACGAGGGGCCGGGGTCTCTCCCCCGACCCTGACTTCCTCCTCCCCCTCGGGGGCGATACGATCTGGATACTTCGCTGGGTGCGCTCCGGCCAACTCGGGTGCTTTCCCACCGGTCGGCTTCGGCGGCGAGTTGTCGAGGGTCGGTTAGCTTGCTGTCCAGGAGGTGTTGCCGCAGCTCCACGAAGCAGTTGTTCGACAGGTGTTCCCATACGATAAGGTCAAAGAGTTGTTCGTAGGTGGTTACTTTGTTGCCCTTGATCCACCCCTCGAAGGCTCGGCTAAAAAAGTTCACGTACTCCACCCAAGTTGTACCCGGAATCCGTTTGCAGTCGCGGAACCGTTGGCGGTACATCTCAGGTGTGAGCCCGTATCGAGTGAGGAGGGCGGCCTTCATGTGGTCGTAGGAGGTCATCAGCTGGTCCGGGAGTTGCAGCAGGGCGTCCCGCCCTTCGTTGACAAACCTCCCCCATAATCCGGCTCCCCAATCGCTTCGGGGAATCCGGTGGGAGGTCATTGCCACCTCATAGGCTTTAAACCACTGCTGGATATTATCGTTCTTGTGGTATTCCCGGATGACATCTTTGGGGATGTGAACCTTGGGTTCGGTCGAGGCAGACGGGGTCGGTCGTTCGGGGAGCCCGAGGTCTTTATTCTGTTTCTGGATCTCCAGTGCTTTGAGATTGCGCTCATGTTCGTACTCTAGTCTCTTTTCCTCTAGCTCCCTCTGTCTTTGCTTGTCTTCCCGCTCTTCCCTGAGCCGTAAGTGTTCCAGGGTTATTTTTTGTTCTGCCAGCTTGAGTTCCCCATCCAAGCGAAGTCGGGCAAGTTCTAATTCGTGGAGTCTGGTTTTTTCTCTTTCTCGGATCTCTTCCAGGGAGAGATCCGCTCTTTCTTTAGTTGGTGCGGGGCTCGTTTCGGTTGTTTGTGTTCGGGGTACGGCCGTACTCGTTTCTGCCCAAGCTTCTAGGGCTCGTTTGAAGTCTTCCTTTGTGCTAAGACCTGTGGTTGGAAGTCCAAGTTCTATGCAATATTGCTTCAGTTCCCGGTGGTTGTAGTCTTCCAATTTTTCCATCTGAAATTTTTCCGTTGTTCCGCTCTCTATTGACATGGTTGTTGTGTGTGGTGGGGCGAGTGACTTTCTGTACGATTATGCGTAGGTTCGGATCCCGTCGCTGGCCACCAAGGTTAGACGGGGACCCTGAGGGTCGGCCGGATACCGAGGGAGAGATCCCCGGGGGGGGGACCGTCTCCGGCGATCGTACAGACAAGTTACCTCCCTCCCCACAAACAGGCACCACACCAAGTCGAGTTCAAGGCTTTATATAAGGTTCTTAAGGCAAGGATATCAGCGATACAGGATATCTTGGACCCGGGGGTCCTCTCACTTCTAGTCTCTGTAGGGAAAGGGGGTAGCGGGACAGTCTTGGTACCGGATCGGTACAGGTAGGGGTAAAAAGGCGAGCTCACAATCCTCGAGCTGGAGTGTCTGTGGATCGGGCCGCGGCAGCGCCAGCAGGCCAAGGTGATAGTCTCATAAAGCAGAGGGCCGCGGCAGCGCCAGCCGGCCAAGACGATGGTTTCACGAGGCAGAGGGCCGCGGCAGCGCCAGCAGGCCAAGACGATGGTTTCACGAGGCAGAGGGCCGCGGCAGCGCCAGCAGGCCAAGACGATGGTTTCACGAGGCAGAGGGCCGCGGCAGCGCCAGCAGGCCAAGACGATGGTTTCACGAGGCAGAGGGCCGCGGCAGCGCCAGCAGGCCAAGACGATGGTTTCACGAGGCAGAGGGCCGCGGCAGCGCCAGCAGGCCAAGTCGATGGTTTCACGAGGCAGAGGGCCGCGGCAGCGCCAGCAGGCCAAGTCGATGGTTTCACGGGGCAGAGGGCCGCGGCAGCGCCAGCAGGCCAAGTCACGGATGAGTTCTTCTCGGGTCTCTCGACTCCAGGATACCACTGCCTTCCTGGTCTGGTCCTGCCCCAGTTATAGGTCTGGTCCCCTTTGATGTCCGGACCCTCGCGCCTGGGGGCCGGGAGGTCCGGGATGAGGGAGTCCAGACACCCAGCAGGGGGGTGGAGCCAGCGCCCAGGGCGGCCGGGGGTGATCGACACCTGGCGGAGGAGAGCCGTTGACGATTCCTTCTCCCATTGACTCGCCAAGTGGTCACTCTGCCTCCTGGGAGGATGGTGGGGCCTCGATGTCGGGGCCGGCCGGGCCCGGGGTTAGGGTCGAGTTGAGGCCACGCGGCCTCGTGCTGCAGTGCCCCAAGATGGCGGCCGGGTCGATGTCGTGGGGTAGATGGTGACCCGGGCCAGCTGGGTCCGGAGCTGGTGTCTTGTAGTGGAGGGATTGCAGGGTACTTCGGGTGGTCGTTGGTGGACTCTGGCTGGGGATGCAGGGAGAGCCAGGGTCCTGGTCCCATTGCGGGGAGGGGGGACAGCTCGAACATGCGGCCTGTCCAACAATTATGGATAGCTGTTGGATGTTGGACAGATGAAAATAATATTGACACATCAATGTTTTTGATCGTTTGTTAAAATGAGGCGTTTTTCTCATTTTGGGGCCTCAAACAGTTGAAGTGATATGGGAGCTTGGAGGGATGGAGGACAGCTATTGTAGTGTCAATTATCGTTTAGTATGTAGGTTCGATTATAGAGGAGGAAACTCTCCAGTAAAATAGCTTTAGGATAGCTAACAATATTCAATAGTTTATCTAACTTCTACAGGAAAATATCATATGTGCACTCAGATGTTAAAGACGTATTGTTGTCATCGTATGAGGTAACAAAAAAAACAATTTCACAATAAAATTAAATACTCTGTGATTAAAATCGTACTAGTGACAGTAATAAAAGAGCAACACTTTATTTAGAAACAATGGTCAACAGTCATTATTGGGTGGGTATCAGACTCTATTCCCTCTGTCCCTGCTGGTCTAATCTGGTGATGCTCAACATTCTGTATGACCAGCCGGGCTGCAGTATCATTTGCTCAGCAGTGATCTGGGCCTACCCTTGCCAGCATGCCTCTATTTGATCGTACAGATGGTTGACCATGTGAACCAGCTATACAACACTACTGCAAAGTGAATACCAAATACAATGACGAGGGTCACACGTTGTGTGCACTGGTGAGAATTTTCAGTGTAAATAATACTGACAATTTTTCTTAATTGACGCCCAACTTCCTGTGGCCCACCACCAAGACCACTTCCTTTAAGAAATATTTTTTTAAATAAGGAACACACTCATTATAATGAGTGCGCCCTTTCTTTAAAACAATACTACTGCAAAGTGTATTGTTGTTTTATATCTCCTATAACTTAGTGCGAGTATGTCAGTAGGTTTTTTAAATATTGGCAGTAACCTCCTTTTTTGCCTTATACTACTTGGTCCTGTTGGATCTCATTGGATTGATCCCAACATTACCTTTAAGTACATGTCATGTTATACTTAAGGCTGATTCTACAACACAAAGAGAAATGTCCCTTCAGCTATATGATTTAAGGAGGCTCTTCGTCTAGCTTATTGTAAGAGAAAAAAAATGGCAGCACTGCTGCTTCCGTCCTACTAAACATATTTCTGTGAATTCCACAAATAACATACTTAAGCGCCAAAAGGTGGTCAATTACTTCAATTTCTTACGAAATTATTAGGATGCACATTAAAGCAGGCGAAGAAGACCCACTTACAAAACGTATAACAAATGCATTAACTATTACAAAACGAGTAAACAAAAAGACAAAAAAATAGAGGCCTTAAAACAGGTTTTCAGAGTCCATCAGCAAGAAGTACATACTTCACTGTTCCTGCGGTCAGCCTTCTTGCTGGTAAAGTCGGCCTCTCGCTCCTTTTGAACAAATCCTCACATCCATCACCAGGACGAGGTGTGGGTCATAGATGTAATCTATATCTTTACAACCCCACCTATGATGTCCCATGTTGGAACCAGTTCTTTTAAGTTGGCTGAAGGGATTCCCCAGCTAGGCAGATCCTACCGCTCCCGTCAAGGGTGGGTGATTACACTCGCTGTTTAACATGTACTCACTCTTGGGTAGCTTGGCACAGAGCAATCAGGCTTTCCTCAGAGGCAGTGTGTAAAGCGAAGGCACAGCAGTCACTCGCGATAAATACACTGAGTGTCACAACAGAGACTTCACACAGGATGTATGTAAATAACGTTTATATTCAATCATTATAACATGAACATCATGTACTTTGAGGCATAAATCACATATGGAAATATTATTAGCAATACTAGGCTCACTCGTATTGCTATAATATCAATAGTATGCACTCTGTGGACACTTCCTCATCTAACCCCCATAGAGAGGGAGTGCACCCTTATGCAGTGTGACAAGCTGTCCACCCGAGGTCCACCCAAGCAATCCTGATGCTACAGTCCAACACAGTTATAGGGTACACCCTCGGACACAACGATATCAAAGTTATGTACTTACAAGAAATAAGAACACTTTTGATCAGCTCTGTGGGTCAGAGCCATGCAGGTAAACCCAATGTCAAATTTATTGTGCTTTTGGCACCACAGGCCAGTGTCGTGAATCACAGGTGGCCCGCTGACTATCACTCCCAGTCACACACTCACTCGCACTACTACACAATGCAACAGGTACTAGCCCAGTCCGCATGAAACACTCTCGCACACATACCCACTAAGCACCCTTATGCGGTGCTACTGGTACAGCAGCAGCTCAATGGATAACACCCTGCAGACACCGTGGAGACAGCCTCCCTTCACCCTTTGCTTCATCCCTATTGTCCTATACCCCCAGATGGAAGATAACCAGCACCAAGCAATTCAGTTTCCAAACGCGATGAGTTGCAAATTCCGCACCTCCCTGAAAAGGAGGCACAGCAACTGGGGCACTTTGAACTAGGTTGCACCAGGCAATTCTGGTCACAAACATCAAAGAGATGCAACTCGGTACCTCCCTGGAAATGCGGCACTATGCCCGGTGCGCGATGATACAAGTTGCACCAGACCAGTCTGGTCACACACAGGCGCAAGTTCAGTAGAGCGGCATGGTGTAGAATGAGGCACCTCTCAGGGTCGCACCCTGTGAATCGGACATCGCATGCAAAAAGCATGCATTTAGCGTGTCGCACGAAAGAGACGCAGCACAATCTGCGAATCCGGCCAGGCAAAGTCCCGCAACTGATGAATCTGTTCACCGCCAACTAGACACTTATGAGTGTCATGATTCCCACAGTACATTAACCAAACACCTTAGATGCGGGCAACATTTCTGCGGCTCAGCACTGGGTAATCCGGTCTCCAAACACAAGTCTTAATTCCCCGTTCGCACCACACTACCAATTGGGATTTAGTAGCCAAGGTCTGCACTTGAGAGGGCACTGCTCTCCAGATGTCCCTGGTAGATGGTGTAGGTGGTATGCAATGGTTACCACGCATTTTTTACAACGCGGTACCGTTACCACGCTACTTTTACCACGCAAGTCGTTACCACGACTTGCGCTGGGGGGCGCTCCAGGATAGTAAATTGTTTAATTTACTATCCAACTCCTTCCCTAGAGTCCACGGGGACTGGAGTTGGAATAGTAAATAAAAAATTTTACTATCCAGCGCCCCTCCACGCAAGTCGTGGTAACGACTTGCGTGGTAAAAGTAGCGTTGTAACGGTACGCGTTGTAAAAGAACGCGTGGTACCGTCATACATCCGGTGTAGGTCCGTCGTGAGAGATCTTTTATGTCCCTGATATCTCTGGGAGAACAAGAGGCCTGCGTTCGGGTCTTTGGAGAGCACAATTCAGGGTGCCACACTTCTGCAGCACATTGACCCAGGCCAGCCACTATTCATAATGTTATCCTCCATGTGCACAACAGAGTCCTCTTGCAAAGTGCAGCATGCAGTCTGGGTTCTGAGGCCCACATCCCACAACTGTATCTCACCCTTTGCTGAATAATGGCACCCATAGTTATACTGTCATGTGTCTTTGAAGTTTGGGGTAGATTAGTGAGTTTCCCTTTGAACCACAGATGTCTCCCCTAACATGTAGGCCTGTTTGGATTAGGGCCATTGAATTCCGATCTTAATCTTTAGTGGGGCGATGATCCGGCCTCTGGAGGCTAAGTGTCACAACCTCTATTTTCAATCTATACCATTCGGCACTCAAATGGCAAAGGTCTGCCATTCCTGTGGGATGCCCATTGTTTATGGCTGTTGTGTGGGAAATGCACAGATGAGTTCCCTCTGACCCCTGGGACTCTTGGAGCATAGAAATGTCCATATTCTAAAAGTGGCATTTCTAAGCGAGTTACGCCAAAACCCCCTTTACCAATGGAAATGGTTTGGCACTGCAAATCCATTGATTTGAAACATCATTAGGCTACTCCACTGCAATCCACTATTGCAGTCTGAAGTAATATCAACCACCTTTCCATGTTAACCTATGGGAAGAGCAGGCCTCATAGATAGTAAGAACACACATAGGTATTCCTCACTACCTGGGCGCACATTCGCTAGAGCACACACCGACCTGCAATGGCAAGTGGGACACAGAGCCGGACTGAGAACCAAAACCGGCCCTGGAAAAGTGCTCGGCCAGCCCCCTGGGGTGCGACCGAGCTCTTTGCCGGGGCCGGTTTTCGGCCGATTTTGTTACAGGGCCGATTTTGCAGCTATGCTGCAAAAACGGCCCTGTAACAAAAACGGCCCCCAGGGACCAAAACTAGCCCCCACCCTTGCGGCGCACCGGGGGATTGCCCGGTGCCCGCAACGGCCAGTCCGGGACTGGTGGGACAGAGTTCCCAGAACCAGGGGTGCATGTGATCCCGGCCAAGTCTGCACAGCAGACTGGACACAGTTTCAACTAATATGTATGTTTGTGTGTACTCACACGCCTGCATTGGCAGGCAGCACAAGCCATCACTGGCACCAGAGTTGTGGGTGCACACTTACTGAGGCCCACAATGGCAAGCTGATCATGAATTTGCTCACAATAGATACCAACAATGACAGATCCTCCGTGTTTTAGAACATTGAATTAGCATCACTTACCAAAACGGATAGGAAGGGCACATGCACCTTCATGCAGCCAGGCCCTAGCACCTTGAATGTAAGTGCGCCAACATAGGCCTGCACTGGCAGGCCTGACCTGGAGGTTGGAACACCGGGGAGGCAGATATGCGCTTAGCATCCCGCAATGGCAGGCTGGGCACCTATCCACAATGCCAGAGGTGTCAGTGCACATCCGCCAGCCTGCAACGCCAGGCAGGACACGTATTCGAAACAACACCAGGGTCAGGGCGCACACCCCGGTCTGCGTTGGCAGACCAGCCCAAGTTTCGGAATGTCGTGTTAGTGCCTCTTCCTAATCTGTGTAGGAAGGCGACCACACTTCGGCATTGCCTTGACAGTGATGACATGCTCTGGGCCCGGAGGACACACAAGAGAATTGGCAACACCCCAGGAGGCTCCCATGGGAAGAGCCGAACTCCAAGGCAGGGGAAGCTCCCTTTGGAGGGTTCCTCTTTAACTGTGGCTGGGAACATCCATTTTCACCCGCCAACCGTTCAGCCTACCACCACCCCTGGCGCCCATCAGGGCATCCCTGGGGGGTGCCATCGTGGTATAGGATGACCCACTCAGGGTTGGCTGAGGCGTAAGTGAGGCCAGCCTAGGCAGGGGCGCAAATGCGCCCCACAGGTTTTCAATGGCAGTCCCAATACAGGTTTGACAGGCTATCCGGTGGGTGGCACAATTAGTGCTATGTCCCACTACTGCCCAGTGCTGTCCCCACCCCAGGTATTTGGTGTACCCGTTCACAGTGAGTACAAAGGTAAGCACCAAAACCCATCGCGTATGAACCCCCAGCCCAAATACGGGCGGGCAGGTGGACAAATGCACATTCCCCCTGAAGTACAGTGGGAAGTTGCCCAGATTCCTAAGGTTAGGTGGAGATAGTCGGCAAAGACTAGGAGGAAAAAGTGAAACTTTTTTTGGGCAATTTCTGCTAAGAAGGCCATTACCAACACCTTGTGTGAGCTCATCATATTGAATGAGCTTTAGTTAATCACTGCTTCACTGCCAAAAGATATCCTTTACCAAAATGAAATAAGTTTACTGGGATCTTATGCTGGATCAAATTTGGAAAGACCAAAATGAGGGGAGCGCCACTGAGAAATTCCTTAGTCACAAGCACTGTTTTACCTTTGAACCATACCTGGATAGGATATGCCCTGCCCAATCGAAAAGTCTGTATCTAAAGTTCAGAATCAGCAACTTGCCACTAAACTCTTTCACTACTAAATGGGACAAAAAATGCCCCTTAACTTCCGCTTGCCCTTTTGCCCACAGTTTGAAGAAAATGTGGATAATTGTATTTTTTCTGTTCCAGTTACACTCTCCCACGGAAGAAATGGATCATCCCTGTATGCAAGTTATTGGATGTTATCCAATACTGGGAAGCATCTAGGATATTAAGACACGACACAAAAGAGTACATTGTGTTTGCTGTTTCTAGATTCCTAACGTGGGCATGGAGAAAAAGGTCAAATAAGTTATCCCAGACAGTCTAGATGGATGCTACTTTGGACCCAATGTCTTTAACCTAAAGACATTGGGTCTACTTACATTCTAAAGTTTGAAGCTGCTGGTTAAACTTTTAACAAAATCATGTATGTATTGTTTTTAACCTACTCATGTTTTTTTATGAGTGATAGTGTCGTGTATTTCTATAGGTTCTGAATCGATCCCCCTATTCCTGACCCTATTCTGGTTAAACTTACTAGCTAGTTAACTAACAGTCAGCCCATGAGGCAAGAAAACCCCCATGATGCAGATACCGTTATCTGACGCAGTCACACTACGGCACAGGAACGTGTTATCTGATTAGGTCATAACGCTTGAGATCTAATTAGACAAGCGATATTCCTCCAGCCCCTGATAAGGCATACGACGTTCTCATAACAAATCAAACCTATGACAACCTGGATAATCCGTGCGGCCATTGTTTTGATTTCACAGAGAACTTTAGTAAAGAATGTGCTAACGAGCAAGTCGTATGACATCTTTATTGACGTACCTATGTCCATCCTTACGTCAATCCCGGCACCTTTAAGGTATAAATATTGCCGACCTTGCCCTATGCAAACACACGCGTGGTGACAAGACGGAGCAGCCATACTTGCCGAAGCCGAGAGCAGAAGCAGACCCCGCAGGCAGCAGCCCCGCCTTCCTGACGCGCTGAGAGACGCGCTGCTATCTCAAGCCGAGAGACCCAGCACCGGCGCTTCTGGGCAGCCCTCGCAGGCAGCCTGGAATATCGAGAGCAGAGAAAGAGATACCATTCCTCATTCATCCTAAATTCCAGGTACAGAACTGAATAACCCCTCCTAGAGAATTCTTTAGTTATCCACTTGGCAAAAACAAACTTAACTTAAACTGTAACTTTCTATTCCCGCCCACGTATTAGACTTAGGTCAGGTACACGGGGTAGGCGTATTTAGAAACACCAGTTGAGTACGTTTAGTCAAATGTATATGTGTATGTAAATATATTTTAATCATTTTAAACATCATATGGCTCAGAAACCATATCAATGTTTTTACAGTATTATTTTATACTATTGCTTCTAATGTATGCACTTTACTTAACTATAAGTATCGCAATAATATCGATCCATTTCTCTTGTACGAGAAAAGAGACTGATCAATAAATAACACCTTTTATTGAACACGCCCGTCTCCTCCTTTTCTCTACACTCTGATGAGACTAAGAATGCACGTACTGGCTGAGTAAAATAATTGCCTTGTGCTCACACGACTCTTGAGATTGACTCTTGATTAGGGGAGAGCAAAGTTGTCATGTTCTATGGTTGTCAGAAACTAAATCCCTTCTTGTCTAATCAGGGGAGTTAATCCTTCCTTGAACATTCGAGAAAGTTTCTAGCGAACTCTGAGCTTAGCTGGCAAACCCAAAAATTAAGTCTAGTATCGACAGTAGTAGACCTAGTTAACGTCTGGCCTAGGCCTTTACTGCTGTAGGTACTATTCCAATGCGCAGAGCCTATTGGGAAAATAGGAGCTACACTACATGGCGCCCAACGCGTTTGGAAAGGGCGATAAAACTAACGTAAGACATTTAGAGTAACTCAGTCGTGCTTTCTCACTCAGACCCCTTTTCCCAAATACTCCAAAGACGTCTGGAGTGGGTGAAAGGTTATAATATCCTCCAAAACCTCGCAGGAGGGAACTCCTATGTATGGTTCTTGGTCTAAGTCAACGTTGAAGGATAAACAGTGTTCCAAAATATTGTGCATCTAATCTCTGTTTCCATAAAGAAACCTGATCTGCAAATAAACATAATACCATCCTGTCAGCAAAATGGACAGCGATGAAGAACGAGAGGTTACTAGATTAGCTACTGAAATAGCAGATGCTGATGCTACCATGCAAGCAGCAGACGCGGATATAATACTCATTCCGGTCGCCAAAAGAAGATCTATAACCTTAAAACTTATAGAAAATGGACTGACACCTAGAGGTGGCACAGTCATATTCGTAATCGAGGCACACGAATATCGGCAGACAGAGGTATACTATACATGGATACATTTTCCAGCAGCTAATACTATAACAAAGTACTTCCACTATTACAAAGTAGAGGAACCTCCTAATGAGTACACTCCTTTCGAGGAGGTGGAAGTACCACTCAAATTCCAAGAGCATTTGCTCTTATTTGATGGCGCCCTAAAACATAATAATCACATTACAAGGCTCGGTCCTTTAGGAAGACCAGGAGCAACGTGGCCGGTCTTAGCCGGATACACACCATATCCAGACATCGAAAGAATGCCTGCAGCAGAGCTGCTAATAGAGCTAAAACAACTACTAAAAATTCACAGACAATTAGTTCAGTATGTAATGCGGACTTCAACAATACAGCCAGCGATTAAACTTCCACAGCTGACCCCTCACCAGGGGAACACAAATAAAATTACACCACAGAACATCTAATCCTGCCTAGGTAAAGTTCCAGCTAAACGGGAACAGATACCATTCTGGTTGGCACAGAAAATTACCCAAATAGAGGCGGTGTTTCCTGACACCACCCCATTAGAAAAACACAGGACTCTGACTATATGTCTCCCAATGGGAATCGCACCACACATTGAGGACTGTGACACTTGGGGTACAGTCTTTGCTTCCATCTACACAAAAACGCACGGTGTTCCATCCATTTCGGTAATACCAGATGTGCTAAAACAAATTCAAGATGAATACGGTCCAGAACCTGCTTTAACTCTTGGTATGAAATTACTGAAAGACTTCAAGCAGGTCTCGGCTATATTACTAGCCAACATAAAGGGTGAAGCAGCAAACGTGGCGATCCGCCAGAGGTTAAAAGAGACAGATATAGCAGACCAACCAGCTGAAATTGCCAGAATCATAGAAAAATCCTATGAAGAACTAGGCAGAGATAGTCTAGGTGGAATACCAGTAAAACCGCAACTGACTACAAGTCCAGAAAAAATGTTTTTTAATAATAATAATAATTCACCAAAAAAGAACTGGGATGGGAACAAACAATCCAATCCTAAAGAAAAGAAATTCCAGTCCAGAGGAAGGTCTCCTAGGCGAAGAGAGAAATCTCCAAACCCGAGACAAAGGTCACCTCAGAGTGAACCCTCTGGGAATAGATATAACCTTAGAAATAGGGATAATATTAAAAAACCTGATAGATATCAAGACATTGATACACGTCCCTCTCAATCTTTTCAGAATTCCTCGCAGAAATCGGAAAGAAGAGGACGATCAGAAGAGCACGCCAAGTCCAAAGACAAGGAACCTGCTCAACTGAAAAAGAAATCACAATTTCCAAAAAAGAAGGTAGCCAGTATCAAGGTAGTTAACAATGCCGAGAATACTGAGGACACAATTGAAAAACGGAGAGTGGGCTCAGACAATGCTAGACAGCGCAGCAGAGGTGAGCATAGCTCGCAAAGTCCTTATGAATCATCTGGAGACAGTGGACACGAATGAATACCTTCAAGTGGAAACTGCAGATACCAGAGTTAGCAAGCCCCACAAAATATACGAGATAACATTACGTATAGAGGGAGATAAGACTAGGAAAATTAGGGGACTATTTTGGGATAACCTCTCCAAAGGCTATGACATCCTTCTAGCTGAAAAAGACTGGCCACCAGAGTTTGTCAGGGAGTGCCCTCATGGCGAAGAAGTAATTATGCCTGCCTTCTCGAATCAAATACCGATTCATAAAAAATACACACTTGCTAGAAAGTGGGCAGTGGCCTTAGCACCTGCTTTATATAAAAATCATGTAGGATGGGATGAGGATTCTCCTCCTCACAAAATCCAGTTAAAATCACAACCAACTGCACAAAGGCAGTACCCAATTAAGCAAGAAGCTAAAAAACAAGTAAATGAAATACTAGATCAGCTAGAATACCAGGGGGTGATTGAAACTTGCACCTCACAAATGAACAATCCTTTGTTTCCGGTCTCCAAACCAGACAATTCATACCGTCTAGTTTTGGATTACCGACACCTTAACACATGTTGCAAAACTTTTGCAGTGCAAAACTCACACAGTGCTGCACTAATGAATAACATAGTGCGCAAAAAATACAAAACTACCTTGGACATCTCCAACGGATTCTTTTGTCAAAACATAGCACCAGAGAGCAGATATTTAACAGCTTTCTCAGTAAATGGCACTCAAAAACAATTCTGTCGGTTAGCCCAGGGGTACAAGAATAGCCCGGGGGTATTCTCGGCGAGAGTAACAGAATTACTACAACAATATGATGATGAAGCATTATCTTATGTCGACGACATTTACTTAACAGATGATGACTTGGAAACTCACTTGAAAAGAGTGAACACCATAATACTTGGTTTCGCTGCAGAGGGTTACAAATTCAACTTCAAAAAATCCAGAATGGCCCATCTGAAAATCCAGTACGGAGGATATGAATTATCAAGTATTGCCTGGTTGACAGTCTTTTAAGAACTAGAAGAATTAAAAAATCTAAAAAATGAAAAAACGTATCCTCTGCCAATCGACATTCTGCCTCTACGACATTACGCCTGTGTAATCTATACAGACGGACATGCTCAACCCTCCGTTTGGGGAGAACATGCATACAATCCCACATGTGAGATCACAAAAGAAGTGTGGCGCGGAGGTAAACTAAGACCTCTATTAACAAAATCACACTCAGTAGAAACAAATTCAGAAATGCAAACTGAAATAATAGTTTTGAAAATGGCGCTAGATAATGCGGATCGCGAATTCCCGACACTTATAGTGTCAGATTCATATTTCTGCGTCAAAGCATATAACAAGGATTTGCAGACATGGATTCAGAACGGTTACAAAGATGACACAGGTGCACCAATAAAGCAGAGACTTCTCTGGGAACAAGTAGCTCTTTTGAAGAAAGAACTACCAAAGACTCACGTGACACACTCACTGAGTCATCAACGTGATGGCGTTCACGTTGTGGGGAATTCATTGGCTGAGACAGCCGCAGCGGCAGCCACTAAATCGGCTCCCGTAGATCGAAAAAAGCATACATTAAAATACATTGACGGTGAAACATTGCTGGCGGTGAAAACGTCATCGAAAGGCGACTGCTCAGCGTTACCGATCAACTATCCACTCAATTATACATACATAATCGATGCAAACTCCGTCCCTTTTGCTCGAATCCCTGGAGTGGGGGATAGAGTGATTCCAAACAAGGACAGGAGATACTTGTTAATCGCAGACGCACATATGGGCGAGGGTCACAGACACCTTAAATTAAAAGATTCTCTGGAAGATTTACAATCACGGTACTGGTGGCCAGGCATGAGCCTCCATCTTACCATCTTTGTAAAAAACTGCCCAAACTGCAACAGAGATCGCAGTGGGGAGAGAAGCAGTTTAATACCCCGTCGTATCAAGGCAGATAATATTACCAACAAAAAGAATGGCTTGCGATTAACATACACAGGCTAGTTCCACTTATAATGTAGATCCACAGCACTCGGCTGACGTCCGGACTGTTATACAAGATTTGCGAGTCTAAATGGCATATACGCTAAGAGCATGCTACGTTCGACCATTTTTTTTCTTTTTCTCAGGCAATCCAGCCTGGGGGGGGAAAGAATGGCCAAATGAGCACAGCCCAGCGGGAATCTTCTCACTTCCTTCCTGAGGGTATGGGATGGTGTAAAGAAAAAACCAAGACAGAAAGCAATCTATAATAGAAAGGATATTAGGTTCGGGAGCTGGGTGGGTCAAACATCTAATAAGTGTCCAACGTAGTCTAAATAACTTGCCAAGAAATTCTCTGAAGGGATTCAGTCCGTACGAATTATTATTCGGAACTAGGATGTTGATCTCTGACCTTGATAGTCAGACTTCAGTGGTAACAGAAAAAAGCTTTGATGTCAAAGACCGTTTGGCTATTTTGCAGGACTTAAACAAAACAAGAAAAGACCTGAGCAACATACAGTTGAAACAACAGCCAACAACCACTGAAGAATCACCACCTGTCCCAGCAAGACCTGTCTGGATTCCAAAAGTCGGGGATCTAGTCAGGGAGAAGATCGCGGTAAAGAAGGAATTTGGGCCTTCTTACAGAAAAGCAGTTCCTGTCTTGTCTGTCAACGGGACAAGATCAGTTGTACTACCGCCACTTGCTGGAAAAAAGGAGAACCGAGTTGTATCCATCGACCTGGTAAAACCACAACATGTGGCCTATAACAAACAGTAGGCCAAGTGGACTCCCAATAAGTAGCAGAACACCAAGGTTTGCTACCAGTACAGAGGTCCTAACAAAGAGGCTCATCACATTCGAAACGCCTACAGAAGAACAACAAGGACTATGCAACAATGCAATAGAACTTAGACCTCTGAAAACCCAAATAAAGACATTTAGCAGAGACACACCAATCTATACTGAAGTACCAAGTGAAAATGCAAAAAACAAAAATCCTGAACCAATTGGAACAATTGACAGAACTGCATCCGGTTACTTCATCAACTTCGATGATTCCTTTGAAGGCTTCAGCGAACAAAAAGACACAGCCATCATCAAAATCCTTTAAAGACAAAGCGAAGGAACTTTTGAAACAACTAAAAGAAACATATCTGATTTCTCCATGGATTGAATTTTGGGTGGGTTTTGGTGCATTTATCCTCATACTTTGGCTCATCATGGTATTTACTTTGGGACGCTTCATTGAGGGAAAATATGCTAAAATGGACACAGCAAGTCAGAACATCAACTTGGTCCTCAAACCACACACATCGTCACACGTCGAGAAACGAGAACTTTCTTCAGAACTTTCTTCAGCCAACTTCACAGCAATTCCAATACCTGGTGGGGTAGCCTGGGACAACACTGACTATGAAATTTATGGTCCGGTCGAGATCCTGAAATATCCACACCAAATTAAGATCTCTTTGAGTGACTTTGCAAAACCAAACTCATTTGCTGATGATTGGGACTTTGAAAGTATAAACAATATGATGTCTGACTTAGTAATGTCTGCTAAATTTACAAAACATGATTATTTGCAAGGTTCTACAAATTATGATAGTATGTATTGCTATAACCACTATGGTAACCATTTCTTGCATAAATCTGCACAACCTAGAAATGTTTTAAATTTTAATCAATGGGAACATTGTGCTACACCTCCAAAAGGGAGCTCTAGAACCGTTTATGACAAATATTCATACTTTCAAGGTTTTAACACTAGTAATGCTGAAACATTTTATTATAAATTGTCAAACAAGACAGGGACCAAAACCATGATAACCAACACAAAATTGATTTATTCTGATTCATTCTTTGAAAAAATGAATACTTTTGGATTCGTTTATTGGGACAAAAATGTTGATTTGAAAAGTGTTTGGGGCACAAAAGAATGGCAAGTACAGGGTTTAGAAGCTTTGTTTAGAGCCTGCATGATCCCAGAACAAATGATATTTTTAAATGACACTGTTCAACAAACCACCTGTCTTGGCTTAGCCAAAATCAAAGATTTAAATAACCCGTCTATTCCAAAGCCAACAATGTTTAGCAATAACTCTGATACAGATGAAGAAATAGACGTAAACCATATACTTAACCAAAACAGAACACATCCTGATTGGAAACAATGGTTGATCTGGCCCACAGATACAAATCACTGTCAAGATAGATTCCTGAATAAAACACAGGGTTTCAAAATGACCAGGCCAGACCCTAGATATCCCCAAAGACATCACCCAGGGATAATAACAACCTACAGTGTGGGCAAATTATGCCTTCAATGGCTACAGTCTTCCACACTGCCTGAAATTAAGCAACACCTAACTTTACTTACTGATGGTGCTGACTTGCGTGATTTCATAATGGGACCACGCAAACAGCGTCAAAAGCGTTTCATAGCAGCCTCTGTATATGCAGCATATAATGAGGCCTGGAAGGTTACTCAAATTGAGACAGCAGAAAGAATACGGGAAATTGACCGTATTAATTTGGAAAAATCACTTTCTGTAGTGGACAATGGGTTAATGACTCTGTCCTCCAGAATTTTTTCATTGGACAGCATTGTGTCTTCAGCAATCGATATATTATCGCAAGACTTACTGTTATTACAACATGGTCAGTCACAATTGCGTTCTATCGTACAGCTTGGCTGGACGTTACAAAATCTGCGTTCAGGCTATGTGCCTTGGCGTTTAATCAACACAACGTCACTATTCCAAATCTTTAACCTTACTGATAGACAAATCGGTATGGCGCAGAAGGGTGCTGATTATACAATCTTGAGCATTGAAAAACTAGAAAGATTACCGTTGACAATGTCAGAACGACCTGTCAGTGAATGGATAATCCACGGAATCATAAATATTCCAATCTCAACCTTCAGGTTTCAATACTGCCAAAAATATATACAGGCTGGCATGTACGAGAAATTGGGAAAGGGGTACCTTAAAACAACTTGGAACCTGCCCTATTCACATGCATGTGTCAGTAACAAAGGACAGAAAGTGTTTCTTAGTGGCAACAATTGTGCTATGTCACTAAGCGGCACGCTTCTGTGTAACGGTATTAGTTTGCACGGAGCCTGTGAAGGGAATTCATACAACCTTTCATGTCACCAGCAAGGCGCACCTGCAACTGAAATAGAACCATTCTTTCAAAGACTCTATAATGGGAGTTACATTCTTATTGTAGACCGCAGATGCTGTAGTCTTATGCCCGGGACTCCTTATCTCGTCACTACGACGGCGAAGGTCAAGTGCTGTGGACGTTCTTTGTTCCCCAGCTCCCTTCCAGACAGGGAGGCGAGGGCATGGCCCAGTTTGAAAATTACTTCTATTCGAATAGACACTTTAAGCAGAATGAAAACAGTGCTTCTTCAGACGCCTACAAGGCTCACGTCATCAAAAGAAACGTATGATCTACAAGTCGCAAGGACGACTGCAGAGATACATACATTATTATCAACCAATTCCCCCGTACATTTCGCGGAAATCCTGAGCGAAATCTTAAATATTTCTGATACCACAGGAGTCTCAAAGGTATTTAAGACAGTATTTTCGATGGCGTTAACACCATTCAAAGCCATACTGGGTATTTTTCCACATTCGTCCATTCGATTTTTGGCGGACTTCCCTTGATCCTGGGACTAATTGCAGGAATCCTATTCCTAGTCCTTATTTTTCGATATGGCAACCCATGTCACAGATCAAACTCTCGCGACAATGGAAGATACGATCCTAGCCATTGGATACCGGGACCGGATATCAAAAATCCTGGGACTCTCCCGGCTTAGAGACCTGAACATGACTTGGTTTCTATCATTTCGACCAATGTGGCAAAGGTGTGTTTTACCTGTACTAAGGTGTCTGCTATGCGGAGAAGAATGCGTGTTAGACACCTGTCTGACGCTACAATCGGATGCGCCGGTGGATGCAGATACACTGTTGGTTCCTACCAAGGTTCACGCTTTGTGCTGCCCTCAAAGGCTGCCAATTCTGATGACGGCATTCCTGGAATCTTCACCACTGCGATTGAAGAGTAGTGAAGTACGAGATGAAAGCAGCATCGAACAGGTACGACCTTCTGTCAGCAATGCAAATCAGAATGTCAATGCAGACAATCATGCGCATGAATGCATGGTTACCCCTATTTCCGACTTAGTGGAACTTTCCCATGAAGCTGTTGACAGTTTTTTCGAAAGCCTGAATGATATGATGTCCTCTCCGGAACAGAAATAGAGACTTTTGAGTAAACTCGCACACGGCGTTCCCTGAATTCGGCCTTCAACCTTTAAAAATAAAGTCACATGAACAATTACAATCCAGTTCACGGACAGCAACTTTTTTCAGCAAGCCCTTAAAATATTTTTCTATATATTTTTTCCCCGGGACACTGATCTTCTGCTTAAAGTAAGAAACTATTCCTAGAGAACTAAGATTTCTATTTTAGATACTTTATATAGACTTTAGCTGCCCGCTGGTATGTTCACGATATATTTTATGTGATGAAATGGTTTCGACTTTTTTTCTGTATAGCCATATTAAGAGCCATTTCATGTGTATTTCTCATATACCAACAAGCAATAATGCATAACAATGCGTGTTTACTTTTGCATTTAATTCATAGCTTAAGTGCATACAATATATATGACTGCAATTTTTCAGTATATTTGAAAATTTCAAAATGCATTTATGTATTTTGGGGTGGTAAGGTATACACTATACTCTATAGTATGTTGTACTATGTTATACTATGCATAGATTAGTAGATATGACCATAGTTAGCGTGGAGTGGGTGTCGTGTATTTCTATAGGTTCTGAATCGATCCCCCTATTCCTGACCCTATTCTGGTTAAACTTACTAGCTAGTTAACTAACAGTCAGCCCATGAGGCAAGAAAACCCCCATGATGCAGATACCGTTATCTGACGCAGTCACACTACGGCACAGGAACGTGTTATCTGATTAGGTCATAACGCTTGAGATCTAATTAGACAAGCGATATTCCTCCAGCCCCTGATAAGGCATACGACGTTCTCATAACAAATCAAACCTATGACAACCTGGATAATCCGTGCGGCCATTGTTTTGATTTCACAGAGAACTTTAGTAAAGAATGTGCTAACGAGCAAGTCGTATGACATCTTTATTGACGTACCTATGTCCATCCTTACGTCAATCCCGGCACCTTTAAGGTATAAATATTGCCGACCTTGCCCTATGCAAACACACGCGTGGTGACAAGACGGAGCAGCCATACTTGCCGAAGCCGAGAGCAGAAGCAGACCCCGCAGGCAGCAGCCCCGCCTTCCTGACGCGCTGAGAGACGTGCTGCTATCTCAAGCCGAGAGACCCAGCACCGGCGCTTCTGGGCAGCCCTCGCAGGCAGCCTGGAATATCGAGAGCAGAGAAAGAGATACCATTCCTCATTCATCCTAAATTCCAGGTACAGAACTGAATAACCCCTCCTAGAGAATTCTTTAGTTATCCACTTGGCAAAAACAAACTTAACTTAAACTGTAACTTTCTATTCCCGCCCACGTATTAGACTTAGGTCAGGTACACGGGGTAGGCGTATTTAGAAACACCAGTTGAGTACGTTTAGTCAAATGTATATGTGTATGTAAATATATTTTAATCATTTTAAACATCATATGGCTCAGAAACCATATCAATGTTTTTACAGTATTATTTTATACTATTGCTTCTAATGTATGCACTTTACTTAACTATAAGTATCGCAATAATATCGATCCATTTCTCTTGTACGAGAAAAGAGACTGATCAATAAATAACACCTTTTATTGAACACGCCCGTCTCCTCCTTTTCTCTACACTCTGATGAGACTAAGAATGCACGTACTGACTGAGTAAAATAATTGCCTTGTGCTCACACGACTCTTGAGATTGACTCTTGATTAGGGGAGAGCAAAGTTGTCATGTTCTATGGTTGTCAGAAACTAAATCCCTTCTTGTCTAATCAGGGGAGTTAATCCTTCCTTGAACATTCGAGAAAGTTTCTAGCGAACTCTGAGCTTAGCTGGCAAACCCAAAAATTAAGTCTAGTATCGACAGTAGTAGACCTAGTTAACGTCTGGCCTAGGCCTTTACTGCTGTAGGTACTATTCCAATGCGCAGAGCCTATTGGGAAAATAGGAGCTACACTACAATAGCCTAGTGGATTCTAAATCTGGTTCTGCAGAAGCATTTACTGTACTATTACAATCAGACCAGGATTCCTTAACTTTTAATTAATTTACTTATGAATTTTGTATGGGTGTACCACTTGAAAAACAAGCTACTCTACTTAAGTATGTTGTTTGAGAAATACACCAAAGACCCTGTGCCTAGGTTCTTGTTTTGCTTCACATCTATTTGAGAATCTTAGCCGCGTTGATGAAGCTAAAGCAAAGTAGTGAACGCAATTATTTGAATTGTAGGAGCACATAACGGACAGTTTGACGTTTTTGTTCTCCTTTTTATTCACTTACTTTTCTGATCCTAGGCTCGCAATATAGCATTACGACCCTACCCATCTAATTGTATTTTTACTCCACAAGATTCTCTAAGAGATCATTGGCACTTTCCCCCAGTCAATGTGTACTCTATTGTACTTGTTTTTTGGCCGTTAAGCACTTTAAGATTACCTGGAGTCATGTTTATATTTATTTACTTGCGCAATAACTTCAGGTATTCTTTTATGTACTTGTAAAAAAGCAGCTTCAGGTGACTTTTTTAACTGTTTTAAAGTTGTTTATATTGTTTTTATACTGTTGCTTTTATGGCCTTTCAGCTAAAATAAAACTTCAATTGATTGATTGAATAACTATGTAAATCCTGGGGAATAACGATCTTCTGGAAACCTCCCAATATGGATTCTGCACCACCCGCAGAACCAAAACCACCCTGATCGCTGCCACCGATGACATCAGAACCCTCCTTGACAGGGTAGAAACGGCAAACCTGATCAGCCTCGACCTCACAGTAGCGTTCAACACTGTCTCCTACCACACCCTGATCAAAAGACTACATCTCATCAGAATCCATGGAGATGACCTCAAGTGGGTAGCCTCCTTCCTCAATGGAAGGACCCAGAGAGTCCGCCTACCAGCGTTCACCTCAGAACCCAAGAACATAATTTGCAGCGTTTTTCAAGGTTCATCCCTCGCCCAACTCTGTTCAACACCTACATGACCCCCCCCCCCCCGGCCAACTTCGTCAGATCACATGGATTAAACATCATATCCTACACAGACGACACCCAGCTCATCCTCTCACTCTCAGAAGATCCCACCACCATGTGATCCAACTTTCCTAGTGTATAAGAAGTGTCACCGGCTGGATGAAAAGCAGCTGCCTTGTGCACATTGCTTTTTCAAAAAATTATATAAAGAAAAATGTTTTCTTTAAAAACGTTATTGTCATGTGTCACTTAGTTTCTGTGATTTTAATTGATGCATAGGACACCCTTCTGTATGACTGTTTGAATACATTTTTCTGGCTCCACTTACCCAAGGTGGGCAAAAAATACATCAGGACCAAGTGTTGTTTATGCTGTATTGATTCCCAGGTCCTCAGACATTCTCTGGGAGAACCCAATTAGTATTTAATTGTGCTGATCTTCAGCAACAACACCTCCCTGTGGAACGACTCCTGGTGGCCCTCGGAACTAGGACCCTCACAAATACCGACAGACCATGCTCGTACCCTCAACATTTTCCCGGGCAACAAACTCCTCATATAAACCCAGATCAATGCAATCTCACCCTTCTGCTTTCCCACTCTTCACATGCTCTGACAAATCTTCAAATGGCTCCCCATCAACTCCAGACGCACCTTCACTCAAGCCTTAGTCACCAGCCGCCTGAGCTACAGAAATTCACACTATGCAGGAATCACCGCTCACCTCCCGAAGAGACTGCAAATCATACAGACCTCAGTGGCCAAGCTCATCCTCAACCCCCCCAAACACACACACATCACCACTAACCTAAAAAAAACTCCGCTGGCTCCCCACACAAAAACGATATTGACTAAAGATGCTGAGCTATACCTACAAAGCCCTGCACAAACAAGGACCAGCCTACATCAACCACTGCCTGAACTTCCACCAACCCTCCAGACATCTGCGCTCTGCCTCCCTCTCCCTCATGCACACCCACCACATCTGCCACAGCAACAGTCGAAGACGCTCCTTCTCCTACCTCGCAGCTAAATCCTAGAACGTCCTCTCTATGCACCTCAGGTCTCCACCTATCTCCTAGCATTCCAGAAGGCACTCAAGACCTGTCTGTTCAACTGAACCCGGTTGAAGCAGCAAGACCCTCAGTGCCTGCATATCTTCATGGGTGATTAGTTGCACTTTATAAATCCAGATTGATTGATTTGTTGATCAGTCTGGCTCCAGAACCAGAAGCTAACTTACTGAACTTGACTTCCAGAAAGCCAAAATGGCAAATATTCAATCAAAAATGACATAAAACCAGAGTACTCTTAGGTGCATAGAGTTAGGGCATCAACTGCAATAAGAATCAAAAAACAAACTGTAAATAGCTATAATCAGGAAGTCTAGTAATGGTCACAGCCTGTAGCAAACAAATCGGTAGGAATGAGCAGCCAGTACATAAACATCCTTGTAGACTGAAGGTTTTCCAAGCAATGAAAGGCCGACATTAGATTGCACTTCCTTTAAATACTTCTTCAAATATTGTTACCTGAAACAGGTGAGTAACAACAAGCTGGACACCAACTCTAGATGTCTAAACAAAAAGAGAGGTAGGGAGAGTAGGATGACACTCTTATTCCCCGGTAATAGCCAATAAACAAAAGAAGAGTGTCCAATGCTTTAAATTATGCAAGACCACAAAAAGGAGCAAACGAACGGCTTCACTTAAGACGTTTTTAGAAAGCCCTCACTCACCACCTAGTGATGACATGCTTCATCATCGGGCCCGCCAAAGAGACCGAATGTCTCTTTGGTGTGCTGCAACGCCAGATTTACTGCGGAGCGGGTTGGTGAGTTCAGGCAGTGTTGTGCAAAGGAAAAGTAACTAGTGAGTGGTGAATGGTTAAAAAACAGTCCGTAGTGTATCAAAAAAACTTTATTTAGATGATCACTGAGGAAGGATTTAAAATTAAGTGTTGGAAATTATGTCCACAATTAATTGAGTGGTAGTTTCCTAAATATCAGTCAGACTGATATTTAGGAAACTACCACTCAATTAATTAATTAATTAACTCTAGAAATCAGAACACTCACAGACGCCCTCTTGGATTCATCAAAGCAAGTTATCTGAGAGAAAAATTTCACTACGATCAGTCCGAGCATCGCCATCTATAAAAGGCTGCATCAACTGGTGTTTGTAGTATAAATGGTGGACAGGTTATAAATAACATAATCCAAGTGATAGGAATGTTTAGCTCAACCATTAAAGCAATTATAAAAATCTATTAATAATAGCAAATGACTACTGGGTTTTAAAATAAGAGTAGACAACTTTACCCGATTGATGTTGTATAAGAAATGATGAGTTAAAATAATCAAATGATTCAAATCAGCGATCAGCCGAAAAGTCTAGACATCGGGTCACACGTTTCAGAAGCTAATTGAATTAACAAACTATGGTTAAGGGGAATTATGTTATTTGATAGGAGAATTGCTGGCCAATATACAGGACCTGGTCCTCTTTGGCTCGTGGTGTCATGCCAAGTATAACTGTTGGCGTTAAGGGGTCATGGTCACTTTCTGAGTGTGCCACCACATCTGTGTCCAAGATCCAGTCCAAGGCTTCCATATTAACAAGGATACAGCTGATGAGGTCCTAGATCCTAATTTGAAGGTCCTGCTGAGGAATCTGAGTTAGTTGAGCCATTAACCACTTGGCTGCTAAGGGGTTTTCCCCTCCTGTGCTACAGATTTATGTTCCCCATTATATATGACGAGTTGACCTTGTCATGAGCACAGATTCATTGTGCCTCATGACGAGTTCACCTTGTCATTAGCATGCAAGTGGTTAAGGAAGTACAGACCCCAGCCCACTAGGAGTGGACCTAACATCCTTTCCTCACCTGGTTTTACTTATCCAGTTCCTATCAGGTTCCTGTGTGCCCCGAGCTAGTTCCTTGTTGATCGTTACAGTTTCTGACATATCTTTAATGAGAGGATTATTCAGCATAACAGCAGAGTTTACTGAGCGGCTTTTCTGCTGTCCTTTGTCTTTGTTATTACCTGCTGTCTTGCCTCTTTTATAACATTTTGTGGATGCTTGAAGGAGTCTGTGGGTGGGAGGAAGGGAAGGACCACATTTTGCTAATATTACTCTAAGGTTCCGCATCCCTGGAAAAGCCTGGCCTCAGCAGTTGCATTGATGCTTGCAGGAGCAGGATGAGAGTTTTGCTTGTTCCTGATCATAGACACTGGATTCGCCTACTTTAAGTCACTGCTGTTGATCAGCCACAGGCAGGGAGTTGCATAGAAGTTACAGAGCAGGTAGGTTCTCTTTAATTGGTGGAACAACAAAGCATTACCCCATGTAAGTGCATGGTATGTTTTTAATATTTGAAAAGCACTAGGGCTTCCTGATGTTAAGCAGGTGTGTGTGCCTAGTCATGCCTGTGGTAGGTTGGTTAATTGAAAAGCCAGGGCTTCAGCCTCTTGCAGTATTCAAGAAGAGAGGAGGAGGCTCCAATGTGGAGTGGGAGGTAGTTCCATGCTTTAGGAGCGATGTAAGAGAATACTCATTTTCTTTTTCTTGTTCAGTGTATGCCGGGAATTTGTGCGAGTAGGATACCTGCGGAGCAGAGGTGTTTCGGTGGTTGGTGAAAGGAGAGACAACTCTAAAGTAGGTGTGTCCGAGTTGTGTAGTGCCTTGAATGTGTGTGTGAGGAGTTTGAATTGAGCACGTTTGTGTATTGAGAGCAAGTGGAGTTCCCTGAGGTGTGGTGTGAAGCGAGTTTTGTGTAGGAGGTTCTGGATGAGTCTGGCTGCCGAGTTCTGGATGGTTTGTAGTCCTCTAGTGAGTTGCTTGGTGATCCCAGCGTAGAGGGTGTTTCCATAGTCGAACCTGCTGGTGACTAGAGCATGACTGACAGTTTTTCTAGTGTTGCTTGGGCACCATTTGAAGATATTCCTAAGCATCTTCAGGGTATGGAAGCAGGATGCAGAGATGGCGATTTCTTGATACCTTAACTAACATGTCTCTGACCCATTCCAATGTTTTCATGTTAGGAAATTTCAATTTTTGGTGTGATGGAGATTTATCCTCGGGTTTTAAGGATTTAAAGGGTTCCTGTGACAACATTGGTATTTGCCAGCTGGTGCAAGGCCCCACCCATCTGGGTGGTCTAACTCTTGACCTTACATTCTCTCCAGAAGGACTGGTATCAGTAGAGGAGACTACTCCTTTGTGCTAAACAGATCATTCACTCATTACCTTTCACCTACATATGGGTAGGGCGGCTCTCCATAAGAGTACGGCAATGACTAGATCTAAAATTAGAGCTTGGTATAAACCTCTTATTTCTCATTCAGGGTGTGAAGGCTCTCAACTCTTTAAACTCTATAGAGACCAACTGTAAAAACAAATTAGATCGAAATTATAAGTGTACTTGATAAGCAGATTCCCCTTATGGCCCAAAAACCTTGTTCAGGCTTATCTGCTCCTTGGTACGACACGGTTTTAATGGAGACCAAATTAGTTTGCAGACAACTCGAAATGAAATGGTGGAGACACTACCTAGATAAAGATAAATTCTGCCTGAAGACTGCTTTAAATTATTATAAAAATAAAGTTAGGAAAGCAAAAGCCGAGTATTATTACAGTCTAGTTTTGTCTGCCTCTAATAATACTAAAACGATTTTGGATATACTTTGTGACCTTGCAAATCCATCCTGTCTTACCAAGCTGTAACACCTTCACAGTAGCTATGCAATGACTTATCAGCTTTCTTCGAGGATAAAATCAAGATGATTTTAAAAGATATTGAGAGCTCTCAGGAATCAGAGATCTCCTTTTCTAACACTTCTACCTTGTGTACTATCCCCTTCAACAGTGCCATTACTGAACCTCTCAACCTTCAGAACAACATATCACAGCCTCTTGACTTCTTCAAAGTGAGGTTGGATAGCTTTCACCCAATGTCTACCGAAGCTTTCCATATGCTGTTTAGATCTATTAGGTCTGGATCCCCTGTATACCCTCTACCTCCTAATCAATAGAAAAAATGGGAAGATGAATTATTGCTCCCACTGTAACCAGTCCTTTGAATCTGGTGTGATGCTTGTATGTTGGAAAAAGGCCATAGTCAAGCTATTGTAAAAAAATCTGCAGCCAACCCTATGATCTTGGCCAACTACAGACCAATCTCTCTCCTCCAATTTCCAAGAAAGATTTTGGAACAACATGTTAGTAAAATCCTGTCTCATCATCCGGAAGGCCATTTTTTGTTACAGGATGAGCAATTCGCCTTTAGACCAGACTATGACATTGAGACCACCTTACTCTTCGCCACTGATGAAATTTGTAGGATGGTTGACAGCGGTTAGTCAGTGGTGCTTGTCCTCCTCGACCTGTTAGCAACCTGTGACATGGCGAACCACCACACTCTGCTCTCTAGAATAGCCTCAGTGGATGTTGGTGGTCTTGTGTCAAAATGGCTAAATTCATACTTACTAGAATGCTGCCAGGCTGTGGCTCTGCCCCCATTCTGCTCTAGTTTCAGAACTATTCTACATGGAGTCCCACAGGGCTCTTCATTCCGTCCAATCTTGTTTAATGTGTATATCAAGCCACTAATATTGCTCATTAAAACCTATAGGATCACGTTAATCAACCATGCAGACGATACTCAACTGATTTTTATCACTTAAAAACAATCAGTCTAACTTTATTAGCAATTTTCAGGCCTGCATAATGGACATCTCAAATTGGATGAGTTTAAATTCGCTGAAACTAAATGGAAATAAAACAGAGTTCCTTTTTGCTCTTCTGGTAAGGTTCTGGTGCCTTTGCCCTCAAATTTTTGGCCTCTCTCTACAGAGACTCCTCTTGGTTCCTCAGAGAAGATTCGGAACCTTGAAGTAACTTTAGACAACATCTTTCACTTGAAAAGCAGGTCAATGGAATAGTAGAGGTCTGCTTTGCTCTTCATCAGAGCCTTAGAAAGCTTTTTCCAATGTTACCTGCTGAAGCCAAATCTATAATTGCCAGGTGTGTAGTGCTTAGTAGACTGGACTTCTATAATGTCCTTCTTTTGGGAGGTCCTAATTATCTGTTTAAGGAATTGGATAGAGTTCAGCTTGCTATAGCCAAACTGATGCTAAATAGAAGACAGAATTCTTCTGCCTCCCGATCTCTTAGGGATCTTCACTGGTTACCCAATGAACCGAGGATCCTCTTTCAATCACTTTGCAATATATTCAAAGCCCTCCAGAATAAGGGCCCAAAGCCATTGCAAACCAGACTGAGGAAATACGCTGAGGAAATACGCTACATATACTATACAATACAATACAATGTGTGGATGATTATTCCGAGGTTCCTGGCATGTGTTCTAGGTGTGGGTTCAAGTTCCTCCAGCCACCATTTGGAGTCCTACGGGGTGGTGTTCTTGCCAAAGATAACTACTTCTGTCTTGTCAGTGTTGAGCTTGAGTCAGATGGCTTTCATCCAGTTTGTGACTTCGCTCATGCAGGAGATTCACTTTTTTTTTAGTGCCGAGGGAGAGTATGAGTTGTGTGTCGTTGGCGTAAAAGAGTATTTCAATGTCATGTGCACTAATGATATTGGCCAGAGGGATCATGTATGTATTCAAGGGGGTGAGGCTAAGTAATGAAGGCACACCGCAAATGAGTTTGTGGGTTTCTGAGATGCAAGAGTTTGTGGGTTTCTGAGATGCAAGGTGCCAGGCTGACAGCTTGCATTCTATCGGTTAAGAAGGAGCCGATCTAGCAGAGATCGGGTCCTTGGATGCCAATCGTGTGCAGGCGTCTGATGAGGATGGGGTGTAGAACAGTGTCAAATGCTGCAGAGAGATCTTTGAGAATGAGGACTGGCATGTATCTTCTGTTATGGATCATGCAGTTGTCGTCTGTGGTGGCGATGAGTGCTGCTTCTGTGCTGTGGTTGGGCCTGAATCTGGAATGCCTGGTGTCAAGGAGCTGGTGATTGCTGCAGGTAGTCAGTGAGTCGTCGGTTGATTTGTTTCTCTAAGACCTTTGACGAGTATGGTATTGGGGAGATGGGTCTATAGTTGGAAAGCGTGGCTGAGTCAGCTGATGGATTCTTGAGCAGGGGCATGATGGTGGCATGTTTCCAGGTGTCTCTGAATTTGGCGATTCGAGTCGATGGAGGCATTGAGGATGGGTGTTAGTGCTTCACTGATTAGTAGAAATCCTTATATGAAAACGTGGTGGGAGCAAGGGTCAGATGGAGCCCTGAGTGGAAGGTCAGCATGGTAGCAGTGATTTTGATGGTGGTGACCGCAGACCATGATGGCAGGATTCGTTGATTGGTTGTGATAGGAAGCTGAGTTGTGATGGTGTTGGTTCGGTTCCAAGTTGTTGTAAATGGAAGTGATTTTGTTAGACAGATGCATTTGTCAGCGATTGTTCAAGAGTTTGTTGCAGGGGTGATGTTGCAGGAGGCGGCAGGAAGCATGGTGAAATATTTGATGTATGATGGCAAATATTTACTTGCTGTTGTCAGTGTTGGCGTCAATGAGATCTGCAAGCGCTGTACGCTTGGTGTTCCATATCTGCAGGTGGTAACATCCTAGGGCTGATTTGAAGATGTTTCATCTGCTGTGTCTTGACTTGTTTTCCATTTGTGCTCCAGTTACTTGCAGTGGGGCAGCGTGCCCGCAATGCGGTCATTAAAGAAAGCCCCTAATATCGCTGAGCAGACCTCAGGGGGCTGTTCATTACAGCTTCAGACAGGAAAAAGTAGAAGCCACTAGAGAGGTTAATGTTTTGCTTCTAGGTGCCCCGGAGCAAAAACCCATGAATATAACCTCACCCCCTACAAGGCACATACTGCACAAACGAACCATCACAATTCATGTGAACACACACACTATAACCCCCATAATATTAGAGATAGCAAAGTCAAACACAATAGCTGATAAAAAGAGTGATGGGGACATGCCAAAATTACTGAAACCACCAAAAACAAAACCAATAAGGATTTGTTTGTGGAAAGATCAAATAAGACTATCAACCCCTTGGCCATCTAGGAGGCTTGCCTCCTTGCAGACTCGCCCCACTGCAGAGTACAGGGCTAGCTGAACTACACACTAATCCAAACCAATAACCACTGACTCAAATAACACAGAACCCAAACCAGTCCCCTGGCTGGTCTACGCAACTGAGGAGAAAACACCCCCTGAGAAGATGGCCAACCACAGGATGCAGAGGGTCGCTTTATCAATGGTGTACCGCACACTATTGTTAGCATTACTATCACCTGCGAGGGTGAAAAGACAGCCACACTGGGTCATATCAACCCCTAAAACAGTAAACAAATATCCTCCCATTACAGCTAGATCCCTGTCAAGCTTCATGACCAGCATTAAGGACATAATACTATCAATGGTAGCTCACAGTCCCATGGCCATATAAAGGAACTCTGCTTTCAGCCTCGTTCTTCTATATAGTACAAGTGACTTGCAATATCCCCATAATTTACGGCTGGGTGTGCTTTATCCAATATATGGAGTGGTGGTGTTTGTGTTCACTTATTTCTTTCCAACAGAGGAGAGTGTGCCGCAACCTGGAAGTAGACAGTCTTTCTCGAACACCTTCCTAGGATTTTAAGTCTTTCTCTCTTATTCCCCTTGCAGGTCCTTCATTTCTTTTTAGGATGTGGAGCCCTGCTCAGCCCCCTGATTGCTGACCCGTTCCTGTCCGATACGAACTGTATCCAATCCAACCTCACTGCCAACTCCACCGCTAACCTGGAGCATATACGCAACTCACTGGTGCCGTACACTCCCAGGAACCTGTCCCGCTATGCATTGCCGCAGGAGGGGACTGTCATCACCAATGTCTCCTACGCCTTCTGGATCATGGCCATGATTAATGTAAGTGAACAAGGTGAGATGGGGTGGCGGCAGGCTGAATGGGAAAACAAGGTCTGAACTTCCTGCAGGGAGCTGACTCCCGTCATGCAAGAAGACATCTATCATGGTACGGAGAGTTGGATAAAAATGTTTTTTTGCAGCATACACGTTTAACCACTGCACACTCCAGGATTCCTTCCTTAGACATTTTCCCTGCAGACAGCCTGCGTTTCCCCCACGTCTTCTCCTAAAGATACCATTCCTCCAATCATGCACCCTACACAGTGTAGGGTGCTACCCGAGAAGGCAAGCGGTTCAGCGCTATATCATATGTTATATAATATTACTTTATATACAAGTTACAATAAGATTAAGTTGCAAGTTTATCATCGGACATCAAAGTCAGTGATGTTCAAAGTACATCTACTACTAGAGCACTGCTGCCTTTTCTAAGCGCTGTAGTAACATATGTTGCTATTACGCAGTCTGTTCATAGGTAATGTACTGACTTCTGACTGAAGATCAAAAGGTTGACTCGGCCTTGTTCGGATCCAAGTTCTTGACCTTCAGATGGCTAGATTTGTCAGCTCCACTGGGGCAAATCCAAACATTTTTATTGTCGCATACATCGTTTGTATGCGTACAGTAAATATTTGAGACTTTGTTGTCAATGTCGTTAGGAAACAAATTGCCATTTAGACAATTCCAAAAGGCAACCAATACGACCTTAGGTATAATTAGTAAGGGGCTAAAAAAGGAAAAGACAAAACGGAGAAGAGAATTCCACAATGATGGTACAACCTCTTCGGTGCAGAAAGACTAACAGTGCATTGGCAAACAGTGCAAAAACAGTTGACATGCCTAATCCTCTCGCTTTTGACAGGTGGCTCATGGGAGAGGCCTGTTAGTCAAGGTCTTTGCTGAGAAATGCGGCGGCGTCACCTTAGAGTCGCGTTTCACAGGTGCAAAGAGGGAAGTTTGTTTAAGTAACACACTAAACAGGCACATTTCGGGCGTGACTCAGGCGTCTGAGCCTCCCCCGCTCGCGCTGGAGTCAGAAGGAATGTTCTGGAAAGGTCTGCCATAGACTGCGCCCATTGAGCCGCTTGGCCTTCTCTGCCTGCGTTTATTTTTATTTTTTTGCATATCTATATAGCGCGAACTCGACCAAAGGTATTGGAGCTCTTTACATGAGAACCAGTTACATTACAAAAGGACAATTTTTTTTGGTAGGCACGGGGAGAAGAAGTGATTTGCCCAGAATCACAGGATGTGCAGTCGACCCCGAGGCGCGAACCTTGGTATCCCAGCTTCAAAGTCGGCATCTCTAGGCGCGAGACCACGCCCTCTTTAATTACAGAACATTTGCATTCCTTGTAAGCCCCTATGAATGGGAGCTCTCAAGAGATGTATTGTGGTGGAGAGGAGGGAGTTGCACACCATGTCACACGTTGTATCAGCAGTTTTGCCTGAGGTAAAGAGCGTGCTACTTGTGATGTTCTCCAGAAGAAAGCTTTGGGATTTCCCACTTGAGGTGATCTCAAGAGCGTCTCTTTCTCTAGAGCAATCTCACAAAATTAGAGGCGAAATATGTGCATTTGAGTTTCCTCCCAGGAAGGATAGCAGAACGTCCACTTCCTGTTAATGCGCGGAAGGACGTTCTCTTGTATTTTTCACATCCAATCTCACAGCCTGTTACTGGGAGGCGAAACCCTATCCCTGTCCTCAAAGTTCAATTGCAGAGCTTGTTACTGGTCAGTGGCTGGCCAACCCTCTGCTTCTCGTCCAGTTGCATTGCCTATTCATTGAGTAGAAGTAACTCTTTTTATCACCCACATCCAGGCTTGTTGGCTTACCCTGGGAGAGGAAGGCTCCCCTTTGCTCCCCAACTCCTTCCACAGCTTATCTTTGGGCGGTGATTTAAAAGCTGTTTCCTGTACACTACTTATCAAGCGCCAGTGGCTATCAGCATTACACCATTCCTAAAAAAATATTAAGACAGATTTTTCACTGCTAGAGCCATGGAGTCTATATGTTTATCCTTGTTTATCCCTAAAGTTGTCAACTTTGTTCTCTGTTTCACCACTACTGTTGTTCTCAGCTGTCTCTTAATTTGAGCTTTTCTTACCATTACGATTGCTGGAGGGTGTTCATCTTATTCCCCTACTTCTTGTAAAAGAGTGATTTGGGGTGTTTCTGTCAGGTGAAAGGAGCCTAAGCTGTCTGATCCCACCACTAATGTCCCAGCCTAACGATTCCTTTCTTCTTCCTCCTTTGTGCCCTCAGCTTCCCATCCCCCTGGCTGTGTTCTTTCTTCTCTACAAGGAAGGGCTGGTCTCATGCTGCAGCAAGAAGAGCAGGTCCCTCCTGGCGGGGGACGAGTTGGCCATGGAGACCAAGAAGAGTCAGAAGGATCGTGTAGACTCGTTGCCAGAAAAAGCCCAGGAGTCAGACACAGGTATGAGGTGCAGCCATTCTCTAAAACCTTTTGGGGGTAAGTAGGTGCAGTACACACCACAGACGTATTTCCCATATGGCCTGGGTGGAAGGTTTGTGGGCGGTGCAGACCAGATGGAAAATAGAGAAGGTTGTCTGAAGCATCAGTTGGGCTGAGACATACCGACAGCCCGAAGTCCACCCCAAAGCACTGGCCTGTCTGGAAGAAACCAAATGTTCTCATTAGTCCAGTCTGCCTCTGATTGCTTGAGACGCAGTCAAATATTTATTTTTACCACACTCTGCTAACCTTGCATCTTTTTTATCGATTGATTTTTTAAATTGCACATGGCACTCTGAGCCAGAAGAGAGCCCCTGTGAGTGAAGTATTAAAAAAAATAGACCTGATTCCCAAACTTCCTTTTCAGTAGTACTACTGGCATACTACAAAATGCAGTTCATAAACCTATGGCTGTAGACCTCTGCCTCTTTTATCTTTTATGAGCGGAGATCTGGGCCACAGTGACAGAGATCTCCACCGATAGGTAAACATTCTTTTAACAAATGTGGGTGGGACAAGTGGGAGTGTTTGGAAAATAGGGAGTAATTAATCAAAAGGGAATTTTAAGGAGGGGTTTAGGTAGGACATGTTAATGCAAATCACCCCCTACAAAAGATTAAGATCCTTACAATTCACAGAATCTAGGGGCATATTACCAACAACTAGCGATAATTATCGCTATGTTGGCTTAGCGGCTATAATTTTATCGCCGTGTAGCGACGATTTTTATCGCTTAGGAGCCTTGATATTATCAAGGTTTACCTCCTAAGCGATAAAAATCGGCCGAAATGCATGAATATCGCTGAAAAGTCAGTGATATTCATGCATTACCGAGCAAATGCTCTTAGCCATGTTGTCCACCTCCCATTGGATAACATGGCTAAGAACTGCTCAGGGCAGGTGTTAGCTTTTGAAGATATTCGCGCTTAGCACGAATATCTCCAAAAGTTGGTAATAGGAGATAGCGATGTTAACGACTGTTTCCAGTCGCTAACATCTTGGCACGCCCACTTTGCATGTCATTAGTGATACATTTCTCTGACATGCAAAGCGGGGCCCAAAATGGTCGCTATCTCCTATAAGCTGTCGCTAACTGGTGTTAGCGACAGCTAGGTAATAGGGAGATAATTTTATCTCCGCTTTCTTGGCTTTTAAAGCCAAAAAAGCAGAGATAAATCCCCTGATAATATGCCCCACACTTCTAAAGTTACTACAGCCATAAAAGTGTCCAAGCAGAATTAAATGTGCTGCTGCCCAGCCTTGGAGTAAGTCCAGCACCACACATGGGCAACCACCGGTACTGCAACACACTTCCACACAATGGAGGCAAGAAATTAAAGTAACACCCCATAGGAACAAATGATAAATCCATTTATTACGTTTGATATTTAAATTATATATTCATTAGTTATAAGAAAGCGTATAATTACGTGTTGTTTTTCAAATATTTACTCAAGGTTTATCACAAAACCACATTCCATTATCATTCCTTGCTTGCTTAATTTATTCTGTTTTGTTTATCTATAATAAAGACTACATCTGTCCTTGGCTCCACAATGTAATACATCCTATCTCATTGTCACTCCGTATCACTGTACCTATGGTGCAAGTGACTATGTGTCATTATACATCAACCATTTGAATTTATCGCATTATGTCACTAAAGTCACCCTGAAGTCTCACCTCATAAAATGTGCACTGTGTTTATTAGCAACGATGCTCCTTATTTTCTTGTGGCCACCTTCATATCCTCTACCAATTTTATTCAAGTCCTAGGTGCAGCTTCTATACCCAGCAAAGAAAAATGCTTAATTATATGTAATTTATGCCCCTAGACTCTTAGAGTAACTCATAAGAAAGATTGGTTCTGGAATAATAGCATCAGAGAATTTCTGTTAATGAGAAAATAAGGAGGGGTTTTTCTGATGATGAGTCCTCCCATTTCAATATGGTCTATGAAAAGGAGAAGAAATAAAAAATGATGAATGTGTTATCTTATGTGTCCTGGTGATCAACTAAATCATGCGTTTTTTTTAAAGTTACAGTCCAATGACGTGTTTAAATTGTGCCTTATTGTACAATATACCTGTGCGGTATATAGATAAACTGTATTGTAATATGCAGGGCTTTAAGTGGGATGAAAAAATCTTGAGGGTCTCTCAAAGGGGCATGGCTTGGCTTAAAAACACGTAAACTAAAAATCTGTGCCTAGCATAGTGTGCTGTCTGACTTGTATTTTGCTGTTTTCTGTCATTGCATCCAGATCTATAATACAAGTAACATCATACCTACAACAAGTCACAACTATTGGCTTTGTCAGTGGTTGTTAGTTGCATAAGATAAATAAGCAGCAACTATGGCTTGTATATAATATTGAAAACGCTTCCACTTAAAGCCCTGGTGACACCGAGACAATGTTGATGCTCCTGAGTTTCAAAAAGAGAAGGGAAATCCAGAGAGAAAATGACGACTCTCTTTAAAGGATTTCCCCACCCCTGCAACGCTCACCTGGCATGACGTCCTGCCGTAATTTCTCCACTAGTGAGAAGTGGGAGCACGCGCACATGGATATGCCTGTTGTCAATGCAGTCCGGGGGAAACGGCCCACCTGTGCCAGGGCACGAAACAGAGCCCGACAGAGACAAGTTTCGAGGCCACCCCTTTGAAAAACTGCCGGTGCTCAGACCCGGTGAGACCCGGCACACTTAAAGCCCTGGTAATATGTAAGTGGCCATAGGACTGCTGTGGTACATTATGGTGTTAATTGGGGTGTATCTTTATCAGACAGCCTCGAGGTAGTTCCTTCTCACGGAATGATGAAGTTGGCTGTAGATTGTATGGTCTTATGATAGGAGACATAAAATAATCTTTTTAATGAACAAATGAAGTGACTGGGATGTATTTTTGACTGTCATGTGAATTTCCGAAAAATAGGACTGCTTGAAAAGTTATTGACAAATAATTAGCCATTCACGAGAACGGTGGGGGACCCACGCGGGAGCCTATTCTTGCTAAATAGTGTCAGGAGGCAGGCTGAGTTCTGATTGGATTCCACTTGACGCTCATACCTGTATCGTCCTTCTCCCCAGACTACGAGGATATGGCGTCCTGCTGCCAGAAAAAGAACTACAGCGGGGCATCTTTTTGCTACTTTGCTCTCCATGTCGCGGGGGCCCTCGTCCTCTTCATGAGTGATGGAATTCTGGTAGGTTGTGCCTTGCATGCCTTTTACAGGAGGACACGTGTCACCTCACCTGTACCGTTACCCTTGATTCCCGTATAACACAGTTTGCATATGAAGAGCCCGAGGACAGAAAGTCATTGGAGGTTGTGGGAGAGACATTGTGAACAAACAGCTGGACTCAGGAGTCAGCACGTTAAGTCTGTATTTATACTATACTCCAGTTAAATTACATAGGGGGGGGGATAGGAAGCGTGATGCCAAGTGTCAACGTAGTGGAGAAGTTTACCCTGATGTTATGCATATGTTCTGAAGTACTCCATGCTATTCTCTGTTTCTTACACTGCTTTATAGTGCATATCACCCTTTCTTTAGGCACCATACCCATTCAATTGTAGCCCTCTCAATACCTGTGTTGCACACCCATATTCTATTCACACACACAAATCCTAGTTGTGTAGAAAGGCAGAGGTGTTGGCATGTGATGATTCAAGGCAGTTCTTAAGAGTATATTTCTGTGGGCTGACTGAGGTGTTGACATTCTGAACTTTGTTGTTGTTTCCAAACTTCCCCATCTCCATTTCCCTATTATATTCCAAATCAGCACGTTGGTGATGTGATCTCTGTGGCAGCGGTCCCAAATTCTCTTTACCACAAAGCGTGCCATACTGTTTCTGGCCACATGGCGGCACTGTTGTACACCCCTTAGTCTGATCCCATCTTTTCCGTTATCTCTATCAATGCCCTTTTCAGGTAAATATTAGACATAGTTGCACTTGCACTTCTCAGAAACTATTACCATTTTGTCGGATTTGCACTAACCTAGCAATCCAGGTCTGAAAGGAGCAAGTTCCTCCTCCTCACTTCCTCGAACCAACTGATAGCCATACATGGAGCGTTACACTAGTCAGCAGTACACCTTAGGAAAGGGGAGTTAGATAAGAGACAGAAGGGGAAACACTTGGTACCTTTACTCTGCCTACACTTACAGCTGGCCTCAAACTGCTGTGCAGAGGTGTTGATATATAAATCAAGAAGTGACTCTTAAAGTGCCTCACTTTTTACGCTCCAAATCCCTAACTTTAGTATATCATATGGCTTGTGCTGTGCTTCTAACCTTCTGTAGGAGGTCGAAGCTCTGAAACTCTGAAACCTTCTGGAGTTGAAAAAAATTAGAATCTATATTATAGATGTAAGAGAATACTTCAATTACAATATTTGTTTGTATGTTAATAACTATCTTCTTTGATTTATAAAGTGAGTTGTACTTTGAATAATTCTAAATGTAGCAAGTTATTCAGTTGTAACATAAGGAATACACGTTAGTATTGGACCTTCACTTGTAACAACAAGAGTCATTTGCCAACAATTGTCAATAGCTTAATATTATTCTGTGACTAAAGAAAACATAAACAGGCCTGTACAAATAGGGATCATCCTTAACACTTTTATTGAGAAAATAGTGCAGACTAGACTTCCTATTCGAGGAAAGGACGACTCACGAAAAGCACAATGTTCAAAATGTCAAAGTCTATAGTCACATCAGGGCCACAAGAACCCCCGCCCCACAAATGCCCAAACCCGCAAATAACACAAAGACACAAGTGTTAGGTTTGGGAAAAATTTGCTGCAGGTTTATTACATACAACATATGAAATGACGGTGGGTTAACTTACGGGCGATCCTAGGGCAAGCCGCATTCTCGACACCTGCCCGCCTGTTGAGCCAAACAACACAGTGGCGAACCACCCAACTGTTGCACAATTACCATAATTATACTGACACGCCCATTGCTGGGCGTGACAAGGCAAACCCCCGGTTGCACAGGCCCACAACTGCCCGAAGGACTACTGGGGCGCCGACACGAATTCCTGCACCTCCCATGAGGTTACAGGTTAGGCTCTGAGGTTATGCTCTGGCACCCCAATGTGCCCGCTGACGTCCAGCGTTTGCACCTCTCTTCTTCCGGATCGCCCAGTAACTCCGCCTGCAACGAAAAAAGGAACACATTAAAAGCTCCCCCCGGAGCCCCCTCAAACAGACACTCTGGGTTAGAGGAAGGGCGGGAAAAGAGTGTCCCAACATGGAACTGCGACGTCCGGAGCGGCAAAGAGGCCTCCCCAGCGGGGCAGAGGTCTGATGTACTCCAGACGGCTCCTCCCCGCCGCCCCGGACGTGCATCACTCACCAGTCTCCCCCAACCAGGGAAGACTGCCTCAGGTGAGGCAACAACTGCGTCATGCGGGGGCGGGACAGCCCTCCGTGACTAGTGGCCCGCCCTCCTTATGGCCACTGCGTGGCCTCGGGCAGGCGCATAGTCACATCAGGGCCACAAGAACCCCCGCCCCACAAATGCCCAAACCCGCAAATAACACAAAGACACAAGTGTTAGGTTTGGGAAAAATTTGCTGCAGGTTTATTACATACAACATATGTAATGACGGTGGGTTAACTTACGGGCGATCCTAGGGCAGGCCGCATTCTCGCCACCTGCCCGCCTGTTGAGCCAAACAACACAGTGGCGAACCACCCAACTGTTGCACAATTACCATAATTATACTGACACGCCCATTGCTGGGTGTGACTATGCAAACCCCCGGTTGCACAGGCCCACAACCGCCCGAAGGACTACTGGGGCGCCGACACGAATTCCTGCACCTCCCATGAGGTTACAGGTTAGGCTCTGAGGTTATGCTCTGGCACCCCAATGTGCCCGCTGACGTCCAGCGTTTGCACCTCTCTTCTTCCGGATCGCCCAGTAACTCCGCCACAGCCCGTGCGGTGGTACCCGCTGCCGCATGGGCCCCCCACCATTCCTACTCCTCATTACCTGCAACCTTGCTCATCAATGCTTCTTTAAGGTCTAGGAGGAACAGGTCCAAGCCCACAGCGTGAGATGAACACCATCCTCCTCAAAGTAACCCCTGACCTTGTCCTGAATCAACTCGTGGTTGATGGAACCCAGGCCCCTCCGCTAAGTGAATCCTTACACGGCCCCCCACCACTTAGCTTTATTGGGAAACCTGCAACTCTTGCTCTGCAGAGCATTTTGACGGTCCAAGGAACAAGACAAAATGACAGGTGAGCGGTGGACCCGTTCCACCTAGAGCAACCTGATCCAGACATGAGGATTACATGCCTGAAGTAACCCAGGCCCCTCTGCCCCTAATCTGCAGATACCCCGGGTCTTACTGCTTTGCAACCATACCATAGTATACCAAGCCCTGTTACCTGAAGTCATACTACCAGGTGACTGACAAAGTGATGAGGAGGGGCCCCTACAACTGAAGGTGCTTCGAATCGAATAGGCGTTCCAGCACATGCCCAGCCACTCAACCACACCCTTTCACCACACGCGTCAGCAGGCTATACCCAACAAGTTACAACTCCTGCTGTACGCCGTTCTCCGCATAACATGGAGAAAGTGTGCTTACAATGACGCTCGTGCAGCTATACTTGAAAGAGCACAGGGGGCATTGAAGGGATAAATACCTATTATACTATATAACTTGGGCTATAACTGCATATGCCCATACCGGATTGAACAGGTATTAACAGCAGGCATCACCTGCCCTCTCGGGATTAATCTGGAAGCAGCTTAGGCCACGCTACCTGTAGATAGCATGTCTGGAAGAATGACTTAAGACCACCACCAGGGATTGCTGGGACAGAAACCAAGTGCCCCGGTAAGATCCAGAGCTGCAACATGACACGCCCGCTGACACCACAAGCCCACTGAAATAGTCAGCAAATACCCCAGGGAACGAATCCCTCTACAGCAATAGCGTAGACTAACCCTGGTTCTAGAGGTAATACCCCTGGAAAGGGCCCAAGAGATAAGGGGACCTCCCCTGCTGATATCGCTCCCTGATCAAAACTATAGCAGAACCAGCGCATGACATTGATCCCACCACACACCTTCGCACAAAGCATCAGCAGACTACACCCAGTAATGCACTACTTCTGCTGAAATGCTGGGCGCAAAAACAACTGTAAACTGTGCTTTGTGTACGCTAGAGCAACTATCCTCAAGCAAGGTACAGCGGGCTATTTTAAGTGATCGGAGCAAAATAGTATCGCTTGAGCAGTGGACTCGCGTTTAGGTAAGCAGCCGTAAACACATGGCCCCAGGAAGCCGGAGACTGCTAGACCCTGACTGCTTGGACCCTGCTGCCAACAATAAATAGCTTGTCGAAAAGTTGACTGACGACCCCCGCCAAAGGATGAGAAGCTGAACCAAGGAGTTCCACCTCTGAACCAAGCAGCATATACCCCCCGGGGAGAATCCCTCTACAGCAATGGTGTAGACTATCCCAAGTGCGTGAAGGAGGGGGGCAGGGAACCTAACCCTGCCAGAAGGCCGAAGCTGTTGCCCACAACATTCCAGCCGGCCAAGGCCACTCACGCTGACATAGAACTGTGTAGATCCTATGCTGAGCACACTCTATTTACATGAGACTGAAGGGGGTAAAGCTATCCCTTAGCTAAGAAGTTGTGCAGCTGAGTTCCAGGCGGATCATACTCTGATCCCAGAGAGGAGCTATCAGCACGCCCAGTCATCGCAGACATGACAGAGCTATGTACCAAAACCTACATCTTCAACGTCCATGCCTGCACCGGCATCCCGCTTATACCAAGGAAAACGACATAGCGAGCTAGAGATAACAGACCGCCACGAGAGTGGTGGGTGTCCTGTACTGCTGCCCTCGAGGCACGTACACCTAAACAGCCCCAACGCATACATGATTCCTGAACAGGAACTATCGCAGGCCAAGGCCCAGGCACAGGCACCACTGCTTCAGGGTGAGGCTGACGTGCATTGTGCTTCCGTTAGAGCGCTTGTGCTTCTATATTCATAGAACACAGGCGATTAATGCGCTGTATGCTAATTCTCACGTGTTTATCCTTGCATTTGCACTAGTGCAATCATTGCCTACGTAACGTTTGTTCTTGTGCCTAGGGGTCTGGTATGGAATGCGTGCTATACCAAAAGAACCCCACTCAGGGTGGCATGTTTGCCGACCACGTAAGGCACAAACGCTTGTGCTGCACCCCCTTCGCCCGCCCAAAATACTAGGGGGGTACTATCAACTCCCGGGGTTCTAAGCATATGATTATCCTAGTTAGTAATTCAACACTCAGATTCACTTTCAGGTTCTGCTCAGAAGTAGCCTAAGAGTAGCCACGCCACTAAATTGTCTGGCAAAGAGAACATGTCTAACAGGGACGATTTTGATGGGGGAAGGTTTATTTTGAATGAAATTTCGAAGGGGGGGGGGAGGCTTAATGTGGATCCATTCAGCATCCTCTGGTATAACCGTGGTTAGCCTGGGGATTGTTACAGCGGATTTGATGTGTGTGAGATCAGAAAATTCATACCCACCCATAATGTGCTAAGTACAGTCTGGGTAGCTGCGGATACACTGTTTGTAGGCTTGTATATACATCCCTCATTCACACACATACAAATAATTATTGTAACTGTAAAACAATTAAACCCCTATTATCTCAAATAATATCTAGCCTCCTGTTTAACTTACTGGAGTAATTGCGGGGACCTATACCTAGCTGACAAAGTTTGAGACTATGTAAATGTGGCATATCCAGTCTTTGTGCATGTGACATATGAATGTGTTATGTCTAGCACTTCGCCGCATTTTAGACAATACCGATGTGCCTATTTAATAGGATGATGACCTCTTTAGTGGTAAATGGGACCAAGTTATAACGTAAGTGCTTCGAAAGTAATAATTAACATGAAACGATACTGGATTTTCCTCGGGGATTACCTGCGTGTGAGTTGCAAGGCTGAACTATCAAATAAAGTAATCGTGCGTTGCCAAGACGTCAGTTTACTTTCCACAACATGGCCCGAAGGGCAGCATTATCTATAGCTGCGTATTGCCTTGTTCATTTTTAGCAGGAGTCACAAGGTATGGGTGCGGAGTGCATGCCTAATAGAGTAGTTAGTGTGTCATGGCACTGAAAAGGAACAATATGGGTCCCAGGATGGTGATAGAATGATAAACTTGCATCCATGCCAAACTACAGAAATAAGGGGATACAGGGTCCATGGTGCCACTGCACCCGCTGCCGCCACGCTCCTGTTTTTGCCTGTCTCAGTGAGGGAGTTTCTACATATAAGAAACAGGTGTAGGGTCTTATCCTCAAATTCTAGTCCAGCATCCAACTATAATGTTATTAGACCAGGTCTAACACCTGCTATGCTGATGACATACTCCCACCCACACCATTGTAGATAGATATCTGCAATGCTGATATAAACTTGATAAGGGAGTACCAGGGCTGCGACACATAAAGTAATAGATTATTAGAACTAGAAGCAGGGATTCGAAGAAAGGATCACAGTCTATAATGAAGCACTCGCACCCCCCCATCGCAGCCAGAGAAATTATTCCGCTTAACTCCTGATGAAGCCGACAGAATATCCAAGATTTATCTTGGATAATATGAAAGTGGGCTTGTCATTTGTCACCTTAAGAGCCTCGCATTGCAGTGTAATGATTGGACAACTATGTAACAAGATACCAGTGGGACAGGATGTTGCACATTTAACGTCGAATTCCCACTGAGCCGTGCTCCCAAACATAAGCAAATTGGGGTACCAGGGACAATGAAGTGGAAAAAATCATAACGGCACATCCCACAAGATGAACAATACTGGTGACGTTTTACTGCTAGTGCCCTCGCACCTGTTCCTGGAGACTTGAAAGGAAGGCACAAACGTTGTGAGGTGAGACTATGCAAGAGTACAGGTCTTACGGATTAACACAGTCACTGCTGACCCTCCAGGTAAACCAGTAATGCTCCGTTATCCCACATGCAAAGTCGTATTGTGCCGTTCTTAATGAATAGCTCATCATTCTCATAACACAGGTACATGGGACAATAATCGGAAAAGTTATTTCAGCAAACCAGTATTACCTACCACGTATAATGTTGTGGAAAATTGTATTATGAAAGCATACGTAGGCAACTGGAACTTGGTGCATTAGTAGATTAGTTCCTCATCAGCAATATAATAACCCTAATGCTTACCCCTAGTAGATGAGATGTCGCGAGAATGATTGCTCTGCTACCGTTATGACTGCTGCAGCTAAGGGCAAGACCTGATGAATCCCAAGTAAGGGAGTTTAAGGAAAGGGGCTCGGGGTATGTAGTGTTGTGTTGCGGAGTACCCTGCTAGTGTAACTCGTGTCCCAAAGGCATATGGCGCATAAGCAAGATGCGGGACATGGGCTGAAACACCTACCTCCGTGGAGCCCTTGCAAGTGCATTGCGGCCCCCTGGTAATAGGTACTAAACCTGCACCCATGCTCTACCTCCTGCCCCGTGTCGATTGCGACCACACGATTTCAGGATGCTCTCGATACCTGCACAGTTGTCACTATTATCTCACGTAGTGTAACTTATGCCACGGAAACATGCCCACTAAATCTTCTCCTCAGGTATCATTACTGCTAATGTGACGCTCCGACCCAGCGGGAAAGTCTGCGCTACATAAGACGTAACGCCAGACCCGAAACAACTACCCAGCCGGGCCCTCCCCACCGGGTGGAAGCGAGCGTGGCCACAGAAAGTGTGACCGCACTGCCGAACGCAAACTCCAGCGCTGGCCCGGCGCTGACACACATATATAGACGCCCAGGGCCTCTTAAACGCGCCATGGGAGGGTGATGCGAAGCCTCCGACCCGCCTCCCGACAAGGAGACCATGGCTGTCGCATAGGAAGCAGGGGGGTGGTGATAAGATAGACTTGGTACGCGTAATCGAAGGGTTGGCACCACCACCCCAGACACACACCAGCGGGAACGTTGTAGCACCGCGCACCGCAGAAAACGCGAGGGCGGCCCAGGCACGACTGCGCCGGCCAATAGGCAGAATTTCTCAACTGTATGGTGTTCCATTTCACCACCAAAGGTGCAGAAGCCAAGCATCCCGTGAAGGACATAGGGGGGGGAGCTTGATGCATGATTGCTGGCAACGAACCCCGAGACAGATGGTGCTGTAGACTGGACCAACTCCACTATACCCAACTAGAGCCGCCCCAGGTTAGCGTTGCAATAGGACATCTCTGAGAATAAGTGGTCATTGGTATTCCACCCGATAAGCAGTTAAATACGAGTTCTATGTGATGTATAGAACGGTGTGTAAGGTCGCAAACCAGGACCATGCAATGTGTACCTCGTAGGGCACAATTGCAATGAGGGGGGGGGGCAACAGAATTACTTAACACAACGTTACATTGGCGGCGTAGTACCGTGATGCCCCGAACATACATGTGGGCCCGACGTAACCTAACCCGCCTTCTGGCTTACAGAGGGGGGAGGGGGGGGGGGGCCCAATACCTAGCTCCCATGACCGGAAGTAAGCAATAAAGGCAAACCAGAACGCCGCCCCCCGGTCGCCATAGCCCACGTGCACTGCAAATGCTGGGAAATGGCTAAGGGGACACCACCGCACCAAACGACACAGTTTGCCCGCCCACCCCGGGCGCTATCCCAGTTGCACCCATTACCGCTAAACATCTCTGACCTTGGCTGGGGGATGGTGGGGGTTCCGCCCACGCCCCAAGGGCATCGCAAAACAGCCTCAGTGCCAAGCGTTTTGGTGACCGACTGGGCGACAGACATCCTTCTAACTAAACACGACTGAGGCTCACATGTCTATATACTGTGTACAGCAACCAAAACCACAGAATGTACAAACAAGGACCGAGAGAATCAGTTCGCGGAGCGTCCGAGGACCTCGGGAGTAACGAAAGCGGAAGAGAGAGCGATCTCGGGCCACACAGGGAAACTGGCATCTGTGCGCTTAGCAAGTCATGAAAGCACGGCAGCCGCCCCCCGATATAAACCAAGCCTAATAAACGTGCGCATTGCTACGAGGTTACATTTTCCTTAATTAATCGTAACCAAGCAGGCAATAATCCGACCAGCCGAGGGACGTACCGCTGGGGGGGCTTTGCATCAGGGCACTATGCAAGTTAAAGAAGCACGGCACCCCCCAACGATTGAGCAATAAAGAAATAAACAAACGTGCTTAAATGTTACCCGGGTTACATATACAATAATCAAACATGACAGATAGGTAAATGCGGCCGGCCGAGGGAACGTACATCACATTATACCTGTCCAAGCATTCCCAATAGATAACAGATTATGCCAGCTCCCCTTACCAATTATCTTTCCCTGCTCGCTGAGCACCGCCTATGCTTCATGGATTTCTGTCCTACAAGCCCGGAACAATACTTGCTCACATGTCCCTAATTACTGGACAACCGGGAATCGGACCTCGGACCACATGCTTCCTACTCTAAAAATCTACAAACGTAGCTACATGAGCTTCGGTGCATGGCCTGCTAATCGCTGGCTCAAGGCGCTTTCAAGACCACTGCGGGAGAGCAGCCGGCAGATCCTTTTAACCGACGGACACCCTAAGTGGACAACTACAAGCTAAATGGCCTCCGCCCGCCCTGCCACGTGGCAATCTTATCTAACGATCTCCGTCTGCCCGGCCACGTTGCACACTACCGCGACCACGAAGCAGGCTGCACCACCCCTCGCCCGAGACCCCTGTAACGCAGGCCGCCAATCACTAAAACAAACTCGATATTCTCGTCGGTGGCCATCTCAAACCCCCCCCCCGTGGTATCCACCACAGGGCCCCGATCGACCTGGAACAATACCTGCAACAGGGCGGGGGGGGGAGGCAGGAGAGGGGCACACGTACCTGTCGGGTGAAGATACACCACATCGACCCGCAATGAACGCACAGCAGCACAGCGGGGGGAGAGGGCGGACGGCGCAGCCCGCAAACGGAGGCCGAACACAGGACCGGGACGAGCGATCGAAAAGAGTGTCCCAACATGGAACTGCGACGTCCGGAGCGGCAAAGAGGCCTCCCCAGCGGGGCAGAGGTCTGATGTACTCCAGACGGCTCCTCCCCGCCGCCCCGGACGTGCATCACTCACCAGTCTCCCCCAACCAGGGAAGACTGCCTCAGGTGAGGCAACAACTGCGTCATGCGGGGGCGGGACAGCCCTCCGTGACTAGTGGCCCGCCCTCCTTATGGCCACTGCGTGGCCTCGGGCAGGCGCAAATACTTGAATGAAATTCTATACCAGAATACTTCTCTGAATACGAAGTCTTTGATAAAAAATGTCGTAGCATTTGTATTCTAACTATGGCAACATGAATCCGGGTGAAGCAATTAAATATCTTGACCGCCTAGCGAAGAATCCTCTGAAACATCCTCTTGCATGCAACAAATCCAAGATGGCCGCCGCCATTGCAATCCTTGGGAGAGTCTTGTGACATCCAAGGTTTGTAGTCTGCTGTGACTCTATGCATGTTTTTCTCATAGTGCATATCTGGTTAGCTTTTTTATTCAATGCAGCTGAGCTACTAAATGCCCATTGAGAGGAATTTAAATACAAGAGAAGACTTTCATTGTGTGTGACAACTTTAACTAGCCTCAGTTATTAACCTTTCATTGAGTTGCTGGGGCACCACTGTGCCAGAACTTTAATGAAACAAGCATTTGCAATGCAATAGGTCTAGTATTACTGATAGTTTGAGGCATTGGCATTTTAAATATTAATGCAAAGTCAATAGCAAATACTTCCCATAATGCAAGACCTTATGCATCACAAATGCTTGCGTAGTGAGCCAGGAACCAGCATTGTATGTCTCAGTGCAGTACCGCAAGCTGCTCCTGGAGGTCCCTAGTGAGCAAGGCATCAGCACAGCATGTCTAGCTGCTCCAGAGGTCCCTAGTGAGCAAGGCACCAGCACTGCATGTCTAGGTGCAGTACCACAAACTGCTTCTAGAGGGCCCTAGTGAGCAAGGAACCTGCACTGCATGTCTAGGTGCAATACCTCAAACTTCTCCTAGAGGTCCATAGTGAGTAAGGCACCAGCACTGCATGTCTAGGTGCAGTACTGCAAGCTGCTCCTAGAGGTCCCTAGTGAGCATCATAAGCTACCTAAGCAAAAAAGTACACAGCTGCTTGAAATATGAGCAATTATATGTTTAAAGTCATAAGGCCATGGTGACATCAATGGACAGCTGACTATCTACCATAAAAAACAAGCACACCCATGTTTAGGTATAAGTAAAAAAAAGCACACGTCTGCCATTATCCCATGTGAGGTGGCCACGCTGCTTAAATTTTAAAAAAGCATTGTGAAAGAGAGCGAGCATGTCCTACTTGTAACAGCAGGCAGAAGAAAGCCTATTAAGAAAATAGTGCTCCCAGGCTCTAATTAAAGCATACATGTAACAACCGAAGTAAAAGGGCCAATGGGACCTCTTTTGGTCACATATGGTACTGCTACCTGCAGAAGATATGGTAAATCCACCCTACCCATAATGCATTGCATGCAAGACAGTACTACACAAGTACATTCAAATAGCTATATTCATATATACAATTAGAAGGTTTGAAATGTGTAAAAAGAATTATTACATTAATTTTGGATTAGGTTGTACTCTGAGTGGAGCCGATGAAGGGACATTTATAGACTGTCTCATATAAATGTGAGATGTTCTAGTGAGTGAAGTAACCACTGCCTGCCTAGCTTAGGACCAAGTGTGTGTCCTGCCTGAAGCCTTTTAAGAAAATACTGCCTTGAGACTTTAATTAAAACCTAGGGAGTAATAGCACTTGTAGCAGTGGGGAGGGACTACACGCCAATTGACCAATGAAAAGCCACAATTTAAAAAGGACAGGGACAGGAACAGGAGACAATTAAAAAGTTGGGCGGAAAGTGGGCAGAGCTTTATGCCCATATCCTGAATACAGCCTGTCTCGAAGAGACAGAGCAAGCGCTGCCTAGGTGAGACCTAAAAATCAGCATTAGTTTGTCCAAGCACATGTGCCTATTTGGTTTCTTTGTATGCTCACAGAAACTAAGGGCCTTATTTATGAAGGCCTTGCGCCGCCGGTGCGCCACTTTTAAAATGGGAAAAAGTGACGCACTAGCGACGCAAGGCCTTCATAAATAAGGCCCTAAGTGTTTGTTTCTGGTCCATTCAGAGCCATCTATTGGTGCAAACCCTTCATCGATATCCCATTGTACCCTCATGATATAATGAAAAATATATTTTTGTTTTTCATCAAACTCAATGTTTTGTTGCATTTCTCAAATGGACAAACATAAATCACAGAACACTAATGAAGGAAATAAATGTTGGAGTTAGTGCCGAGAGTCCAGCAATAAAATATATGTGTGAGTTTTCCCAGGGAATGTAGTCTGCACAATGCATTATATAATAGTAGAGCAGATTACAAAACTGTGGCAGAAAAACTGTATATGGTGCACATTTGTTCGATGACAGAAATTACATTCAGGATTATTAGGAAAGTATAAAAACTATCAGCCAGATTCATCATTCTCCCGTTTTGCGAGCCCCTAATAGCGATTCATAAGGAATCGCTATTAAGGACTTGCAAAACGGGATTCATGTAGGAATTGCAAAAAATATTGCGATTCCTACATGTTCCTTATTTGCGATTAGCAAATTGCTAATCGCAAATAAGGAATAACTCCCCATGCATTCCTATGGGCCTACAGGCCCATAGGAATGCATGGGGAGTTATTCCTTATTTGCGATTAGCAATTAGCTAATCGCAAATAAGGATGCGATTTCAAGGGTGCAGGGGTGTCCAAAGGACACCCTGTAGCACCCCTGAAATGTAATCTACATTGGTGTTGTGCACACACATGTCCAAAGGACATGTGTGTGTGTAACATGCAACTTAGAAAAGTGCATTTAAATGCATTTTTCTAAGTTTTTGCTATTTACCACGAGGTCTGACCTCTCGGTAAATAGCGGCCCAAAATTGCAATTTCGCAATTTTAAAATGATTCATGAATTGCATTTAAGGAATCTCAAATAGAGATTCCTTAAATGCAATTCTTCGCAAATGTGCGAATTCTTTAATAGCGAATTTTGCATTTGGGATGATGAATCCCAAATGCAAAAATTGCACTCGCAAAAGGCAAGAATCTGAGAATCTTGCCCTTTGCAAGTGCAATTTAGCTTGATGAATCAGGCTGTATATCTTTTTCTAATTCTGTGTGACCTTAGCCAGACATTCCTTGCTTCCACTGCCTGGCCCTCACTTCTGAACATAGGAATTGTCAAACTTCAAGCAGTTTATTTTCCAAAGCATGGTAATGCCCTCCAGTCTTCCTCCTGCAGTCACATGTGCCTGCCAAGATGCGATCCACAACTCTGTTTCTCTGTGTCTCCTGCAAATGGGGGTATCAGACATGAATCTGTTTTGTATGTGTGCAGAAGACCCAAGGAAATACATTGGATGTAGTATGTTTTGCGCTTTTGTAAAGCAGCTATAATTTCTACTCTGGATTGTATGAAAACATACTGCAATTGTATATTTTTAATACTTTCACATCATAAGGCTTTTGCCATTGAGTGCCAGATCACACTCATTGGCTGGGCGGGACAATGTGTGTCTTGAGCAACACATCTGTCAGATTTTTAAAGATTTCCCCCCAAAACATGGTAGTCTCCTTTAAACTACTTCATAGGAGCACTTCGTCAGAAAGGCTTCATCCAAGTCTGTCTCTAATGTAGATTGTAAAATGCCCAGTGTAATTTTAGCCATGGCTAGGTGGTATGGAAATTAGCCAACCAGCTCACACCACCATAGATAAATTTTTATGTATGGGAATGGCAACACTAGCATATTTTCATTCAGAGAAAACTGGGGATACCTTATGTGCCTCATAATCCCCCAGATTAGTAGAAGGAGAACAAACCTCCATCACCACTCGGTTTAATCTTGAGCTAGGAATATAAACATGTGGATTATATATATATCCGCTCACATCAGTCCAAACTTCCTTCATAATTGGTAGGCTCTGCATTTATTCTCTTCCCTAGCTCGTCATTCCCATATTGAGGAGCATAACAATGATGAGAAGCCGGGGCGCGGAACCCTACAGTGACAGAACCTTATACTCCTAGCTCACTGAGATGTGTCCTTGTTTATCATATGCACTTTTACATGATCCTTAGCATTATACAACTATACAGGAAGATACGAGTTACAAAGCACAACTTCATTGCAGGTTGGGGATTCTGTAGTGACTGACCATTCCATTAGTTTTTCTCAGTGGTCGGTTATCAGGCAGACATGGGGGCAGTTCCCGTAATTTTGGGCAGCGATCCACACACTAGACATGAGGCAATATCTTTGCTAGGGGCCCATTTCACTGAGGATGTCTGCAGTATAATTGTCTGGGATATTCTGATAAGAACAAATGGTGGCATCCTCTCAAGCTACACTAACCAGGACTCCTGCAGGTGTCTGGTGTTTACAAATATCTGGGATTGGAAAGTTCCCCTAGGTGCAGGAAGTCCTCTGTCCCAGAAGTATGGTTCTGTGTCTCAGCCAGGCACCAGGCACTATTTGCACTTTTTTAGGCTGACAACAAAATCCAAACAACGTCTGGGTTCCTGGCTGGGACACAGAAATGTGTGTGTGTCTGCGCCCCAGCAAGGAGTCAAGCGTTTAGATATTTTTTTTAGGCTAAAACAACTTTAATTAGTATTTATCTCTTTGCTGGTGCACAGGCTCACAACCTCTTGCTTTTCCAATATTTTTCTCAAACAGAGAAGCTTTTGGAGGCAAAGAGTTGTCAGAAACTGAATCAGGAAGAGGGGGTGATTGGAAGAGGCAGGACTAGGAACAATCTTAATCCTTCCCCTTTTTAACCTCCACCTCCTAATTTTTCTCTTGTGTTGATGAGGTGGTTGGGTTGGTGAGAGGGTGAAAGGAGCTGAGCTTATCCTCCTGCCTTCTCTCTCAACACCCTCCCTCCCACAAACAGAAAAAAAGTGTCTGAAGTTAGTGGGAATGTGTGTGGCGGAGCTAAGGGTAGTGATAGCCGCACTTAGCCCATCCAATAACCCTGCCCTACAGGTCGATCCTTGTATGGACCTGGAAGGGGCTAGGTAATCCCTTCCTAACCCATCGAATATGTGTGCCATCACTGGTGACATCACACTCATAGTAATGAGACGGCCAAGAAATGGGCTGTTTCATTAGGGAATTTGATGGGGCCATAAATAGCATGGCACTGTCAAATTCCTTCTCCAGACACCCAGGGCCAAGGGGAGTTTGTTAAAAGTGCCAGACACAAGAGGGGCCTTGGCTGCCTTTGACATATGTGTGCATTCTGAAGGTGTCCTACACACATTCTTTATTTTTGTATGGATATGCTCAGTAGGGCAGTGGAAGGGATAGTGCTACAGCTATTTACATTTTTGGATTTGTTTTCCTATCTTGGACAATATAATTCCAGTCCTACTGGTGCCCGAGTGCTCAGTGCTGTTTCCTTATAGCAAGGGCTGGTTGAAGATGCCCTGTTTACTTTTAAACACTACACTTTGAAAGAAATAAAAGAATCTCCAGGGTACTTTAAAGGGATATTGCAAGGTTTCCCAGAGTACTGTGACCATCTGAAGGCATTCGTTCTGCATGCTCGTGCCTCTACATCAGGGCTCGAGTCGGGGTACCACACGGGCGGACGGTGTCCCCCCACTTATTTTACCAGGGGGACGCCATCCCCCTGCAAAACAGCTGGACTACACTCTTTAGCCTCTCTGGGGGGAGGAGCTCGGCACCTTTCGTGACGTCACTTCCGGTCGTGACGTCACTTCCGGTGACCGCGTCCCCCCACTTCTTTTTTTACGACTTGTGCCCTGCTCTACATCATCATAATGCCAGGTCTGGTGGCTCAGTGGACTAATGCATCCACTGCAGGGGCCTGTGTTTGACATCATGGTCACAGGTTCAAATCCCGGCGGGTCCACTCAGCCATTCATCCATTTAAGGTCGATAAAATGAGTACCATTGAGTTGGGTAACAAAAACATCTGTTATTTCAGCGCCAAAATGTACTGTTGCTGGGGTGAACATGCGCTTTACAAATACACCTGTAATGTTATAATGCTCCTCTGTGAATTTCAATAGCCTTCTACATTTGCACTATAATTAGGTTTCCTGTTTTTAACATTACTGCTATAATTAATGTATTTCAATTGTGATATTACGAATGGTATTTGATTTTGTAATATTAAGATTGTTATTGTTGCAGTTATAATGATGGCATTGATTTTCTTCTTCCTTTGCTTCTTCTCAATACTAAGACTAATGCTACCACTAACAATAATAATAATAAAAACAACATTAATTGCACAGTTTTGCTTTGATCACTCATAATGTTGACATTTCCATTATTATTGATGTTATACTCTCTGCTGCCCTTCCCACTCATGGCTGCCTGTTGTAATCTGAATAAAGAGTGTCTGCATTCTTCCTGCAGGGGGAGTACTCGGCCTTCGTCTACAGCTATGCTGTGCAGGAGCCCTTGTCCATCGGGCACAAGACGGCGGGCTACCTCCCCAGCCTTCTCTGGGGGTTCATCACCCTGGGGCGGCTGGTCTCCATCCCAGCCTCTTGCGTGCTGCGCCCTGGCATCATGGTCCTCATAAACCTGGTAAGGCTGGCGAGGGTCCGAGCCTCTCTCCTGTGGTCACAGGTGAACAGACAAGGGGGGAGATTTGGAGAAACTCTGTCAGGCAGGCCTAGCCGTCTGTCTCCTCACAGACACCACGGGGCATATTATCAAGGGGGTTTATCTCCGCTTTTTTGGCTTTAAAAGCCAAGAATGCGGAGATAAAATTATCTCCCTATTACCTAGCTGTCGCTAACACCAGTTAGCGACAGCTATTAGAAGAGAGCGACCATCTTGGGCCCCACTTTGCATGTCAGTGATATTTATCACTAATGACATGCAATGTGGGCGTGCCAAGATGTTAGCGTTTGGAAACAGTCGCTAACATCGCTATCTCCTATTACCAACTTTTGGAGATATTCGAGCTAAGCGCGAATATCTCCAAAAGCTAACACCTGCCCAGAGCAGTTCTTAGCCATGTTATCCAATGGGAGGTGGATAACATGGCTAAGAGCATTAGCTCGGTAATTCATGAATATCGCTGACTTTTCAGCGATATTCATGCATTGCGGCCGTTTTTTATCGCATTTGCGATAAACCTTGGTAATACCAAGGTTTATCTGCGGTAAAAATCGCAGCAGCTCAGCGGTAAAATTTTGTCTCTAACCAAGCAATAGCGATAACTATCGCTATTGCTTGGTAATATGCCCCCACATTTCTTGACAGTCGGTCCACTTCAGACAATGGCTTTCAACATGGCAGGGCCTCAAGTAAAACATCAGCAGGAAATCTCCGAGCAGCTGCTGTAATCAGAATCTTATGAATAAACAGAAATCATTGTCACCTGAATGACGCTGCGCCCAATTGGCTCTCCTTGGGAGAGACTTCGCCTCTCAAGTTAAGGCTCCTTTGTAATAATAAAGTAAATGCAAAAAAGCGAGTTTTACTCCTTTTGTAGTTCAAGTATTAATCTTAGATTTATTGAACTTCATCCATTCCATTGTTGCTTCACAATGTTGGGTACTTGTTTCGTTGTACATTGATCTGTTCACAACATCATATCCCTACGCATTTCGCCTTCGGGACAAACGGCAGTGTCCCTAACCAATGTTACTCTCACTTCTACTGTGATTGATGGATCAGTGCATTGCGCGGCAACGGACGATGGTACATGTTTTGAGGATTTTGCATTTTCCTAGTCCTGGACTGATCCACATTATCTGTTGTGGTCGCTGCTGTATTTTGTTATCTCTTAGTTCCGTACTGCTTAGCCTATATGAATGTGATGTGATAGAATGTTCATCAGTGCATGGTTTGTATGAGTGGTCATTTGGAATGAGTGGGGCTGAGCAGCAGGATTCTGAACCTGGTAGGGCAATACCTGCCATTTTACTTGTAACTGAAAAAGCCTTTATATATAATCTACACTACTGGCTACTGGACTGGTTACCTACAAGGGTCTTACTTCATTTACAAAAGTCGTGTGCAGTGGTGGTGTTGATGTGCGAGTCTCAAGCGTGCCCGAAGTCTGACGCATTCTATCCTTGCAAGTTTCCAGCGTGCGCTGAGTCTGAAGAGGGCTATCCTTGGGATTACGTTCTACGTGACACATGGTGGCATTGTCACGCAACGTGGGAGCAACTTTTTTGGTTTGGGCTGCAAGTAAGGGGGATCTACGTTGATTCGTAATCCGAATTATAAGTAGAGCTCTGGTACGCTTACCACTCGAAGATGTTGGCAGATTGCTTAAACAGATCTGCGGTGATTTGCACACCACATGTTAAGTGAAATTCTTTGTACTGAGGTAAATTTTATCCAGGTGATTCGCACACCTGTCAGAGGATGGTGCAGAATGTCAATTTTAAGCTGGATCATTCAATTACACGTATCTGTGTGATCCACATGACTGCAGTGTATTGTGAGCAGAGTGTATCAAAGTTAATTGCCCTATACCAGGTATATTTAGGTGTGGATTGCTTAATTTATCTGCAATTTGCATGCCTTTTGTTTTGGGTGTATGAAAGTGGGGATTGTGAATATCTTTAGTGTTTTGCACACCTTCTGTCAACATTTCAGTGTGGATGTTTATTCTTAGTGCACACTTTTGGTACCCAATTATGGCTACTATTCAACCTCCATCAAGTTTTTTTACAAAAAACTAGGGGATCCTCTGATACAGTGTGCGTTATGACTTGACTTATTTAAAGCTTATGTGGAGGTTATAGAAGAGGAAACATGTTTGCCAGGGAGATATTTATCCTTGTTGTAACAGAGACTGGGAGCAATTGGTTGAACTGAATTTAAAAATGTATCACCACTAGAGAATCCTGGTGATGCTGATGTGTATCACATTACCAAAAAACAATTACATGAGTGATATGGTAGGAAAATAACTGTAGCATGGAGAGATTTAAATTTTCAAGAAGAAATATCCATTGATCAATTTGTAGCAGCGTTAAGAGGGTAAGCAGTTACATGTCATTTTGAACACATCATGCAAACAGGTGAACTAAATCCAAGAAGATACAGGAGAAATTGTGGTCTTCTGGTGAGTTGAGCTTAAAAGCAGCTTTGGACATAGCAAGGAGTATTGAGGTGTATGAAAAATGTATTTAAAGTCTGTGGAAGGAAAATAATGAACTGTTAGTGCTATTACAAAAACGAAGAAAGGCTGGAGAAAAGTGGAAAAAATGAAACAAAAAGTTGGTACTAAATTGTGTTAGAGATCTGGATTGAGCGAACATTTGGCTAATTCCAAATTGTGCTCTGCTGTAGGAAAACTTTGTAGCACATGCAAGAAGAAGGCAAATCAGTAAAGTTTGTAAAGTTGTGAGGAAAAATATAAACTATATATCCGGAAATGATGATGGGGAGGTTGGAAGTATGCATGGTGTGGTATTGAGTGGACAGGATGATATTGAACAGGGAGAGAAGATGCCTGTAAGATTTGCCTATGTGCAAACCAGCGATTGACGGTTGCCAGGTGAAAGTACACTCATGTGCACAGTACAGGATTATGAGTAGAAGTATGTTCGAAAGGTTGTGACTGGGAAGAGATTTATACACATTAGATCTAAGTGCTAGAAGTTATATGGGGCACAAAATTAAAATGGTGGGTTTTGCATCTGTACAAATTGAATGTGACAATAGGAAATGGAATGGGAAAATATATGCTGTGAAGAAGGGTGAGTAGATTTTAAGTTGGCCCCTTATTAGTGAGTTGGGTATCAAACTGGATCCGAATGAGGAACCATCAGTTTATGTGATGCAAATATATCGAATTAGAGTTGTCTGGGTATGAGACACTTAAACATTTACTTCGTGTGGTATTTAGTAAACCCTTGGGTATGCTGAAAGGCTCCAAACGCAAAATTATTCCTTGTGAAAACATGAGCCTTGTAAGACAGAAGTTACGTAATATGCATGTGAACTATATAGATGGAAACTTAAGGAAATGTTAAATGATTTGTGTGAAAAGAATATTATTAAATCAATTGAAAGTTCATATTGAATGCCACCTGTGGGGATATCGCTTAAAACAAATGGTGAATTAAGGTGTTTAAATGCGTCCATTTGGGTAGATACTTTTCCTTTACCCAGTTTACAAGAATTATCGCCTGTGAGTCATGCTACTGTTTTTTTCTACAATTGATCTGTCTAGCGCATGCCATCAGTTTAAATTAGATGATGGTTCAAGGCATTTTACTGCATTTGTAACACCGGAAGTGGCATTTCAGTTTAAAAGAATGCCATTTGGGCCTGCTAGTACCTTCTAAGACGATATCGTGATTTTTTTTAAGGAAAAGTTGACCACAATGTTATTTTGAAACAGGTATTATCTATCCTCAAAAACAAGGGATTAACTGTGAAGAATGAGAATTTTAATTTTGGTAAGACTCAAGTAGAATATTTAGGCTATGAAATTTCAAGGGATGGATTCGTCATAAAGTTAGCCATTTTGAAGCGATATCGAATGCTCCAGAACCTAACTACAAGGAGTAATTTATGTCATTTTTTGGACTAACAGAATTTGATTTGAGAGTCACTGAAAGTTATTCTACAAAAGTGGAGCATTTGAGGAAGTTACTTAAGAACAATGTGAAGTTTGTGTGGGAGTGGCAGCAATTAGAATGTTTTGCTTCAATTAAAGAGGACATTTTACGAGCTTCCTGCTGTAAATCCTTTGAAATAGATGTGAATTGTGTGATTACACTGGATGTGGGTGGCTCTGAAGGAAAAATTGTCCTTACGTAATGATGTTGTTTTAAGAGGTGACAAAATTGTTCCTCTCAGGGGTGTAAGTGAGACTGTTGTTAAAATGAGTCATGAATAGCATTTAGGTATGTCTAGAACAAAAAGGAAGATTTAAGAGAATTTTTGGTTTCTGGGAACTGATAGCATGGTTGATCGTTGGGTAAGGAATTTTAGTGCATGTGTGGGCAGTGACGAAAGTGCTAAGCCGCATAGGGTACCACTGGCGACTGTGGAGTTACTGGATAGACCATGTTTTTTTTTATTTATTTTTTTAAAGTTGTATTGAGAACAAAGAAGTTACAATAACAACAAACAGAAAAAAAGGAATTTTCCAAGGCAATAGTCACATTAATTATGATCATGTGTCCACATAGATTGTTACTCCAAGTAAGACGATAAGAATCATACAATTGTAACCAGATACATAGGGGGGCAGTGAGGAAACATTGCGATAAATACAATCAGTAAGCGATACATGGAATGCCGTTCAGGGGGATAAGGAGACGTCAGGGATTAAATCATGCGGGGGGGTACATATATTTCCACGGTAAGCATTCCACTGGGACCAGACTTTGTTCCATTTCCTAGGTCTTCCCCCAGCTAGATACACGTTTTTTTCCCTAAACATGCACCAATCCATGCCCTCCTTCCACACCAATACCGTGGGCGACCTCTGGGAACCCCACAACTGTGCAATGTCCCTCTTTGCTTTCATGTTACCGAGGGTCGCCCACCGGATCTGAGCGGCAGTGTAATCATTCGGTTCCCACACATTCAACAGGCAACGCCTGGCCTCAGGCAGCAGTGACACCCCGGTAACCCCTTCCATTACAGCATGCACCTGTGCCCAAAACGCAACCACCTCCGAGCATTCCCATAGAATGTGGAGGAAGGTACCAGGCATACCGCACCCGCGCTTACACAACCCATCCAGAGAATAACCCATTCGAACCAGACTCGGACCAGTGACATACACACGGTGCAAGATCTTGAGCTGGACAAAACGAAGACGGGCAGGTATGGCGAACTCCTTGGGCGATGACAACGCAGACTGCCAGTCCTCGTCGTCCAGCTCCAACCCATCATCAGTCCATAGTGCTCTGAGATGCACAAGTAGATCAGCCCGATTATTGATCAACTTTTTATAAATCAATGAAATCGTGCTGTCAGGCACATGGCCGTCCAGTATACGGTCCTCAAGAGGAGAGGACTCGGGAATATCAGTGCCAGCAGTAAAAACCGAGAGCAGGGCATGACGCACCTGTACGTATCTGAAAAATCCCCTGTCCCCGAGCTCATATTCCGTCCGCAACATCTCAAAGGTTTTAACAGTACCTTTAGACCAGAGGTCACCCACTCTGCTGATGCCAATCATGTCCCACCTCTCAAAACCTTTCGTTCTCCACAAACAGCCCAATCTCTCAGATGCATACAATGGGGTCGCACGACTCAATCTATCACTCCAACCCAAAGCCGCAGTCGCATCATGCCAGACTCGTACATCCTAGTGGGACCAGCCAGTGTCTTGCAAATCCCCTTGGAGTAGAGTGCCCTACCATAATATCCGCCCGGCAACAGATGTTTGTCCATCTCAAAAGCCGGGGCAGGACCGGGTGCATAGGTTGCATGGTTAATCGCACTCAATTGGGAGGCCCAATAATAGCACTTGATATCAGGGAGGGCGATGCCTCTGTCATACCAAGGGAGCGTGAGTTTGGAGAGAGCAATACGTGCAGGCCCATCCCAAAACAGACGCCTCTGCAGGCTCTCCACTTCCCGAAAATAATTTGAAGGGATAGGGTCAAAAGAGTTTTGGAGTGCATATAAAAATCTCGGCAGTGACATCATCTTAAAGAGGGCCGCACGCCCGAGTGGCGACAGCGGCAACTGATGCCAGCGCGCAACATCAAGTTTCATTCGTTGGAGAGGGGGTAGCAGATTGCTCTCATAGCGGACAACGGGATCCAAGGAGACGTGAATCCCCAAATACTTAAACCCCGTCTCGGATACCTGAATCGGGAATCTACGAGGCAGCGGAGGAAGGTCGCCAGCCAATACGTAGACACAGGATTTTGTCCAGTTAATAATAAGACCCGAGTTCTTCCCAAAGGAGGTCAACACGTCAAAAAGCACATTTAGGGATTTCTGGGGAGAGGTGAGGTACAAAAGGATGTCGTCCGCATAGAGCGAAATGCGATCCTCGAAATCAGGGGTCCACCGAATACCCTTTATCGAGGGCTCCCAGCGGAGCCATGCGGCCAAAGGCTCCAGTGCAAGGGCAAAGAGCAGTGGTGACAGCCGGCAGCCCTGCCGAGTGCCACGCCCGAGAGCAAAAGTGCCAGAGACCCTACCATTAACCACCACCTGAGCAAGAGGCCTCTAGTACAGAAGCTTCACCCAGGCAATGAAAACAGAGCCAAATCCAAACTTAGCGAGAGCCGCCCAAAGATACGGCCATTCTATTGTATCGAAAGCCATCGTGGCGTCCAAAGAAGCCAAAATGGCCGACTCAGAAAGGGTTCCAGCTCTCGCGAGAACTCCATGGAGTCGCCGAAGATTAAGGGCAGTATTGCGATGCGGGATGAAACCGGATTGATCCGGGTGAATCAAGTCACTGATCACCTTAATCAAACGGTTAGCTAACAATTTGGCTAAGATTTTAGGTTCGGCATTTAAAAGTGAGATGGGTCTATAAGAGGCACAGCGGTCGCGCGGCTTACCCTCCTTATGATTTACCACAATAGAGGCCAGTCGCTGATCCGCGGGGAGGTAACCAGAGTCCAATGCCTCGAGGAACATGTCCCTAAGATAGGGCGCCATTTTGTCAGGTCGTAGCTTGTACAGTTCAATGGGCAAACCATTGTGGCCCATAGCCTTACCAGAACGAAGAGAACGGATGGCAACAGCGATTTCGTCTATCGTGAGCGGTGCGTCCATGAGATCTCTATCAGCTTCGGATAAGCAGGGCAGCGTAATGTCACGTAACAACAACTGAGAATCCTCCTCGTCCCTTTCACAGACCGACGAATACACAGTTCGGAAATGGTCTACAAAACATTCAACGATTCCAACCGGGTCAGTAACACATACTCCATCAGGCCTCTCAGTCACAGGGACGACACAATTCACTCTTTCCTTCTTGTCAAGCCACGCAATCAGTTTACCAGCTTTATCACCCACGTCATACAGTCTACCCTGTTTCTCTCTGTTCATTACTTTAGCAGTATCGGTCACCAGGGCTTTATAATCGGATTGTTTTAAACTGAGGGAATGAAGTTTAGACCGGGTGACACCCGCCTCGAGGTCAATCTCAAGGGCAGTTATGTCAGCCTCAAGGCGTACCAATGGATAGACCATGGTTGACACTTAATTTAGATTTTATGAAACCTTTTCCCATGTTACCAACAAAAGAATGTTATACTATTGTTTTGATTGATTATTTTTCAAAATGGCCAGAAGTACATAAGGTAAGCGAGATTACTACTGATGTGGTGATAGAATTTTTGGAAGATTTGTTTTCAAGGGAAGGAGTTCCTGAAGTATTAGTGTCAGATAATGGTGTGCAATTTACATGTGAGAAAATGAAATTGTTTTTTAAGAAGAATGGTATTAAGCAAAGACGGTTGATATTAGACCATTCCGAAGCAAATGGTCAAGTTTGGAGATTTAACAGGGTCATTAAGAAAGAGATACAATTGGAATCGTAGTCAGGACTTCCTTGAGTAAAACATTAAAGAATATGCTCTTATTGTATAATATAACACCACATTCGGTACCAGGGAAATGCCATTTGAACTTTTGAGAGGGAGGAAACCATCAACCAGTTTAATTCCATGGTGGTTAATGGAGAAGTACTGGGAACTTTTTGGTGTTGAATCTTATGATGAAGTGAGTGAGATGGTGGAGTCTCATCAGATGTTAATAAGAGCACGTCATAATGGTAGAATGACATTTCCCAGTGTAATGGTGGGACACTGTGTTAGAGTCAAGAAACCAGGATTTGTCGATAAGGGTAAACTCTGTTGGTGAGAACCATTGAGGATTAGTAAGGTGGTGGGAAATGCAGTAAAATTGGAGGATGGGATAGTGTGGAATTTACCTCAAGTAGCTATGTGCAAAAATGTGAATAATGAGTCTTGTGCAAGTGATGAAAAGGGTGAAGATGAATATGGTGGCTACATGATGGGAGATGTTGAAATTAAGGAGGCGGAAAGGATTTTGGAGGCTTAGACCGAGTGGGGAGGCGTGTCTTCAGATAAAGAGATGCATGCTCCTAAGGTCCAAATGAATGTATGTGTGGATAAAAACGTGATTGGCACAGGGATTGTGTTGAAACAAAGTAAGCGAGGGAGCATAAACATTCTGAAATGGTGTTTTGACAACACACTGAAGTTGCAAAATGTAATTTTTTTAATGATTTTTTTTATGAGCTGGAAGGGGCACCTTCCTGCACATAAACAATCAAACGTGTTTTTTGTTTTTATGTGTGCTGCACAATGCAGCACACATAGAAACAGCAAAAACGAGAGAAATTAAACATTTCTCCTTGTTGCGCCAGGTTAAGACCAGGTTTTCCCTGGTCTCAATGTTGGTGCTGCACCATATTTAAATATGTGGTGGCATCAAAATCAATGGGTGTTGCAGTGGAACACCCACCCCGAAACACACATTGCCCTCCCCTTCCACACTTAGTATAGGCTGAAAGGTTGCTCTATTCCCAAGGCGGCTTTAAGCCACATTAAGTGGGTTAATGCTGCCTTGTAAATAGGGGGAAACCCGTATCGCTACCACAGTGTCGAGAAAATTGACGCTGTGGTGGCGATAGAGGCTTGTAAGTATGCCCCCAAGTTACTTAGGAAGTTATGTAGTTGGATTAAGTTTGGTATGTTTTCATGTCTGTATACATTTTATGGTGTTTTATTTTAGTGCAAATTGGGGGAGGGATAATTTGTCAGAGTATGTATCTATCCCTCATTCAGAAGTGAGTTATTATAGTAAGAATCTTTAGTAGTATGAATACTGTATCTTTTGTTAGTATATGATTTTGTTTTAAAATTGTATATTAGTATATTGAGCAGAATGTTGACTGTATGGTATGGTATTATATCATATTACTGTTGTGTATTTGTTACTGTTAATAAAGGGGGAAGATGTGTGTCATGCACCACTATAGAATGTAGAATGTGGCATTTGGAGCTGGGATGGTGAAGTGGTATAAACCCCGCTCCGCTCTGCGTGCATCTTAATAAAGTACTCCTGCAACTTTGACTGGGAGTGATCAGTGCGCTATACAAATCTATATAACATAACGTAGGAAGGTTTGTTTGTAGTTATTAGATTTTTGTGACCTCACAGGAGAAACCCAAGTTTAATTATTTATTTATGTATAGTTAGATTCACGCAATGCATACCAGATCTAAAGGTATAAGATCACTCTGTGTTTTGTGTGTGAGTGTGTGTGTCTGAGTGTGTTTGTGCACGCATGTGTGTGTGCCTGCCATGCTTTGTTGGGCAGGAATGAGTTGAGCTGCACAGTGTAGCATTGCCTTCTACTCACACACAGGCACTTTATCCTTTCAGGCTGGGGTGGTGCTGACCTTCCTGCTCCTGCTCATCTCCCCCTACAGCACCAGCCTGCTGTTTCTGGGCACAGCATCCCTCGGCTTCTTCCTCAGCAGCACCTTTCCCAGCATGCTGGCCTACACCGAAGACATCCTCAACTACAAAGGTAGGTGCTCTGAGGTGCTTGTGGTTTACGTTAGCCTTAAAAGGAGACGGCGGTCGAGCAACCCCAATCCTTCTATTCTTATCCTATTAATGAATAAATATTTAATACTCAGATGTCTGGGTGCTCATTATAACTGAATTTATTACTTCAATTGTTTATTTCTACCATCTCTGCAGACTAAATAGTAGACATTGTTCCCCTGCAGCTAAGAAGTACAGTGTTGAGTTAGCAACAGGCATGTGTTTTCGCAGCAGTGTGAACTGATTTTGCATGCGGAGAGATTTAAAGAAGGATGAGGGCAAGGACTGGGATAGTTCTTGATTTCACTAATAAAAATGCGATCACATTATTCTGACCTGATCGGTCTATTATGGAAATGCTGCTGCGCAGAGATGATACTTCCTGGGTGTTTAGGACAGAGTATTTATAACCATTTCCTCCGAATGTTACTACTCTGAAGGAGTGAAGCATTCCTGGATACTGCAGGCCCCTCCAGAGCAACTAAGAAAATGTGGATTGCCCATTGGCAAGATGTGGATTCTCTGGGTATAGACTGGTAGATCTCTGCCTCCTTTCAATCAAAAAGCGGCTACTTGAGCTGGAGTGAGCTGAAGAGCCTGGTATTAGGTGGTAGCAAAATTAATGAAAGATCTCAAAGCGCTAGAATTCAGCGCCATTGGCGAAAGCTAAATGTATGGACACTGGTCTTACCAGTGAAGTATACCATGCGTTAGTTTTAAATTAACCCAAACTGCAAACAAGGTGGACGTTAGACTATGTATCTAATAATAAAATTCCAACTTTAATTTCAATGGTCGACGCCGAAAAGGCTTTCGACGTAGTGAATTGGGACGCTTTATTTATTGGTTTGTTAAAGTTTGGGTTTTCTGAGGGGATAGTAAATATGTTAAAAAATATTTACCATAATGCACAAGCAAGAGTGGTGGTTAACGCCAACTCAATAGGGACAGTGAACATTAATAGAGGTACCAGGCAAGGGTGTCCGATGTTTCCCATCCTGTTCACTTTTTTATCGAGCCTCTAGCAATAAGAATATGGGGAAATGTTGATATTAAGCCACCCATACCAGGAAAGGCTAAAATCAAACTATCCTGATAGATTAAATTTGGATTTGGCTTTGGGCGAATTTAGTAGATTTGAAATGATTGGTGGATATAAGATTAACCAGAACAAAGCCGAGGTATTAGTATTAAATGCGGATTGCGATTTTCTACCTGTAAATCTAAGAACACAAGCCTTAGAAAAGAACCAATCAGATACCTGGGTATTTATGTCTCCAATCGGTTCGATCAACTATTTAGTTTGAATTATTCTACAATGTTAAATAAAATTAAACATTTGTTAGAGAAATGGACTTATATTGCCATTGACATTGATTGGCCGTGTGGCCTTGGTAAAAATGTTGATTCTTCCTTTATTGATTTTTCTTTTTTCGAACGTACCGCTAAGGATTAACTCCAAGTATTTTAGAGAGATCGATTCCATGATCAGGGGTTTTGTTTGGAACAAAAAAGCTTCTAGGGTGAAATTGGCAATACTTCAGTTGGAATCTATACAAGGGGGCCTAGCTCTACCAAATATACGAATGTATTACATGGCAGCGATAATGGACCTCACAGCACGTTTATTGAAGTCCGAGGGTTTATTTGACATGGTTTTTTTATGAAAAAATGATTCAGGAGGGTGGATCTCAAGTTCCAATCTTTTTAAAAACAGCATAATTACCAAAAAAGACCAGGCATAAGACTGTTCGGGATTTTGCTTATAGATTGCAATTTTTATTCAAGCAGGGAGGGAGTGGTGGATTCCACTACTTGAAATTAGAGGAGTGCAAGAGTATGGGGCTTCAAAATCAGTCGAACGAACTCCGAATGTGGAAAGATCTAGGCTTTGGAAATTTAGCTTCCTTTTTCGTAGCACAGAAACTCATTACTTGGCGGGAAATTATGGTAAGATCTGACAACAGGTTAAAATCGGGATTTCTTGAATTCCTTCAGATTATTAATTTTATAAATAAAAATAATTTATTGCCAGGCATAACACCGATGGCTACTGCTTTGTATAAAATAAGATTAACAGGAATAGGTAACTGGTATAGGTTTCTGAGAAAGCGTGAAAACTCCCCCCTAGTTGACGAAACCCTGGTTAAAATATCTCAGGAAACTAACTGCTCCTTTTCAAGACAGGAGTGGGAACGGATTGCCCAGTTAGGTAGTATGACTCTTCCTGCAGCCAACTTTAATAATGTCTTTTATATCTCTTTGGTTGGCCTTTCTAACTCCCAAAGCGCTAAATAAACGTTTTTCAGGAGTAGAGAATAGATGTTTTAGACGTCAGCTCCTGGAGGGGGGAGATTGGCTCCATACTTTTTATACATGTCCCAAATTGTTTGACTTTTGGTCCAAAATGTTTTCCTCAATTAGTCAGGATTTAATAAAGTAATTGAACCCGAAGCTGAGATCGCGCTCTTTGGCATTTCAATTAAGAGAAGCGATTTGTCTAGGGCAGTAGAATCTTATATGGCAATTTGCACTTTGGTGGCCCGTTCCCTAATACTCCAAAACTGGAAGTCCGAAGAGATACCATCCTACTTTAAATGGGGTAATAAAATGAGACGGGTGAAAATTTTTGAAGAGGCCTATGCCAAAAGAGTGGGATCTACGAGAAAATGTATTAAAAATTGGAAGTATTACAACAATAGCGAATTCTCAACCTCCATGTAGCATTTTTTTAGTAATAATATGTCAAAATTGAACTATATGTGTGTCAGGGAAAAAAAGAGCGGTGGTAACCTTGTGTAAATATGCATTTTATACTTTCTATCTTTTCACAGTTTTGGGGTACATTATGCACTTAAGCACTTTAGCACAAGACACTATGTGTATACTACCAGCTTAGACCAATTAAATTAATATCTATTTTTGGATCTGCCATTGCACAAATAGTTTTGGACAGATTACAACGGTTTGAAATAGGTCTAGTGGAGTATTGTGATTGGGAGATACTTGAGCACTTAAGCACTTTAGCACAAGACACTTTATGAGAACTAACAGTTCAGGCCAGAAATGTGAACTTCTTTTCTGTGTGCCAGGAACTGGTATTACTAGTTTAGGCCCGATAGCACTTGAACTATGGGCACTTATTACTGTGATTGTAAAATTGTATTAGGAAATACAATGCATTTGGCACTTTTAGGTGGTATATTTGTGGATTTTTACAAAAATGTGTATTCTTGAATATATAATGATGAATTGGATTTTACTCAATTTCGCTCAAAGCTGTTAAAAAGCCCTTGAAAGGCATTATTCTCGAAGCAAATGTTGTTTTTATCCTCTGTTTGTCCACTGCTTTGCTCAATAAAAAAAATAAAAAAAAAATTGCAAACAAGGTGGATGAGATAGAATTAAATTATATGTAGAGTGGAAGACCATGGCATGTAAAGCACCAGTGTCTTTGGATGGGATACAAAGTTCCTTCAATTATTTGAAAGGGTCCAGAGGAAGATGCAAAATCAACAGGGAAGTACCCCATCCCTCTCTCTCCCACACACACAGGTCAAAGGAGGGTGGAGGGAAGGAAGTGTGGTGAAAAAGAGTGTGAGGGGTCTTAGAGGAAGAAGAAGTCTCACTGATCTTCCTCACATTTAGTTAACACACCTGCTTGGCGTTTGACTTTCCCATGGGCTTGACCGCTCTACTGAAACGGGTCGCCGTTTACTTGTTTTGGGGTGTAGAGAGAATGTGTCCTGAATTTGAGGATGCTGTACTCCCTGCAGCCCGGTCAAAGTTAAGCCCACCTCATCTTCCCTCGTGTCAGCAGGCGCTCCGCCCTTTTTTTGCTCGCCCGCTCCTGACCCCCGATATTGCTTGCCCCTTCTCCGCCACCAGCTCCTGCCGGAAAACAAGTATTTACAATGCAATGGTCTCAGCATTGTTAAAGTGAGAGTTATTGGCATTGCTCATGACATTATTTTTATGTATGTTTTTGTTTTTAAAACATATAAATAAATGGCATTGTCATTTACAATGTCAATCGCTTAATCTCTCGCAAATGCAAGACCTATTGCATTTGCACCACATCACATAGAGTCACACACACACACAGAGCCACCCACACAGAGCCACCTACACACACACAGAGCCACCATCACACAGACCTACCTACACACACACACAGCCACCCTCACAGAGACCCACCTACAAAAAAAGCTAGGCACACAGAGACAGACACAGAGCCCAACACACACACACAGCCCAACACACACACACAGCCACACACACACACAGACAGACAGAGACACACACACAGCCACACACACACACAGACAGAGACACACACACAGACAGAGCCATACACACACACACACACACACACACACACAGCCACACAGATAGAGCCACACACACACACACAGACAGAGCAACACACACACACACACACACACACAGGGCCACACACACACACACACACAGAGCCACCCACAGAGGGCCACCTACACACACACAGAGCCACCCTCAAACAGACCCACTTACATACACACAGAGCCACCCTCACACAGACCCACCTACAAAAAAAAGCTACCCACACAGAGCCAGACACAGAGCCCAACACACACACAGAGCTCAACACACACACACACACACACACAGTCACACACACACACACACACACACACACAGACAGAGCCCCCCACACACACAGACATAGCCACACACACACACACAGACAGAGCCACACACACACACAGACAGAGCCACACACACACACAGACAAAGCCACACACACACACACACACACAGAGCCATACACGCACAGAGCCATAAACACACACAGAGCCACACACACACAAATACAGAGCCACACACACACAGACAGAGCCACACACACAGACAGAGCCACACACACACAGACAGAGCCACACGCACACACAGACAGAGCCACACACACGCACACAGATAGAGCCACACAAACAGACAGAGCCACACACACACACACACACACAGACAGAGCCGCACACACAGACAGAGCCACACACACAGAGCCACACACACACAGACAGAACCATACACACACACACAGACATAGCCACACAGATAGAGAGAGACACACACACACACAGACAGAGCAACACACACACACACACACACACAGCCACACACAGACAGAGCCACCCACACAGAGCCATCTACACACACACAGAGCCACCCTCAAACAGACCCACTTACATACACACAGAGCCACCCTCACACAGACCCGCCTACAAAACAAAACTACCCACACAGTGCCAGACACAGAGCCCGACACACACACAGAGCTGAACACACATACACACACAGAGCCACACACACACACAGACAGAGCCACACACACACACACACACAAACAGAGCCACACACACAGACAGAGCCACACACACAGACAGCCACACAAACACAGACAGAGCCACACACAGACAGAGCCTCACACACACAGAGGGCCATGCACGCACATAGCCATACACACACACACACACACAAAGACAGAGCCACACACACACACACAGACAGAGCTACACACACACAGACAGAGACACACACACACACACACAAAGACAGAGCCACACACACACACACACACAGACAGAGCTACACACACACTGACAGAGCCACACACACACACAGACAGAGCTTCACACACACAGACAGAGACACACACACACACACACAGAGCCACACACACACACACAAACAGAGCCACACACACACACACACAGACAGAACCACACACAGACAGAGCCACACACACAGACAGAGCCACACACACAGAGCCACACACACAGAGCCCACCTCTCGAGACAAAGATCAATAGAGTAAATCAAAGGTCATCCTTCAAGAAAATGTCTACATTACAGAGAAAGTCTGACTCCCCCAACCTGAACCCTTTTGACCACGAGGCTATATATAATAAATGTAAAATATTTAGCAAAAGGCACAGTTCAAACTTCTGAAAAAGCGGAGTCCATAAACACTTTTGAAAATAAACAAACGATTGTAAGCTATAGTCCTACCAAATGTGAAACACGTAAACATATATGTTAAGCAAATGATCATGTCCTTACTTTGTTCGATGCCACATACAACCGCGGAGCTATATTACACCATCCAGTACTGTCTTACAAGGTCGGCACCAGAAACAGATTTCCCATAAATACACAGGGCAGCTACGAGACAATCTACCCAAACAGGGTCAGAGCAGGAACACAGGCGCCGGGCTCCCCAAGATGGGCCTGGTCAGGTGGTGCCTGCGGAGAGCGGCTTGGATGAGGGGCGGGGGAGGTACACAGAGGGCCGGAAATGAGTGTTTGTCCGGGAATATGCGCTCTTGCGGTGAACCTCCCACCCTCAGCAGCTGTGCTGAACCTGTCAGTGCGGCGCGGGCCTGGGCCGTCATGTTGTGCACGCAGACGGATGAAAGACGGAGCAGGGAAGATGGCGCCTCTGCAGTGCAGCAGGGGAAGGCTCCGGTGTAGGCAGGAACAGAACAGCCGCAGCCTCTCCTCGTGTTTGTCGCATAGGGTGTCCTCACTGGGCTTCGCCGGGGGGCGATGGAGCTGTTTTGCTATTTCCGCAATGTTTCTAAGTTGCCTGTTGGGCCGGAGATGTCTTACCAGAGATGTTTCTCTGCACTGCGAACACGGGAAGTTGTCATCTCTTCCCTCCCAGCTGCGAGTGATGCAGGAGCGTCAGAAGTTGTGCCCACAATCGATGGTCACCGGATCACTAAAATATTCCAAACAGATCGAACAGCTTGTCTCTTCCTTGAGATTCCCTAACTGAGGTGCGGCTGCTGCGGCCATGATTCCGGAAGTGAAGAAAGTCCAAACTTAGTTTTGTTTTCTCTCCCTCTGTCAGGTGGGCGTGCCTGTCTCCACCTCCCTGTGTGTGCGAGCTCTTTCAGTTTTGTATGCAAGACTCCAGGCGGGAGACATATGTCTGTCCAGAGGCCTGAAGTGCTTCTGCTTGCTCTGTGTGAGGGACCTACAACTAGAGTGTTTCAGTCATGGACCTGAGTGGAGACGCGCATTTGAATATCCCAGTAACTTGTAAAGTAAAACATTCTGCGCGTGAACCGAGTGCGTACAGCTCTGCTGCCGGTGCTGCTGTACGTCATATATCTATTTTTGAGAATTCTTCGGCGTGAGTTTTTAATTTTTGTCATGCTGTCACAGTCCACAAAAAAATTGAGAAGGGCAACCTGTGACGTTTTGGCAGCAGTCCTCGTGACTTCCAAGAATTTATGAAAACTGGCTAAAACAGATGTAAAATGTATATAGATTAATACAGAACTCAGTCTTAAATAAACACGAGCTCTACAGAGCCACAGCATGGACAAAACAAGGAGAGGCCTGCGCACATATAACGGCCATGTTGTAATGGGTGCCTACTGTGCCGTGCTCTGTAAGCCCTGTCCTTTGCAGACTGGGGGGCGTGTTTTTCGAAACGGACAGGGCTTAGCTACCCAAAATGACGTCACAGAACCCTCTTCTCCAATGGCTGGCCGCCGTTTAGGCAGCCAGACAATGGAGAAGAGGGGCGGGTTCAAGCCTCCGTACTTTAAGACATAAGATCTCGCAAGCAAGACTACGCATGCGCAGCCTACGCTAGCCGAGACCTAAAAAGGAGGAAAGGGGCAGAAAGAGACAGAAAAACAGTGACAAAAAGAAAATGCAGGGATGAAAACAATTCGGTTGCGGACTTCTGAGAAAAAGTTATTATTTTACAAATTAAGCACTGGTGTGGGCTCCTAAGAAAACCTGTGGGACCATCTACTTATTAATTATTTATTTAATTAAACCCACAATCACGAAAAGGTTTACTGGCGCCTTGAAGAACAGTTGAACATTAGACTATTAAGAGAGAAAATACGAAAATTTTCAAACCGCCAAATACAGTCGGGGGAGCTGAAGGTAGGCGGGAATGTAATTGCCAGCGATATTAAATTCTCGGTGAGCTCCTGAAATCAAGCTCGAAAGAGAATCCCTCATCCCTCCTCGCGCCGCCTCACATCTGCTCCGTGTTACCCGAGGAGATAAAAACATGGCGGCGTCTCACAAGGCCTTGGAAAACAGACCAACATGTAAACATCTCAATTTAAGACGTTTCTCCACGGGCCTTTTCGTGGGTTTCCGGTGTAGTCCCCCGCTGACTTCATTGACCCGTTCCAGTCATTCATGCACATTTGCAGATGTTAATACGATTTAAACATGTATTTTTCCTTTAAACAAACAATTGCAGCCATTTTAAAGGATTCATGTAAATGTACCTAAATGCACCTAAAAAAGAAATTACACTATATATGTGGTGGAAAGGAGGAGAGGCCTGCGCACATATAACGGCCATGTTGTAACGGGTGCCTACTGTGCCGTGCTCTGTAAGCCCCGTCCTTTGCAGACTGGGGGGCGTGTTGTTCGAGTTGAGAAAGAAACGAAAAAAACACGCCCCTCAATCCGAAACGGACGGGGCTTAACTACCAAAAATGACGTCACAGAACCCTCTTCTCCAATGGCTGGCCGCCGTTTAGGCAGCCAGCCAATGGAGAAGAGGGGCGGGTTCAAGCCTCCCTACTCTAAGACATGAGATCTCGCAAGCGAGACTGCGCATACGCAGCCTACGCTAGCCGAGACCTAAAAAGCACTATGTCCATGTTATATTATCTAATATATATCTGTGACAGGGTGAGATGTCGGGGGTTACATTTTCTTGCTCGGTCACTCTCTGTGAATTCTGATTGGGCTGGGGAAGAGAATATCACACATCATAGTCTAAAAAAGGCTGGAAACCCAACGAAGATGGTAGGCAGACTGTTCACATATATCATCATGTTACGTCAGTGTCATTTTAAGGATTTGGGGGTCCTGGGCAAGAAATATTTTGGAGACCTCTCTTTGGAACAGCTTTTTAATTGAATACCCATTTTTGTTAATTCAAGCCCTATATGCTTAAACATATGGAATTTTAGGTTAAGATACAAAAATACACAGAAGTGAGCTACAGAGAAATCTCACTGTGCCGGTGGGGGCCCTGGGAATGTGCCCACTTTGCCCATGGCTTAATCTCTATGTTATGTTAACAGAGATCTGTATAGCATCTTGCTGACATTAAATGACCTTGCAGCGCTATTGAGTGCGGCTCGGGATCTCTGCGGAATTTGAGAAAAATCGATATAGCGTGAGTTATGGCTGCGAAGTGGCACCCTGCCCAGGGTCACACCATGTGGCAAAAAGTACTTTGTTGGCATCTTGGACTTCTTAATCCCATAAATTCAATGCTATCAACGAAATTACAAGTTCACAAAAGCAAATGTTGTTTAAAATTGCGCTTTTGGGCTGAAAATGTTGGATACAACATGAGCCCAACTCCACGAATTCGACATCTGAGTGTCTGTGATACAAACGGTGAAGGGTGGGGAGGGGCGGGTGGAGTCCATCAGAGACTTCCCACAATGAGAGGCTGGCAGGGCCGGGGAAATTCAGCCACATTTATCGAACTTCCTATAGAGGATGTGGCATTAGGGCCAGAGCTGCAAACTTGGGAGCTGGGGAATTAGGTTCGAGCCTCAACGTCAGCTCAAATCCTGTGATTCTGGGCAAATCATGTTATCTCCCTGTGCCTACCAAAATATCAATGTGTCCTGTAATATAACTGGTGCACATGTAAAGCACTCCAATACCTTCGGGTCGAGTTTGCGCTATGTAAATCTGCCACAACAAAAACAAATCCGCAACACAAGGCCAGCAGAGCTGGGATGTAGTCAGTCATTTATCAGAAATGCATTGCTTACCTACGGCTGGGTCAGCCAGCCACAAACACCCTTACAGAGCTCCAGAGACTTCACCCTGGGCTACCAGCATTCTTTCTGTGAGATGAAGCGCACTTGGGGTTCAGTGTGTGCTTAATACATTCCATACCATAACCGATGGGGGTGGTGTACAGGGGGCCAGACGCGGGCCGTGGGCCTTCGGTGCCTCTCAGGGAAACAGCTGCCCGACTGTGAGGCGAAGCAAGGGACATCCAGGCCATGCCCAGCCCTAGCTGAAAGCAGCTGTCGTCTACCTCTCCCCATCCAGGAAGGGGGAGGCCTCTGGAGGGCACGAGAACCGAGCTGCAGTCCCAGGAGGGGGTGCCACCCGCCTCCTTTGCCCCCCACCCCTCTCCCCCTTTTTGCCACTTTGCTCAATGAGCCTCCTTTCTGTGTCTGATGAATTGGCACGGGGACCCTGCAGTAGGGGGGTCACCTGTAGTGTGCGCCGCCTCTTTTTTAGGTCTCGACCTGTCAATGCGCTTGCGCATTGCTGTCGAGACATATAGAGGGCCACCAGCAAATCCTACCAAGAGGTTTTGGATTGCGGATTCTCCCCAATGCATGTGAGGCATTCAAGCGCGAAGCTTCGCCAGCGCGCGCTCGTCCTCACTTCTCACTCACACCCCATATGCTCGTTCCCTCCCACTCGCTCGCTCTCCTGCTCCCCGCGCCCCCATCCGACTTATTTATTTATTTATTTAAAACACTTATAGAGCGCAACTGTCGCCTGGCAGGCATCCTGGCGCTGGGTTGGCATACTCCTAAGATAGAAACAGTGGGAGATTATTAGACGGTAGTGGAGGGGGATCTAGGGGAAAAGCCAAGTCTTTATTAGTTTTCGAAAAGGCAGGAGCTGTGAAGTATGGCGAATGTCAGCGGGCAAACTGTTCCAGAGCTTCGCAGCCGCCACTCGGAATGATCTTCCCCCGATCCTAGCTCTCTTGAATCTGGGTACTATTACAAGTCGAGCGGTAGCGGATCGCAGAGCTCTGGTTGGTGTGTACCAGGTGAACATCCGTTGTAGAGGTATAGGTCCTAGCCCGTGTAATGCCTTAAAGACCAAGCAAAGAGACTTGAAGGCAATACGTTGCTTCAGGGGAAGCCAGTGCAGCTCGGCTAAAGCAGCCGTGGTTGAGGATCTCCTGGTCCATCCAAGGGCCAGTTTGGCTGCTGCTGACTGGACGCGTTGGAGTCGGTCCAGCAGTACCAAGGGGGAGTCGAGCAGGAGAGCATTGCAATAGTCAATGTGACTAAGGATGGTGCACCTGATTATCTGTGCTCTAGCGGGTAGTGGAAGTAGTGGCAGGATTTTACGTAGTGATCGCATAAGGGCCGAGCAGGTGGCGACTGTTCTTGATACCTGTGTTTCCATGCTCAGTTTGTTATTCAACATGACGCCCAAATTCCAAACACTGGCCACAGGTGGTGGGTTGTCTGAATTTTCCGGAGGCCAGAAATCAGCAGGCAACGGGCGAGGTATGCGGCTGGCTGGGCAGAACAGGACCTCGGTTTTAGAGGAATTAAATTGGAGGGAGTTATGGTGTAACCAGCCAGCAGTATCTCTCAGGCAGTCGTGGAATGCTTCTAAAGTAATAGAGTCTTCACCCTCCCAGGAAAAAATAAGCTGGGTATCGTCTGCGTAGTTTACTGTGGTCATGTTATGTGATTTAATGAGAGAGACCAGTGGTAATAAGTAAACGTTAAAGAGAATCGGACTGATAGAGGAACCCTGGGGTACACCGTGAGGGACTGGGGAGAAAGCAGATTGAAAAGGAGGGAGGGATACAGCCTGTTTCCTGTCACTGAGAAAAGAGTGGAACCAGAGCAGGGCTGAAACCTCAACCCCCGCCGCTCTCAACCTCTCTAGCAGGATCACGTGGTTGACGGTATCGAATGCGGCAGACAGGTCCAGCAGGATCAAGGCCACCGCCTGGCCCCTGTCTGCACGCAATCGGAGTTCTTCCATGGCCGTAAGTACAGCTGTTTCAGTGCCATGGACTGGACGAAATCCAAATTGGAAGTCGTCCAGAACGTGATTCTGCTCGAGGTAGGATGACAGGCAGGTGCTGACCCATCGCTCCACCACTTTCGCCGGAAAGGGCAGAAGCGATATGGGTCGAAAATTGGAAAGGCATTCTGGATTCAGGGATGGTTTTTTCAAAAGCGGGGTGATTAACGCTTGCTTCCAGGGGTTTGGAACCACTCCACTGCGGAGAGATTGGTTGCAAATCCTCCGAAGGGTGTGGAATAGCTCGTGCCCGTATGCTTTCCAAATTTTTGGGGGCAGTGGGTCAAGAGGGGACCCAGAGGTGATGCCCAGTGCCAGTCTTTCAAAATCTGCTTCGGGAATCTGGGGGAAAGCCAGAAGACTTGAAAGGAAGCCGCTTGCACACCACTATTCCACCATTTGTCTGAGCTTCGGCATCAGACTAAAAAGGAATGCCTCCCGCTCCCCCTCCCCCTGACTCAGCAGATGCTTGCGAGGGTGCCTGTTCCTGTTCCGTGCACTTCCCCCTCTTGTTTGATTTTGCGGCCGCCAATGCTTGTTGAGAGATGTTCTTCCTTTCCTGTCAGCATGAAATTGAACTATTGGCAGATAAGAGCTTCCTTTGTGCAAGTGATACCTTGGGAGGAGCTGTGAATCTCGTCAGCTCACCCAAGCGTTTGATCCTTTTCCTGTGTCTGCTGGAATCCTCACTTGCAACATTACTGTGAGTGACTGCGCCACAGTACCGAGTTCTTGTCCCTTTTGCTCTGTCCCCTCTTTCTCTTAACTTTCTCTTAACTTTCCCCTGCTCCTGCCTCTGTCTGCCATATCTGTCCAGCCTTCCATATATATCTTCCTTCTACCCGCCTCACAGTGGCTCTGTATCTCACTGCTTTTCTTCATTCACCCCGCCCCACCTTTCCAACACATATCTCTCCACTTTCCCTTCTATCCAGTCTCCGGTGATGTTTCCATTGTGCACTATGTCTAGCTCACTACTTCTCTCTTTCTTTTCTACTACATTACGTTAGGCCCTTTTCTTTGTCCCCTTTCTTCTATCCCTTCATTTCACTCTTCCCTACGTGCTCCCATTATCCCCTCAGTCTTTTTATCCTTATTTACAGTTCACACATTTCTCTTTTTATGGTTTTCTTCTCTGTCTTTCGTTCTTTCTCCCCGCTCCAACTCCTCTTTCTCTGCTCTCTAGATTCCGCATCTCACTCCTGAACCTTTCCATTCTCCCTTGTATCTCTGAACCCTCCTCTTTTCTCTGCACTACCTGTTCTTCTTCACTCTTTCATTTGCTCTTCACTCTTAATCTTTATTCTCCCTTACATTTCTCTGTTCTCTCAACTCTTTCTCTCCTTCCCTTATCCCCTGTCTCTCTCCACACATTCCTCATCTATCCTCTCCCTTTTATCTATCCATTCTCTGCATTTTCTCTTTATTCTTTCATCTATCTCCACTTTGTCTGGTGTATCGCTCCATTATTTCATTCCTTATCCTTGTGATGTGTAGCTCCGTCGCCTGGCTCTCTTAACTGTTTATAGTGTAAAGACTGAGCCAGGCCCCAGGCAAGTGCAGGAAGAAAAATCTGTGCATTCGACCTGTTGAGTAAACTGCAGCCTAGACCCTTTGTATTCCGTAGAGGGCTTTTTATGTGGGGCAAAAATGGGGTTCCTCTTTCTCCCCCTATGATTGATGGATATTAATGTGACTGTTTTATATTAATCTATGTACCCCTTCCTTCCCTTCTTGCCCCGCTCTTAATGCGGACATGATTCCTTTCCTTGGAACTGGAATATATTGTACGGTATCATTGTAGACAAATATTGGAGAACTTTGCAGTAGCCATCTTATGTTTAGTGTTTTTCTTTTTGATCTATAATTGCTAATAAAGACATATTTGAACAGAAAACTGCAGCTGATGCAGACAGACTGTGCCGCACACCCCGGTGGGACTCGGTGCCGCTGAACTGGCTGCACCTCTAATAGCTACGCCGTTGGTGGGGACCAGTGAATAATGGCTGCTGGGAGTTTCCCTGGAAGGCCACTTATTTCTTCTTTCCATCTGGTTCACATCAAGGGATCATCTCGTTTTAAATAGGCGGTTCTAGTTACTTTAGGGAGGATGGATGTGGCAGGTTACACAACATTCCCCAGTTACACACTTTTAGCTAGATTCAGTTTTCACAGTGGTGGCATCATCCTTGTACTATCGGTCCGAGTGGCACATTGCATCTGGGCACAGACGTACCATGCTGCTTGCACGTTATTGGATCGAGCTGAATTATCTTGGGCGAGGTGCCACTGACTTGTTGCACTGAGAGCACAGGCCCACATTCTTGCCTACTTGCAAGTTATGGGTCTTATCTAATCCTCTCGAAGGTGGGAGGGTGCACTAGTGCCTTCTTGTGACAGTTCACAGCTAAGTATTTTTGCTGGTTAAACAAAGTTTACTGTACTCTCATAGCCACACACAACCCCACACACACACAACCCCCCCACACACAACCCCACACACACACAACTTCACACACACACAACCCCCCCCACACACACACAACCCCACACACACACAACTCCACACACACACACAACCCCCCACACACAACCACCCCACACACAACCCCATACACACAACCCCCCACACACACAACCCCCCCACACACACCCACACACACACCCCACACACAATCCCACACACACACACAACCCCCCACACACAACCCCCCACACACAACCCCCCACACACAACCCCCCACACATACAACCCCTCACACATGTACAACCCACCTCCCACACACACAACCCCACACACACAACACCACACACATACAACCCCACACACACAACCCCACACACAACCCACCCACACACACAACCACACACACACACAACCACACACACACAACCACAAACACAACCACACACACAACCACACACAGAAGCACACACAACCACACACAACCACACTCAACCACACACACAACCCCACAACCACACACACAACCCCAAACACAACAGACACAACCACACACACAACCGCTATCTATCTATCTATCTATCTGTCTATCTATCTATCTAATGATCAATCATCCTCACTCTATCTATCTGTCTATCTATCTATCGCCCTCACACTATCTATCTATCTATCTATCTATCTATCTATCTATCTATCTATCTATCTATCTATCTATCTATCTATCTATCTATCTATCTATCTATCTATCTATCTATCGCCCTCACTCTATCTATCTATCGCCTTCACTCTATCTATCTATCTATCTATCTATCTATCTATCTATCTATCTATCTATCTATCTATCTATCTATCTATCTATCTATCTATCTATCTATCTATCTATCTATCTATCTATCTAATGATCAATCGTCCTCACTCTATCTATCTATCGCCCTCCCTCTATCTATCTATCGCCCTCACTCTATCTATCTATCTATCGCACTTACTCTTTCTATCTATCGCATCACCACAGCATAACTCAGCACCACCACAACATCACTCAGGGTCACCACAACATCACTATGTGCTACCACAGCATCACGGAGCGCCACAGCATCACTCGTCGCCGCCACATCATCAATCTGTGCAACCATTCAACAACAACTGGTTCAAATATGTTCTCTCAATGTTTCAAGCTTTATTACAAATGTCACAAAAAGATGTTAATATTTCACTTCTGTTCTTGGATGTTCGTCACAATAAAATACACTGAACATAATCTTCACAAAAGTTATTTACACAAGTTTAAGCTATTGTCATTATAAATTACAATAACTATTATTTAAGTATTAATTATTAAAAAAATTAAAAGCCATGGTTATTTGTAATAGCAATACATTTAAGTCACGTAAATACGACACATATTGCATTACAAGTGCTATAGGTGTCATATTTGCGAAAGTTGTAACTATAGGCATTGTAAATGACAAAGCGATTAATTTCGCTATTTTCAAAACCAACACACAAATAAAAAACGTGTCATTTACAATACCAATAGCTCAAACTTTCCTAATGCGAGACCTATTGCATTGCAAATGCTTGTTTTTATCTTCTGGAAATGTAGCCACGTAGCGCCCAGACTTACGAAGCAAAGGTACACTCAAAGAAAGGTGGGTAAAAAGGTTGAATTTCGTGATCACTTACGAAATCATAGTTCACTCTACTCTGGCCTGCTTCCGGAGGCCAGGGCTCTACCTACACCCTTGGGCCTGCACGGTACTAGGTGGCTTGCGGCGCGCTGCTGATGCTCGTGACCGCGCCTGCTGCACTAGGTGTCACCCGCAGTTAAGGCAGGCGGCTCCCTCGATGTGTCCTCGCCTGACCCAGCGCTACACCCTTCCAGCCGCCCCTTCTGAAGGGGTTTCACAAGCCCGGGCGCTTCTCTGGGTAACATGTACCAGGAGGGAATGTCCTGTACCCCGTGTCCTGGCCCCGCACTCATGTTGCAGAGGGAGAGCAGGCCTTGGGTTACAGGCCTTGGGTTTAAGGCCTGCAGTCCCTACCACAGGTAAAAGGCACCGCACCCATCCTTTAACACAGACATCTGGCACTACTGTTCGCGGTGATCACACAGCCGCCGATGACAGGGGCAAGAGGAGGGATCCAGGCAAGACTCGCTACCCCCTCCCCCCCCCCGCATGCCCGGCCCCGTAAAGAGATGCGAGGGGCTCCGCGGCATGGTGGGGAGCAGAGGGAGGGATCCAGGCAAGGCTCGCTACCCCCCCCGCATACCCGGCCCCGTAAAGAGATGCGGGGGTGGCTCCACAGCATGGTGAGGAGCAGAGGGAGGGATGCAGGCAAGACTCGTTTCCTGACCCCCTGCATACCCGGCCCCGTAAAGAGATGCGGGGGGGAGCTCCACGCTGTTCACAACTGGAGACGTCCAGACTGAACACGGCAGTGCATCTTAGACTTAGCCTGCTCCGGGTGCAGCGGCTCTCCATGGAGTCGGAAGTACACACGAAGAGGTTCGTCCTCTCCAGCGCCGGCTCTTCCAATGGCAGGGACCGCGCAATTCGCTACTGGGTCTGCAGGGGGCTGAACACGGGGATGTAAACACTCAGGAAGCACGTTATCATCTCCAGTGCCACCGAGAGGGACGGCTCTGTCGTCTGTTCAGGTCTGAGGGGCAGAGCGCACCGGTTCTGCCCTTGTGGAAACCAACACCGTGCATGTCTGCATTGTTGTGGCTACGGGGCATGCCAAGAGGAAGGGCAGTGTGGATGTGCCCATGGTGGGGAAGGGGGGAGGAGGAAGCTGTGAGGGCTGGGGGAGAGGGGACGGGATGGAGGAGAGTGTGGAAGAGGCAAAGAAGGGGAGGGAGAGATCCCGCCAGAGCTTGTCTTTATGGGGCCATGTGTTTTAAAACACATGGCCCCATAAAGATAAGAATCCTTTTGCGACAGGAGTAAGTCAAGTGAGCCCATCCAAGTGGGACGGCTCAAAGAGAGAAAACTTTTGGTCACCAAGTGCTCTTTACCAATGGCTGGCCACCGTTTAGCATAAACGGTGATGCCAGCCAATGGGAAAGAGGGGCAGGGCTTAAAGTCTGCTGGTAAAAGCTCCTGAAAACACCAAATCTCGCCAGCGATACTGCGCATGTGCGCAGCTCTAGGCTTCGACCTAAAAATATAGAATTTCTGTTGAGCAGAAACCAGCCTGTGAGGGCAGCACTTCCAACGCAGAAATATAAGCACTGGCTAGAAATGGCCCTATCAAGACAGCCTAAAGGTGGGGTACTTGGGATAAAAGATGAACAAAGTGCTTCACAAATCTAGATTCACTTCTCATTGTGTATAGATGTAACACGTGCACATCCACACATCACAAGAGTTGGCCATTCAGGTATAAACAATCATACAGTTTTTCCGCATCTTGCAATGGTTTTTCGTTGGTTGTAGTATCTGCATACCTTTCTAACCATAGCCATGCCTCTTCGTGCACTTTCCCCAGGTTGTGCCACTACAGTGCTGGTGACTGGTGCTGGGATTGGTGAAATGGTTCTCCAGATGTTGGTTGGCTCGGTAAGTACTTGGAGACTTCCTCTTGCCCCATTATGAATCAAATGTACCTTCCCATAACCTGCCACTCCAGAGGACACAGTTTATTCTGGGATTGTTCAACGAGGCTTTTCACTTAGGACCCTGTGTTTTGTGTGTTTTCTATAGGTGATCCTTGAGCAGGGCAGCTACAGTTTCTTGGTCTGTGGGCTGCTGTTTGGGGGCATGGCTTTCGCTTTTTACTTGATGTTCCTGTGCTTTCATCGCGCGTACTCAAGGCCGCCTCCTGGTAAGGAAAACAGCTTCTTAGGCTGTACAATTAAGTTATTTTATTGTTTTTAATACTTAGACTAAAGCTAAATTGTTTCAAGGTCGCATTCTATTTAAGTAAAGATGCAAATAAATATGTAATTTGAACGAATTTTTCAAGCCACGCCTGGGTATCAACGGCCATAAAAATACACTGAAATCGTGTAACACACAGTTGTAGTGATTCTTTTTAACCCATCCACCTTTCTTCATAGTATAAGAATCACTCTAAATGTACACAGGATTTCATATAAAGAGTGCATAGACACCTTGTCATGTGGTTTAACAGGGGGACCACCTCTTGAGTGGAGGTCTCAAAAATATCAGAATCTGTTGAGTGGAGGTCTAAAAAAATATCCGAATCTCTTGAGTGGTGGTCTAAAAAAAAAATCAGAATCTCTTGAGTGGTGGTCTAAAAAAAAAAATCAGAATCTCTGTAGTGGAAGTCTAAAACAAGATCAGAATTTCTTGAGTGGAGGTCTAAAAAAATATCAGAATCCAATCTGTTCAGTATTTGGGACTTCATATACGCACAACGCGTACAAGAGTCGAACATCAAATTCCCTCTCATCGATAAATTAAGGGCCAATACGTTTTTTATATACTAATTGTCAAAAAGCCTTATTTCATATATGAACGCACAAAACAAATGTGTGCATGTTTCAAAATGTGATACATGTCTGTGAATTCCTCTACTCACACTTTGTCTGTTTAAGTACAGAAATGTGCAGTCTGAGGTGGGCCAAGGGCTCTAGCAGGTACAAATCTGGGTGCAGCCTGCATTCACAGAGCGATGAACAGATATGCCCTGTGGGACCAGCCCTTTTCCTGATTGAGTGACACAGGATTCCTGCAGGGGAAATGCAGTGCCAGAAGGAAACAAGGCCTCCACACAACAAGGCTCTTGCAAGCCATGAGGGATAGTGTTCTGGATCAGATTCCCACATATGGTCTTTTAAAGGTCTGTGCAGTGACATGCAAGCACGAAGCACATAGCTCACTGGCAGGCTTCCTCTATTGACTTTATGAGGCCTCCCTCCAGCCCTCATTCTGTATATTGATGGGAGCCACTGCATGGTATTTCTGGAGGTATGTACCTGCTGCTTTGTTCTTCATGGAGGGCTGGACTGGCAGCCTGAGCCTCCTCTCTTCATGCCCTAGGTGCGAGGGTGTACTATGCGTCGGAAGTACTCACAAGGCATTTGTCACCCACAAATCACAAATAGTTTATGTGCCAGCTGATCGTCATGAATGTACCCGTGGTGGGTCGCCGGTTCTAGTGTCTTGTACTTTAAAGATTAATTCCCAGCAGCCATTGTCTGCCTGTTCTCTGCAGATCATTGCTTTACCCACACAAACAGTTGATGCATTGCACTTCAGTGTAGGTATTGGGAATTAGCTCTTTGAATGTGCCACAAAATCCGGCACATCTTCTTCTCATCCACTGAGTACGGTGGGACTTCCTGAAACACTCACATTAGGGGTGATGGCCTGTGACTGAGTGATGATTTAAATAAACAAATGATTAGAAGGCAACCTAGAAATGCTGACGCACATAGGCACATCAATGAAGAATCTGGCACTTAGTGAAAAAATTAGATGGGCGCTATGTCCCCTCCGGGCACAAGGGCCTGTGTCCTTCATGCCATCTGTGTGAAATTCTTGCTAAAGCTCTCCCTTGCTGCTCACCCTCTGCATGAAAACTGTGATACGGTGAAGACCTTGACTACATCAATGTAGATACGGTGAAGACCTTGACTACATCAATGTAGATACGGTGAAGACCTTGACTACATCAATGTATCAAAATATCAAGTACCCTGCCTGATGTTATGTAAGATAAAGTAGCTCCTGTTGTAAATCATTAAGTTAGTGTAAGTCATCGAGGAGTCCCATGAACATATGGACAGTGGTGGCTCCCCCGCTAAGCGGAGGAGCTTCGCCTCACTGCTCAAAAGGAAAACTAAAATGATAATAACATAACGTTATTATCATTTTATTTTTTCTATTGCTTTCAGTGGAGGGCGGGGCTGGCCAGAGCAGGGGAGGAGTGGTTTGCACTTCCAAAGCGCTTATAACTGTTGTGTCGGCTCCCTTGGGCCGGCCAAACAGTCCTGCGCACTTTGCATCTTCTCCCCGAGGCTGGATCACACAGCCTGGTGAGGAACATGCACAGGCCCCCTCTCCCGTCTGAGCGCCGAACCATGGCCCTCAGACCAATCACAATACTGCATTGCAGCGTTGTGATTGGCTCAGTGCAGCCTTTGTGCATGGGTGCTTCCTGCTACCTGCCAGGACAGGAAGAAGGAAGATGAAGAGGGCGAGGATGGAGGAGAGGCGGTGGCCGGCCGCTCCAGGAAAGTCCTTTTTTATTTCATTCTCTCCCAAATCTGCCACCCCACTACTCCCCCGTCCGGTAGCAGCTTCTACTGCATATAGACTGAAAAATATGACTGGATAGTGTATATTTGATCATAAATTATCGTTTATATGTATTATTAAAAATTTGTGAATTTCTGATATCTGCAGGATTGTTAAAGCTGCACTTCATATTAAAAGGGCTTTTTTGAATACCGATAACTGCCCATTTGATGAATCTGCATTAAAGTTTCTTTCTAAAATACTTGCATCTACGATTGTGCTGGAAAGGTTTTCAGCCGATTGGTTATGATGGGGGCACATTTAAGAAGCATTCCCTAAAAAAGTTTTGCCTAAGCACACAACAGACATGCATTTGCAATGCAATAGGTCTCACATTTGTTAAAGTTAGAGCTGTTGATGTTGAAAATAACAATGTTTTTTACTTTTTAATTTTTTATTTGCAGTTGAGTAAATACATTTGCATAGTGCAATTGCCATTGGTATAAAAAGCAAAAGTAAAAAACATTGTCATTTTTAACTCCAAAAGCTCTAACTTTAACAAATGTGAAACCTATTGCATTACAAATGCTTCTTTTCTAGGCCATGCTGCAGGGTACAGTACCGTATGTGGCTAAAAGATTCATATGGATTTTCAACATAAATATGTTATAGGTATTAAAGTGCAAAATTAATGTAATTGCATATTTATAAATCACTGCAAAGAAAAGCAATATATAGCGTAACCTAAATGTTTAGTATAACACAGAGGACTTTTAGTACTGGGTGTTATAAAAGACAAACAGTATACGCACATTATACAGCACACCCAAAACCAACATTGCGCAGAATAAAGAAACTATATATATATATATATATATAAATATAGAGCTTAACTAGAGTAGAAATATGTTTTATTTTAGCAAAGAAACCGTTAATTACAGAACTGGGGCGAAAAAAAACGTTGGCAAAAAATAAAGGGAAAATGGTGCCAACTTTGAAGCTGCAGATTAGTTTGAGTATTGCCGTGGTCCCAACTTCCTGTGATCCTGGGCAAATAAATTAGTTTCCTTATGTGTAAAAACATATGTTATGTCCTTAACTGCTGCTATTTGAATTCACTTTACTATGTTTGGGTGAATTTTTGGCTATAAAAGCAGATGTTAATAATTAATTGCCGTGGTGTCCCACAGAAAACCCCAGCTCAAATAGAGCACTAATTTAAAGGCTAAAAATGTTTAAAACAAATGGCATGTTACACAGCTCTGAATATTAAAAAAAGATCTACTCTGCAGCGTCACTGGTTGCAGAAGCAAAACACATGTTGTGCAGCCTACAACAACAAACGTGGCGTGGCCTAACAGCATGTGTGTTTGGGAAAATCCTGTAATGTTTTTCTCTGTATGAAAATGTATTAAGTCCTTAAGTGATGTTTAAAAAAAGTGCAATACATTTGGGTTAAATGAACATATTTGCAGTATAAATGATACATTTTGCAGAAACCTAGAGTAAAGTGCAATTATGTTTTGAAAGTAGGATGTTAATGTATCCAGCAAGGAAATCATTTAGTCCATTGGCTTAAAGTTCACAACAAACTGTGAAGTGAAACAGCATGTGGTAAAGTACATGTTTTGTTTACTGTCTGGGTGCAAATTAACCCTATAGAAAAGATGGAGATGCTGATAATTATCAAAAGGCCTTCCGATGCAAGTGGGAAACAGGATACTTAATAGCTCTGGGTTTGAAAACTAAAGAAAGAATGCCATTTGTGCACTGACTTAAAAGGCCATTCAAGCAACAACAACAAAAAGAGTGTTGTACATTAAATATAAAAGAAAACATTATTTAACCAAAGATACATAATATTTCTTTATTATGTAAGAAAATGTATTATAGTATTAAGTGGAGTTATTTAAAATTACTTTCAATACTTTTGGGTGATTCTTTTGCTATTAAGTGCGGCGCACTGGAAAACCAGGGCCGGACTGGCTACCGGGCAGTTGTGTGTGCTGCCGAGCAGGGGGATGCTTTAGTTGATGGGGACCTGTGTGTGCAAAACAAAAATCGTTTTGCTTTTTTTTTTCAAAGTGCACGCAGGTCCCCATCAACGAAATACGCACAAACCACGGAGAAATCATCCCCCTGCTCGGCAGCACACACAACTGCCTGGTAGCCAGTCCGGCCCTGTGGAAAACCCAGGCTAAAATGAAGGACTAATTTAAATACAATTAATTTCACTGTGAAGTGTGTCGTAGGGAGAGGAGTGTAAGAGAGGGAGCGGGTAAAACAGATAAGAAGGGAAGAGGAGGAGAATGGGAGAAGGAGAGAAAGTGTGGAGAGTGGCTAAGAGGCAGACGAAATAGGAGTAAGCGGGAGCGGGGGAAAATTAGGAAAGGAGTGTAAGAGAGGAGAAAATGTTAAAAGGAAAAAAGTGTGAAGGGGTAAGAGCAGAAAAGAAGGAAGGGATAAGGTGAGATAGGTAAATGAATGTGCTGTAAAGAAGGAACAGAAAGTGTGAGAGAAAGGTCATTGTGGAGTGGATGTGGTGTAAGGGAGAAAGATGATGATTCTATGGTTGGGGATTAAAGTTAAGTATTAATGTTATTTACTTGATATGTACGTACATTTATTATGTGCTTAAGTGGTGTTATTTAAAATCACTTCAATACCTTGGGGGGATTTTTTTTATTTTAAGAGTATGTGTAAATTATTAAGTGGGGTGTGTGTACCGGAAAACTCTGGCTTAAATTATGCACTAGTTTAAAGGCTAATACTGTTTACATAAATAAATGTGAGCACATTTACCCCCAATACATACTAAAAGATCAATTTAAAAAAGCTTGGAGTAAAGCAGAGAGGCCTTGAGTAGGGTTAAGTAGAGTGGAGTAAAGAAGAGTGGGATTGAGCAGAGTGGAGTAAAGCAGAGTGGTGTGAAGTAAAGCAGAGTGGTGTGAAGTAGAGCAGAGTGGCATGGAGTAAAGTAGAGTGGTGTTGAGCGAAATGGCGTGGAGTAAAGCAGAGTGGAGTAAAGTGGAGTTGAGTGGAGTGGAATAAAGCAGAGTGGCTTGGGAGTAGAGCAGAGTGGCACTGGGGTGAGTGGAGTAAAGCAGAGTGAAGTGAAGTAAAGCAGAGTGGAGTAAGCAGAGTGGCATTGAGTGGTGTGGAGTGAATCAGAGTGGTGTGGAGTAAAGCAGAGTGGTGTGGAGCAGAGTGGCATTGAGGAAAGCAAAGTTGCATGGAGTAAAGCAAAGTGGTGTGGAGTAAGGCAGAGTGGCGAGAAGTAAAGCAGAGTGGGTGGAGTAAAGTAGAGTGCAGTGGAGTAAAACAATATGGAGTTGAGCAAAGCTGAGTGGCGTAAAGCAGAGTTGTGCAAAGGAGAATGGCTTAAAGCAGAGTGGCGTAAAGCAGAGTGGTGTAAAGCAGAGTGGCATAAAGCAGAGTGGCGTTGAGCATTTGTAGAGTAGAGTGGAGTGGAGTAAAGCAGAGTTGAGTAACGCAGAGTGGTGTTCAGTGTAGTGGAGTAAAGCAGAGTGGCATGGAGTAAAGGAGAGCAGTTTGGAGTAAAGCAGAGTAGAGCCCAGTGGAATAAAGTAGTGTGGCATAAAGACCAGTGACATGGAGCAAAGCACAGTGGCGTGTAGCAGAGCAGAGTGGCATTGAGCGGATTGGAGTCGAGTAAAGAAGAGTGGCATGGAGTAAAGTATTGCATTGTAATTGCATTTTTATAGCACATTCTATCCCTGACAAGGCATCAAATCGCTTTTTCGGCGAGTAGCACACTTCTCCAGAACCCATAAACGATTAGTGGTGAATTAGTATAGTAAAATATGAAAGTAATTTGAGTGGTGGATATGTTAGTCACTTATTTGGATTGAGAAAGGATAGTGGAGGTATAGAAGAGGAAAAGGGTTTGCATTTATATAGTGCTTGCTATCCATGATGAGGTGTTGAAGCATTTTTTCCATGAGTAGCACGTTACTCCTGAATCCATAAAGCAGAGTGATGTGGAGTAAAGCAGAGTGGAGTAAAGCGGAGTTAACTGGAGTAAAGTAGAGCGGTGTGGAGAAAAGCAAAGTGGAGTGAAATAAAGTTGAGTGGAGTAAAGGAAAGTGGAGTTGAAGCAAAGCAGAGTGCCGTTGATAGGAGTGGAGTAAATTAGAGTTGTGTGGAGTAAAGGGGAGTGGAGTGGAGTAAAGCAGATTTCCGTTGAGTAAAGTGGAGTAAAGCAGAGTAGTGTTGAGCAGAGTGGAGTAAAGCAGAGAGAGTAAAAGAGAGCTGAGTAAAGCAGAGTGCAGTAAAGGAGAGTGGTGTGGAGTAAAGCAGAGTGGAATAGAGTAAAGTAGAGTGGAGTTGTGTAAAGCAGGGCGGCGTTGAACAGAGTGGAGTGGAGTGAAGCGGGGTGGCATGGAGTAATGCAGGGTGGCGTATAGTAAAGCACAGTGGTGTGGAGTAAAGCAGAGTGGTGTGGAGTAAAGCAGAGTGGAGTGGAGTAAAGCGGAGTAGAGTAAAACCGATTAAAGCACAGTAGAGTAAAGAGCAGTAGAGTAAAGTGGAGTGTAGTTAGGCTGAGTGGAGTTGAGTGGATTGGAGTAAGCAGAGTGGAGTTGATAGGATTGGAGTAAGCAGAGTGGAGTTGAGTGGATTAGAGTAAATCAGAGTGTTGAGTGGAGTAAAGCAGAGTGTTGAGTGGAGGAAAGCAGAGTGGCGCTGAGTGGAGTAAAGCAGCGTAGAGTGGAGTAAAGCAGAGTGGTGTGGAGTAAAGCTGAGTGCAGTGTAGTGGAGCAAAGCAGTGTTGTGTTGCGTGGCGCTGCATATAATGGAGTTGCACTGCATATATTGGAGTGGCGTTGCACAGAGTCGAGTGGCGTTGCATAGAGTAGTTTGGTGTTGCATCTGGTGTGGCGATGTATGCGAGAGGGTGGGTGTAAAACAGATGTAAAGAGGAGGAGACTGGGAGAAGGTGAGAAAGTGTGGAGGGAGTGCCTATGAGAGATTAGGAGTAAGTGAGGACGAGTGTGGGGAGAAATTAGGACAGGAGTGAAAGAGAGAAGGATAAAATGTTAAAAGGAAAAAAGTGTGAGAGGGAATAAGAAGAAAAGAAGGCAGGGATCAGGTGAGATAGTTAAAGGAATGTGCTGTAAAGAAGGAACAAAATGCGTGAGAGAAAGGTAATTGTGGAGTGTATGTGGTATAAGAGAGAAAGGCGCCGATTTGAGGTTGGGGATTAAAGTTTAAGTTTTGCTGTGCCCCAAATATACTCTGCAAATATTTTATTCACTTTGTGTGTACGTAAATGTATTATGGATTTAAGTGGAGTTATTTAAAAGTAGGTCAATCAATACATTTGGATGTTTTTTGCATCATAAGAGCATGTGTTACTTATTAAGGGCCGTGGTGTATACAGGAAAACCCCATCTGAAATTAAGCAGTAGTTTATGGTCTAAAATTGTTTATATAAATAAGTGAGCGCACATTTACATCCAGTTTGTTTTACAAAAAAAGATATACAGTGTGGATGGCAAAAAATACATGCAACACAATTTGTATTAGGTATTAAAGTGTAAAAATAATGTAACTGCATATTTATGACACTGCGAAGAAAAGTAATATACTGTACCCTAAATAGTAAGTTTAACACAGATAACCTTTAGTACTGGCTGTTATATAAGACAAACAGCAAATTACAGAGCACGCACCTTATACAGCACGCACAAAACCAACATTGCGCAGAAGAATATATATATCTATCTATATATATATAGATATAGATATCTATCTATCTATCTATCTATCTATCTATCTATCTATCTATCTATCTATATATATATATATATATCTCCACACAAAAGAGTTGTCCCCTCGAAGGAAGCCTGCACACTGGTAGGTATTTTTCAGCGCTTTATTGGTTGCTGGTTAACAGCAAGGTAAAAGGACAGATCATCCAAGTTCAAAAGCCTGTCGCATTTCATGCTGCAATGGCACTTTTTCAAAGGCTGTAAGGGAAATCCAACGCAGAGCACAAGAGCACCTGGTATTTATTATCAACCCCCCCATGTGGGTGTGGGCAGCATCTTGCGCTGTCTGCTGGTATCTGTGGTGTTCTGAAACTCCAGTGAGCTGCTCAGAGTGGTATCAATGTCCCAATATAACACCTCAGTGGGTGGATTGAAAAGTCCCTTCATCCTTCGCTGCACAGTGACCCCACAAACATGCACCTCCAGTCCAGGAAACTGCTGCTGCCCAAGCGGGCAGCACTGGTCCGCTTCGATGCGGCGGGGCTTCCTTCATGGCGGGACGGGCAGTAAACAAATCCACACAAAAGAGTTGTCCCCTCGAAGGAAGCCTGCACACTGGTAGGTATCTTTCAGCGCTTTATTGGTTGCAGGTTAACAGCAAGGTAAAAGGCCAGATCATCCAAGTTCAAAAGTATGTCAACAATTATAAAAAAATTGAGGGTGGGGGCAGAAGTTGTTAAGTGAAGGGAACAGAGCAGGCACCCTCCAAACGCTCTGATGAGCAAAATATTAATGATGTGTGTTAATTAGGAAGCAAAACGTGTGCCTGGAACAGCAGGTAGGAAAATCTGGTTTAAGAAAATAGTGCAGACAGACTTTAAATGAAACTTAATGAGTAACAACATACATAAAAGAGCCAGTCCGCGTAGGAGGTGACAATAGGATATAGGGAGGTGCAAAGGAGAGACTAATAAGCCTATTGACAAATGAAAACCCAACATTTACAAAGGACAGTCACAAATGCCAATACAAAATAGGGGCCGAGAGTGGATGCAGCTTCAAATCTATACCTTAATACAGCATGTCGCAAGCGCTGTCTATGCAAGACCTAAAAACAGTAGACAGATGTACATCAGTCCTTCAGAAGATTATAGAATATGGTCCAACTAACCGCCTGAGATTGGTTCCTGTTTAAATCCGTTCAGTATTTTATGCGAAAATTAAAACACATTTTTGTGACAAATTGTGTGTTGTGGTTGTCAGTCGCTCAATCTGATTGGCTTAGGTGCTTTTTATTCTTATTAGCCGTTTTGTGGTTCACTAATGCTATCGTGAAGAAGTATGCAAATGTTGCTTTCCCTTCCTAACTAGTGATGGGTAAAATGTAAACATTGCCCATTAATTCGTATAAAGTCCTGCAATATCACCCTTACGGAAAGTCAACAACGTTTCGTGATTTGGTTTGGCTGACTGCGGTGAAACTTAAAATTCTCTAGCTCAGCGCCACTTCCTTTGATAGGTGCATATTAGAGGATTTCCTGCAGCTGAATGTCAAACCAGGGAAGGGCATCGTCAAGTGGCAAGGAATCATTTGATGCATATCCAAAAGGTGGTACTCACGGGACAATGGGCAGCAAATTGGTTTTAATCGACCTACCACTACTCAGAGCCGCCCTTAGCTGGGCACAGTAGAGGCTAGGGGCCCGATGTAGGTAAATCCCATTTACCCATTTTGAAATACCGAATCCTACCGATTCGGTATTCAAAAATCGGTAAATGGGATGTAGGTCCCAACATCTGGATTCGTTACCGAATCCTTAACAATTCTTAAATTACCGATTTGGTAAATACCGAATCGGTAATGCCCATTAATTCCTATGGGCTTTGAAGCCCATAGGAATGATTAGGCATTACCGATTCGGTATTTACCAAATCGGTAATTAAAGAATTCACAAGGGTGCAGGGGGTGTCACTTTGACACCCTCTAGCACCCCCAAAACGGCCATGTGTGCAATGTGGCACACAGACATGCCCTAAGGGCACGTCTGTCTGTCACATGGCACATGTGTACATGCACAGATGTGCATGTACACAGGAATCGGTTTTTTACCATGGATTTGTATTCCATGGTAAAATACCGATTCTGTAAGCCATGTGCTGCCGGAACATAGGCTACCTACATTGCATTTTCGGTAATTTTACCGAATCGTTATCATTACCGAATCGGTAAATATTACCGACTCGGTAAATTTACCGATTCGGTAATGATAACGATTCGGTAAAATTACCGAAAATGTGCCCCTACATCTCCATTGCCCTTTACCGATCGGAAACGGCCGAAAATCGGTATTTTCGGCCGATTCCGATCGGTAAAGGGCTACCTACATCGGGCCCTAAAAGTTGTTTCTCATCAGAGACACATGCTGACAATTCCACCCACAATTGCAGCCCCCTAGAGGGTAGAACTTCCGGTGGCAGGGAATTGCAATGCTTTGCTTTCAAACTGCCTCACTTTAATCACAGCCACTGAAGAATTGTAATCTTCATTCTCAGGGGTCTCACTAATACAAAAGAACTTGGCATAGAAGCTGAAATATTAAAAGACATCTTTATTAAACTTAATTAAGTGAGACTACGTCACACAGGAGCCTTTAGCACCTGAATGAGGCAGTCTAAAGAATACAGAACACAGAGGTCTTTTATATGCTTAGGATTACAAACTCAGCATAAAAGAAAGGGGCAGTCCTAGCTTCTGCAAGCATGCAAAATACCTAATATGGACATACAAGATCTGCAAAATATTAGCCAATAGAAAAACATCATGTAACCAGAATGTCCCCCTTACGTTATATTTTTGCCCAACCCATAAGTAAATCAATTACAACACTTATAGGTCAATAAGTAATGGCAGAACATGTCTGTATGCAGTTAGGCCAGATGGTGTCTGAGATTGATTCCAAAGCAAGGACAGAGGGGGGTTTTCTACACGTTGCAGTCCAATGGGCAGAAACACTTCATGAATAGAACAGCCTGTGTAAAGGCAACGCAAATTGATGACAAATGTAAGATGGAGTCAAAATTAAAGAACCTCAGACCCTCCTTTTGCCATTACACAGGCAAATCCTAAAATTATTTTGCAAACATTATGTATTTCAGTAACTATTGACAATGCCAATAAAACAATAAGAATCAGTCTCCAAACACCCATTCTATGCTATCGCATGGGAAATACCCAGAGTCCGTCGAAGCCTCTCTGGCAGACTTCTATTGTCCATCAAAATATGTTTCTGTTGTTTTCTTCCGCATGGGCCTCTTTATTCAGGCCTTTCATGAAAATGATGTTTCTCAGTATCCGTTGGAGTGCCTTCCTGGCAAACACTCACAGCTCACTTGAAAGTCTCAATGTCTCAATGCAGTACACCAATATTTCTTGTGCTGCAGGCACTACAGATAGTGTGCTCTTCATTGATCATGGGCACAGATCATCTCATGCAGACCCAAGTATAATAATCGGGAAAGAGCAACAGACTGTCACTCTCAGCAACACTTTCAGGCTCCAACACTCTCTATTCAGTGTCAGAGGATGCTCGGGCTGCTCTTCCATTTAATCATAGGTACCACAATGTAGTGCCTTTTTCCAATCCTGGATCCTCCGGTGCACTGCACTTCCGTTGGAGCAAAGAAAAGGGGGGGGTGTGGCCAAAACTCAGGCCAAGGGGCTCAAGGGACTGCACACTATCAGAGGTTGCCAGCACATGACAGGTCGCTCTTTTGCACTGAAACTCTGGTTCTGTGGCAAAACCAGCTCCTCCTTCTTTTCTGATGTTCAACGCCTTCTGATGAAGCAAGTACAATACGTTGGAGATATCACTGATGACACGCTGGCGATCGCTGTCTGGGTGCTGAGACTGTTCATCTGTTAGCTGTCACTGATGGGATTGTGGGTGAGTTCCGCAGGTTATTATCACTTAATCCCGCAGAACCTAGTGACGTAGGAAATGGGACACATTTGTTATTTTCCTTCAATTTAGTACAAAACCAGTTTGTTTTTAACAAGAGGATTGCAAGCAGGTGGCCTGCAATCTGCGAGGGAGTGGCCATACGCCATGAGACAATTCTGGTCTAGAACACACTGTCATTCTCATAGAATACAAAGACAAAGGCAATAAGCAAAACAGTGCCTCTAATTTCTTCAATTGGGTTTCCATGTGAGAGCATATCCTCTACCATCTAAGAGTAGATAACTATATGAGAATTGTATCTAAATGGATGTCCTCACACATAGTGACATCGTCTAATGGGGTAAGCACATTTTTTCTCTCAATGATTAAGTCTAGGTGTTCCTAAATTCCTTATCTAGAACATCTCAAAAGAGAAATCACATGATACAGATTATCAGGGACATATAGATACCTCCCTTTTAATAACTGTGCATCAAGTGCACTATGCAATACACAGCCTCTCTTCCGGACCTCCTGGCCATTCTACCCGACACTTACTATGCTCTCCGAGCGGATCGCCCGATCGGTAAGGCCAGGGTGGTGTGGCAATGATTATTCGCTCCACCCTAAAATTCCAGCTTCTTGACCATTCTCCCATACCCAATGTGGACTACCTGGTGGCCCGATCCCTTAACCTTCCTGATCCTCTTACCATTGTCCTGATGTATCGCCCTCCCCAACCCATGCCCCTATTTGTAGCCACCTTGCAGGATCTTCTGGCCACTCTGGCGGTTAATAACTCATCGGTCATCCTACTCGGAGACTTCAACTACTGGCCTGATGACCCAAGGGAAAACTCCACCTCTAAAGATTTTTCTGCCACCCTTCAGAGCTTAAATTTCACGTCTCTCATTACAGCCCCTACTCATGTTAAGGGCCACACTCTTGACCAAATCTGGTCACTGCGCCGTGCTGTCTCTTCCCCACTCATCTCCCCGTGTATTTGGTCCGACCATTTTATTATCTCGTTTCGTATCTTTTCTGCTTCTCCCGTTAAACCCCCCTTATCTAAGAACATGTTAGCCCGGAGTTGGAATCAAACGGACCTCACCCTTCTTTCGTCTTCCCTGACCTCCTCAGTGCCTGACCTTATCGGCCTCTCTCTTGATTCACAGGCTAATGCCATCAGCACTTGGCTCTCCTCCTCCTGTGATCAGGTCGCCCCACTCAAGAAGGTCAAATCTGTTCGCCCGCACGATGCACACAAATGGTTCACTGGGGAGCTTAAAGCTCTTAAACTCAATCTCCGGCGCTCGGAACGCCATTGGAGACGTAACTACTGCCCTATTCTTCGGGCCAAATACAAACTTCTTCTTAATAATTACAAAAAAGCGATTTTGACGGCCAAAACCAAGTACTTCACGGAGAGAGTCGCTCTCTCTGCAAACAAACCCCGAGAAATCTTTTCCCTTGTCCAGCAACTTGCCACCTCTGATCGCGCAAGCACCAGTCCTGCCCCTACCCAGTCCCTTTGTTCCTTACTCAATGAGTACTTCATTGACAAGATCACTAATATTAAAGCCAACATTCCCGTGGTGCCCCAACCCCGCGTTCTTCTTCCCCTTCCTCCGCCCCTCTCCTCATTGGATCACTTTTCTCCTATTTCCATCGACAACTTTTTCAACCTGCTCTCTAAAGTCAAGCCCGGCTCGCCGGCTGACTGTGCCCCGGCACGGATTCTTAAAGTTCTTTTCACCAGCTGTCCTACCCCCCCCCCCCCTTGCCCTGCTTAACACTTCTTTGGCTCTGGGCTCTGTTCCTATCTCATTTAAAACCGCTATTGTCCTCCCTATTCTTAAAAAACCTGGACTCGATCCTTCCCTCCCTTCTAATTTCAGGCCTATCTCTCTTCTTCCTTACTTGGGGAAGATTCTTGAAAGCTATGTAACATCTTGCCTGTCTGCATATGTTGAGGAAAATTGTCTCCTGGCCCCTTATCAGTCGGGCTTTCGACCAGGACACTCTACGGAGACTGTGATCACGGCCGTTCTGGACGAACTTAAGGGGAAAGCAGACACCAATCTTCCCCAAGCCCTGGTGCTCCTTGACTTGTCAGCCGCATTTGACACGGTCGACCATGCCATCCTTCTCGACCGTGTCAGCGCAGCGGGCATCAGGGGCACAGCCCTCTCCTGGCTAGCGTCCTTCCTCCATGGCAGGTCTCAAGCAGTCCATCTTTCGGGTTTTTCTGCTCCCCCACGCTCAGTTGTGTGTGGGGTGCCCCAAGGTTCTTCTCTTTCCCCTCTTCTTTTCAATCTCTACATCTACCCCCTTATTCTTTCTCTCCGCCAGCAGGGGGTCTCCGTGTACAACTACGCGGATGACCTCCAGCTCGTTTTTGACCTTTCTACTTCCTCGGACTCCCCTATTTTTCTCAGTTCTACTCTAGTTTTTATTTCTGAATGGATGAGCGCTAACCATCTAAAGCTCAATCCGGATAAGACGGAGCTCGTCCTTACTGGTGGTCCCTCCAATCCCTGGTCCCCGATCTATTGGCCCCTTTCCTTTGGTCCCCCTCCCCTACCGGCTTCCTCCGTCCGAACCTTGGGCATCAAGGTCAGCCATGACCTTACCATGCACGCCCAAGTCAGCTCCGTCGTATCCTCCTGCTTTCTATTTCTCCGCCTCATCCGGAAAATCTCCCGGTATTTCTCCACAGATGCCCTCAAATCCATAGTCATGGCCCTTATCACCTCTCGCCTTGACTATGGGAATGGCCTCTACGTGGCTATACCGGCCTACAAAACTCGACGTCTACAGGCCATTCAAAATCAGGCGGCCCGTCTGATTCTCCGCCTTCCCAAATTCTCTCACATCACGCCCGCATTCAAGTCCCTCCACTGGCTCCCAGTGCACCTCAGATCCTTCTTTAAATTGGCTTGCTTGGCCTTCCGGGCCTATACTCACTCAGCCCCTCTCTTCATTATCTCTCTGATCACTCCTTACACCCCGACCCGCACTCTCCGTTCCTCCTCTCTTTCCCTTCTCCAAGTCCCCCGCTTTCGTAAATCCAGAACTGGGGGCACCCGCTTCTCGGTTCTTGCTCCCCAGTTCTGGAACAGTCTTCCTCTCTCTATTCGCTCTATCCCTATCTACACTTCCTTCCGTAAAGCCCTGAAAACGTTTTTGTTCACTCAGGCATTCCCTTGTTAGTCCCTCAGGTTTCTATGTAGAGTCTGGCTCAGCCCTGAGCGCCAGGAAGCCGCTTGGCCACAGTGCGCTTTAGCAAGTTCCTTTTTCATTCATTCATTCATTCATTCATTCATTCATTCATTCAATGATCAAAAATGTGGAAACTTGTCTTATAATAGCATTGAGTCAGTTAACCAGTCCATCATTACCATGACGGTCAGACTGGAAAACATCGAGGTAGGCCTAAAGAAAATTCTTAAAAACCAGTCTAGTTATACAAAAGGGATTTATACATAATATGGGGTTCCTAGTACATTACTGCAATCTGGAAGTGTGAACCTAATACAATAATAACAATAAAAGAAGGCTAACTGGTGAAAGGAATATGGAAAAGGGAAAATGAGACTAGGACACAGTTAAAATCCCCAATTACTAGGCACGATGCAACATCAATCAGGGGAGAAATGGCAAAAGAAAAATCTATTGGAAGAACAAGAAATTACTCAGGTGATAGTCAAGTTTGTGACACAATACCAAGAGTATGGGTGGTACACAAAAAGTCAAAATAGTACACAAATTTAAACTCTACCGCTGGCCGCTACACCATATACGGTAATCTCAGCTAATGTTCCAATTCCTTTTTCAGGGAAAAAAAAAGAAAAGTTCAGGTCACCTTTAGCTAGAGCCACAACCCAAAACAGAATATTCAGGCCTGCTTAATTTGTCAGGCTTAAAATCCTCACCCTCCTTTTGACAGCAGATCACCAGTTAGTGGAGATTTGGCTGTCAAATACAACTAACTGTGTCGCTGCTGACACACAGGACCAGCAGGAACAATTCATAAAAGGATAAAATGCAAAAATATGTAAAACACTGCACATACAGAAAATATCAACTGTTACCAACCATCTTTTGAAAACATGCTAAACCACCCCAATTTCGACGTCCCAAAAACTCTTTCACAGACACTCTGCGTGTCCCGTGCGCCAACACCCTTTGAGGCCCTGCTTTTCCAAGCAATCATTTCTCCATCTGTTTACACTTACTCCTAACTCCCACCTTACTGACCTCAAGGTCAAAATCTGCCTTGCGGGCTCCTCAGCCCTCTATCTCTTCCTCACTCTTAAGGCTGAAAAAAGACAAAAAACCTTCCCAACTCTTTCTAACCTGCAATAACCAACACATGATATATATATTACTCCTGTTAGGGGCTACAATTTATTTCTATATTTAGATTATTAAAACAGTTACTGTGACTAATTCGCAAAACATAATAACACACATACCAGTTTTTAGAACAAATGCTTGTTTGCAATGGTACTCATTTCATCAACCTTAAATGGATGAAGGTCTGAGTTAGGTCCAGCAAAAGTTAAAACCTTCCACCCTGATATTAAACCCAAACCTCTGCACTAGGCACATTGGCTCACTGAGCCATTTAAAAGCAAACCCAAATGGGAACAGCCTGCAAATTTGTATTATACCTAAATGTATGCATTTACTGAAGCCTAAAGCACTTTTAAGCTATTATAAATGGCAAAAATACCCAAATTCGACTATGATATTTGGGGCACTTAAAAATAAAAATCCTACAATTGCATTACTTATTAATCATCCTCAGAATGTTCTTTACAAATTGCAGTGATTGGACATTAGACATATCTCATGCAAATAATGAGAAAAATTAGTTTTTCACGCCTGCGTCAAGTGAAATTCTATATGCTAATGTCCTCATTATGCAGTATACCATAACTTAAATTAAATTATAATGCTAGGAGGTCACAGTATAAGTATTAAGCTTCATGAATAGTAAAAAACAAATTTTGTAGCACTTATTTTTATAACCCAATCATTTTTGATAATTCCACATATTAAGGCTCTGTAATTCCTCGAACAAGGTGGCCTGGCCTCCCCAGGTCATGTACACATTAACCAGTTTTAAACTGTAAGAAACTAACTTCTTCACCCGAAACTGACCTCGCAAAACCAATTTCCCTGATTGATCTTTATCTGAGATTGCCAATCAATTGTCAAGACATCGTTAACTTTTTAGTTTCCTTGGACTTGCCTTATCTTGTTTCAGCATCTGTTACCGTTTCTTTCTTGTTAAATGTTTCTTCATTACATGGGCTAATTATTATTTAGCAACTGAGCCAAGAATACACTTACAGAAATGCCTAAAGAGTGGAAAACCCTTAATTGAAATGTCTTCCTATAATACAAATTAATGAACCTTAGTTTTGAAACCTTTTTAAAACAACATTCTGAAATGCAAAGTTTCACCCGTGCAACTGAGGGGAAAGTCCTGGTTGAATAAATATTCCTGTTTATGTAGCTTGTCTCTAAGTGTCTGTAACATGAGCAGCTGGCAGTCTTTTTAAAACTAAAACATATCAATGCGTGTTCTATAATATTTTGAGTTCAGCAGGAATTTACTTCAGCTGATCTGTTTGCCTGTTAATATCTAATACAATATATCTAAGGAAAATGCTGTAAGTTTATTTATTTTTTGCAAAACACCCAATTTCGTTTTTGGTGCCTTTTTTATTCCTAGTGAATGTGAATTTACATTTTAGTTTTTAAGCATTTAGACATTTTTGCTTAATAGACTGAAAACATCAAAAAGAAACACAAACACACATTTGAGCTCATTTCAGACATAAACAGAAAGGGGTCAAACACTCAGGACACACAATATGGCGCGCTTTAGCCATGCATTTCATAAATAGCGCCAACGCTATTCACTTACTTAAACCAAACCATTTGTAAATACTAGTTGTAAGTCATATTTACAAGAAAAGCTTCTCAATAGTGTTCCAAAAGACTGCAAAAACCGCACAACAGACTGATGTATGTCCAAGAAGCGAAAATACACTCAATTCACTAGCTTTGACTAGCAGAACACCAAAAATCGCTCTGCATATCTTCATACATACAATTGCACAGAACAAAGGATCCTTGTTTTGTATTATGTCATATTTTAATTCCCTGGGGATACAAAATCACCAAGGAAGAAATATGTTTGTATACTTAAACGTATTTAAGTATTCCTTCTAGGAGAGCCGGCTAATTAATTTCACATCACACTATGGTACCGCCAAGAAAAAGCAACACATTTTTCCATGTGAGCCTATACAAATTGCAATTTGCCTATCCAAAATCCAAAACATATCTAAAGTTGGCCAACACAAATTCCAAAATTCCAAAGTTACAGTCCTAAATTTTCTAAGACCAGGCATCTTATAGCTCATTAATCTAGCTTCAAACTTCAAGGGGTTATCAAAAACGATATACTCGCAAATATATAAGCCCCTCGGCTTTGGTGATTGCAATAACCAAATCAAAACCAAGAAACCAAACAAAGTCGTGGGAGCGACCCACTTGTACTTCTTATTCTTACTAATCAAAAGGTTATCCAAATTCTAACTGTCAAGTTCTACATGACCTAACGGTCTTTTTTAGAATACTCATGCCAAAAAGGTTCTCAGTCAGGAGTGACATCATGTGGAGGATCAAAATCAGGAAGAGCAGAAATATACTGGGCTGCAGAGACGAAGAATCTCCAGAATCCCTGTGCACAGAGTACCTCCTTAGTAGAATCCTGTTCTGTCCTCCTCAGTAGATTTCAGTCTTCTGACAAGATCACTCCCACAGAAAGTCACTTCTCTGATGAAGCTCGCGTTGGCCGCGCCATCTGAAGAACTGTAATCTTCATTCTCAGGGGTCTCACTAATACAAAAGAACTTGGCACAGAAGCTGAAATATTAAAAGACATCTTTATTAAACTTAATTAAGTGAGACTACGTCACACAGGAGCCTTTAGCACCTGAATGAGGCAGTCTAAAGAATACAGAACACAGAGGTCTTTTATATGCTTAGGATTACAAACTCAGCATAAAAGAAAGGGGCAGTCCTAGCTTCTGCAAGCATGCAAAATACCTAATATGGACATACAAGACCTGCAAAATATTAGCCAATAGAAAAACATCATGTAACCAGAATGTCCCCCTTACGTTATATTTCTGCCCAACCCATAAGTAAATCAAATACAGCACTTATAGGTCAATCAGTAATGGCAGAACATGTCTGTATGCAGTTAGGCCAGATGGTGTCTGAAATTGATTTCAAAGCAAGGACAGAGGGGGGTTTTCTACACGTTGCAGTCCAAAGGGCAGAAACACTTCATGAATAGAACAGCCTGTGCAAAGGCAACGCAAATTGATGACAAATGTAAGATGGAGTCAAAATTAAAGAACCTCACCACCCTTGGTCCCGAGTGTCAGCTGAAATATTTAACTGCTGCTGCGCAAGGTGGCCAAGGATGCTACTTCTCCAGTGGCGGCTGGTGACTTTTGAAAGTGGTGATGTGTGTAAAATTTCTGGATGTGTACCTTGTGGCCAGTGAGGCAGCGAGCAAGCCCGACTGTCATAAGGGGAGCTCAGGGATTGAATGACAAAGTACTTTGACCACCTGACAGGCACTGTGACAAAATTCGCACTGCCTTCCGCCTTTGCTCCAGACCTCAAATGGTGCCCAGATTGGACCTACCACACAGGCGGAGGCTGAAAGCAAATATTAGTCAGAGAAAATAAAATGATGAACTAAGGTTGGGCCATAAACTAAGCAATTAAAATACGTCTTTGTTTCACGCAGATGAAAATCAAACTTTAATGTTCTCAAAACGCAAACATCTATTTGGGTAAATAGAAGCTACTTAGTGAGCTGAAATTACCGCAGCTATAAACATTTGGCCAATAAGTCCTGGTAGGCACTATCCCTGGCATACACACATATTTCTTCATTGAAAGGACCTCCCGCTGCAGGGATCCGTGTGGAATCTGAAGCGCCTAGTTTTGAAAGTCGATGAGGCAGATCGGTGGATTAATGCACCTGCTCTTGAGAGCTGTAAGCAATCTGCCAATATTATTATTGCACTGTACTTCAGAAGCGTGGAGGAGAAGCATGTTGCGCTCCTTGTCACTGACGGCAGCTCTTGGTGTTCCTAAAAGGCAGCCCATGTTTCCCTTCGTGCCTTTTTTTTAACAAAGCCTTCACACATTTTCTGTGATGATATTTTGGACAGAAAATATAAATTTGGATAGGATTGGAAGGCCTCTCCGTAAACATGCAGCAGGTGTCCAATATTATATTTTAAAGTTGTTTCTCAAAAAGTTTCAGCTGCCATTTTCAGATAAATTCCTGATATTAAGGATAAACTGCAGCTCACTCCTAGAAAGAGGTCACCATGGGAAACAGTTGCAGTTCTGTTCCTCTTCTTGTGAAACTCACTGGCTAAGCACACATTGTACAGGAAAGGTAGTGCTTGATTTCCAAAAATATTCAATATATTAGAAACTTGTAAACGAAAAGAAAGGGTTTTGTTATACTAACCACACTGAATGGCTGAACATTATTTTATATTAACGTTTTATTAGGTATTAGTTTTCAGTCTGTATGTATGCCCTTAGGCATTTAATAAGGAAACGATTAAAGTAGTAAAAGGCGATTAGCCCAGGACCATCCAGTTTGATGAGCAAGAGTAGCCGTGATGAGCGCTAATGTTTTCTAGTGCTATGAGTAGCAATAACCACTTTGACAAAAATTCTGCCAAGTAATAATGTGACTTATCAGATCCACCTCCTGACCATGAAATGTAAGGTGAAAGCTCTGTGGACATCTGTCTAACTGGGTTGAGAGACTTAAAGGTTTTCACTCAGAAAATATAATCACAGAAAATGTGTTAAGGATTTGTCAAAAATAGGCACAAAAGGAAACGGCTGCCTTTTAGGAACACAGAGAGCTGCCGTCAGCGACTCAGATGAAACGTAGACACAGTGCTAGGCCCATGATGTTTCCTCTCACGCAGCAGTAACGTGCTGCTGGTTTTCCACCACACTAAACTCACACACCTGCCACCACGAGTGATTTACTGTCCGCCAGCGCCAAAACACAATAAAATAAGTTTTTGGTGTAAGAAGGTCCCTTACCAAAGAGGCCAACAGCAGCAGATGGTCGGCTGCTAAGTTTTTTAAAAATGATGACTGCTGACTTCGAGTGAGCTGCCTTCTGGCATGCATGGTTGTGAGCAGCTCGGCCCTCCAGTCCCAGGCCTTCGAACCCCACGTGACGCATTGCCTGAGCCAATCTAAACGCCGCTCCTTTGCTGTTTATGTTAGGAAACAGCATGAGAGCAGCGCAATGATTGGCCTGGTCAGGTGCTGCCAACGCTCCTTAAGAGACTTGAGGGCTGTGGCAGCAATCCCCCAAGCTCCCACATTGCACAGGTAGGAGAGGTTTTGAGTGTGCATGTGGGGTTGGTCACAGTAAGGCACCTGTCCAACCTGACATTGGCACTTCACCCCAGGCCCACCTGACCCTGGCTGTGTCAATCATTTAATTAAGCTGCAACCCCCACCCTCGTCTGCCTCCATGACTCATGCAAAAAGGCATACGCTTCCTGCCGAAGTGAAAGCTGTACACTGCAGCTAGGGAAAAATGATCAGTGAATCAAAATATTTAATGTTGGACCTTCCCAGACGACTGGAAGCGGGCAGATATTAAACCCCTCCTCAAGAAACCAACAGCCGCCCCAACAGACCTGAAAAACTACCGGCCCATCTCTCTCCTCCCCTTTGCGGCCCAACTGAAAGCCATCATCGAAGAAAACTCCATCCTGGATGCCTCCCAGTCTAGATTCCACAGCAACCATAGCACCAAGACCACCCTCCTCGCGACATCCGCATGCTACTCAACCAGGGACATACTGCGGCCCTCATCCTTCTGGACAAATCTGCAGCCTTTGACACCATTTCACATCGCACACTCGCAGCCAGACTTCACAACGTGGGGAGACAAGGAACCGGACTCGACTGGATCCAATCCTTTCTCTCTGGCCGAACCTAAAGGATCAGACTCCCTCCCTTTCTCTCCACACCCACCAATAGCAACTGTGGAGTACCCCAAGAATCATCGCTCAGAGGAGGAGCCAAGATGGCGATCGGAACGGTCGCATAACCGCCTCGCCCCGTGATCTCTTCTGGTTTGCTGGGACGGTGTTTTGCGGAGATCCCACCGGCTTTTCCTGACTGGTGTGGACCCACTGTGTTCTGCTGTTTTTTGGCTCTGGCGGGGTTGGGAAGCTCGACTCTTCATAAAAGTGGACAGGGGTGATCGTGCCCGGATGCCTGTGGGACCCTTTTTACATGGCATCTCCGGGCCTCGTTATTCTGGATGGTTCCTGTTTACATCCCGGTGTAGGCTTTTCTTGACTCTCCTTTTCGACCTCGATTAGTGCATTATTGTTGCGGGGGGGTAGTGTTTTATGTCTCGGTCGCTGGCTCCTCTCCTCTCTCTTTCTTCCTTATCCTCTGTTTCCTTTTCCTATTCCCCTCTCTTTCTTCGTTATAATTCCCTTTCTCTTTTTCTATATTTCGGGTGACTCTGGGCGACAGGCACGCTGTTTAGTGGGGTAGGCCGTAGCCATTACAGTGATGTAGGGTGGGGGGGGTGTTTGTTATTTTAGTTTGTTTTATTCTATGGTCCCTTTATTGCCTTTTTCTAGGGGGTGGGCTATGTCCCTTGGTGTTTACTCCTCTGTTTCGCTAGCGTCTGCACTTTCTCCTTTTTCGGGGCGGGTGGGCTGTACGTGTGGCGTCCACTTTATTTGTTTGCTGGTATTCTTCCTCTATTCTGCACCTGGTATGGGCGTGTGAGGTCTTTGGGCTTTGCCCTACTGTGGTCGTCTGCTTGCGTGGGGGGCTATTTCCCTCCCGCCCCCGCCCCCCTTCTTTTCTGTATATGTTGCATGACGCGCTGTTAGATATGGTTGCTGCCTCCTTTATATACTGTAAAATGAAACCTCTTTTATCCTGGCGCTGGCGATGTAACGACTTTATTTGCATCCATCCTGTATTCTCCCTATCGTATACATTGCTTTGTTATTTTGATTCTCCTGACTTTGCGGCCGGCCCCTGTGGTTGTAGGCCAGCGCTTGTACTTATACGTGTCTTTCAATAAAGGTTTTTAAAAAAAAATTAAAAAAAAAAAAAAAAAAAAAGAATCATCGCTCAGCCCCACGCTCTTCAACATCTACATGGCCTCTCTCGCCGCCATCGTCAGACAGCATGGGCTAAGCATTGTATCCTACGCCGATGACACCCAGCTCATCCTCTCACTCATGAAGAAGCCCGAAGACACCAGACATCCTCGGACCTTGCACCTCCTCCTGGGACAACACCTGGTGGCCCTCCACCTTTGGGAACCCACCCATCCCTACAGACCACACACAAAACCTCAGTATCATCCTCGACTCCTCCCTCTCCATGACCCGCCAGATCAATGCTGTCGTCCCCACCAGTTTCAACTGCCTATGCATCCTCCGCAAAATTTTCAAATGGATCCCCGCCGACTGCAGAAGAACCGTCACCCACGCACTCATAACCATCAGACTGGACAACGGCAACACCCTATGCACCACTTTAACATAACCCTTCTTCACAAACTCCAAACCATCCAGAACGCCAGACTCTTCCTCGGGACACCGTGTCACAAACATATGACCCAACACCTAAAAGACATCCACTGGCTCCCCTTCGAGAAGAGGTTCACATTCAAACTTCTCACCCACGCCTACAAATCCCTCAACAACATCAGACCCAAATACCTCAACAAGAGAGTATCCACATACCCAAGAGGAACCTTGCGGGGGACCTCGTCCTGGCAGAGGTCCCCCGCATCCGCAGAAACAGAACAGGTGGGAGAGCTTTCACCTACATCACAGCCAAGACCTGGAACAAGCTCCCTGTGAACATCAGATGCTCCCCGACCCTGCACACATTCAGGAAGGACGTTAAGACCTGGCTTTTCGACTGATCCGGTGCTGCCCCCCACTTCTCCCCCCCAGCGCTTTGAGACCCTCACGGGTGAGAAGCGCGCTCTATAAACCCCTGATTCATTGACCGATTGATTGATTGGGGCAACAAAACATACAAGGGTGCAGCACCCACACACCCTAATAAGGAAACCACAGCTGTGCTTCTTCCATTTTTTCTAAACTCCAGAATCTTGCAGAGTTAAAAAACGTATATGTTTGAAGTTGCTGCACAAAATTCTTTGCATCTTTGCCCGCCCCTACTTTAAGATTAGGGCTATCTGGCCTGCGCTTCAACAATCCTAATTGCTAGGCTCCCGAACATCACACAGGTTGAGCAGTCCGTCTAACTGCGGACTCTCTCCCACCATTCTTATCCAAAATGGGCAGTTGAGGACAAGGAAGTAGGCAGAAAATTGAAGTACCCGCACTTTGAACTAAAGCAGTGATGGAACAAAGAAAGCAAAACAAATGAGTGTGACCCTCCCTATAATAGTTCCCTTGTCTCTTCAATTCACATGTCTATTTATGTATCAACCATTTCACCTTTACATGCTGTCAGCCATTCATTCTTTCATCCATCATTCAGTCTTTCACTATTCCATCCATCCACCCGTTCACCCATCCTTTCACCCATCCACCCTCTTGCCCATTCTTTTACCCATCCATTCTTTTATCTATTCACTCACCCACGCACTCTTTCATCCACCCACACATATTTTCATCCATTCACCCTTTCACCCATCCTTTCACCCATGCATCCTTTCATCCATTCACCCACCCATGCATCCTTTCTAACCCTGGGCGTAGTGTGCGGAGTGGGGCTCCGCGGAGCTACGCGAAGTGGGCACACAACTACGCCCACCCGCGCACTCCGCGTAGCCCCACTCCGCGCCGCCCGCCTCCCTCCCGCCCTCCCTAAATACATAAATAAAAGTATAAAAAGCATTTAAAAACACTTACCTTGTCTGCCGCGTCCCCGGGGCTCCCTCTCGCCGTCCCGCGATTCGCGCCGCCACCGATTCGGATCCTAATGCGCATGCGCAGCCGCCCGCGCATGCGCATTCCTCATGAGAAATGCGCATGCGCGGCCGCCCGCGCATGCGCATTAGGATCCGAAATGGCGGCGCGAATCGCGGGACGGCGAGAGGGAGCCCCGGGGACGCGGCAGACAAGGTAAGTGTTTTTTAAAGCTTTTTATACTGTTTATTTATGTATTTAGGGAGGGCGGGAGGGAGGCGGGTGGCGGCCGGCTACGCACCATCTGCGGAGCGCGCGTAGTGCCGCCTGGCTACGCCCGCTACGCAAAATGCGTAGGAGACGGCACTCCGTGCACTCCGTGCACGGAGCGTAGCTGGCCGCCCAGGGTTAATCCTTTCACCCATTCACACATGTATCCTTTCACCTATTCATCTACACATCCTTTCACCCATTATTTCACCAATGCAGCCATTCATCCATCAACCCGTTCATCCATCCTTTCACTCCCCCACACACTCCTTAACCCATCCACCCATCTTTTCACCCATCCATGCATCCTTTCACCTAAATACCCTTTAACCAATCTTTTCACCCATCCTCCTCTTCACCTACTCTTTCACTCACAGACCTAACTTTTCACCCAACCTTTGACTCACCCATACATCCTTTCACTCAACGTTTCAATGCATACTTTAAACCCTCTACCCTTTCACCCATGCATGCATTATATCACCTATCCTTTCTCCCACTTACACAGATGTTCACCCATCCACCCTTTCCCCCATTCCTTCATCCATCCACTCTTTCAACCACCCATTCCTCCTCTTACCCATCCACCCTTTTATCCATCCTTTCAATCACCCACACAACCTTTCACCCATACATTATTTGACCCATGCTTTCACCCCTATATGCATCCATTCACCTATTCTTTCTTCTACCCACGTCTACCCTTTCACCCACCCATGCACTCTTTTATCCACCCACTGCTGGGTACCCCTGCAGCCTCAGCAGCACAGGGGGGCCACAACCCCTTAGAAATGCCCAAACCCTTCAGAGCGACCCATTTCATCCAAGGCCAGTGAATATCAGCGAAATATGGAAAACTCAGGGTCCCCTCTTGATTTCTGTAGTGGGGACATCATTTGAGCGCAAGTTTCCAGCTAGAAATATGGCCTATGAGGGTACATATGGCTAGAGTATGCAACATCTTTTCTGAATGCACCGATGGATTTCAAAATGACATTGATGAAGATATAACTGATGATGTGGGACCCATAAAACCTGCATATACAGCAAGCTGAGCCCAGTGGTTTTCAGAAAAGAAAACGTGGTCTGCTGTGCGTCCCTCCTAGCTTACGAACGCTTTGTTGCACACTCCAATATGGTGCTGCATTCAGCATTTCTCTCTCTGGTTCTGCACTCTGAGCAAGATTCCTACTGCCAGATTAAGCTGCTCTCTTAATTTCTGCACCTTTGTTTTCCTGGCGGTGGCTGGATACATTTTTTTTTGTCACACTAAGGAGGAGTGGAGCACAATGTCTCACATCCCAGCTTTTAGTTTGCTCAGATGCATTATGGTAAATTCAGTGCATGGTAACACTTACTTCAATAAAAGCCTTTAGTGTTCACCCTTGTTGGTGCAGCAGTGTGTAGCTCTCGACACGTGTTTCAGGATTGTTGTCCTTTTTTAAAAAAAAGAGTTTTATATGGCACGAACTAGACCCGAGAATATCATAGCACTTTACATGAGCACCAGTTTATTTACAGGTGGACACATTTATTTTTGTTAGGCATTGGGAGATTCAGTGATTTGCCCAGAATCACAGGATGTTGAGCGTCGTTGTCGAGACTCAAACCTGGTTCCCCAGCTTCGAGGTCGACCGCTCTAGCCGTAAGGCTACATCCCCTCCCCAAGCTTCTTCAGTAGAGAGCAACAAGTTGTTTTAGAAGCGCTGGAAATGCTGTTCACAGTCTTCTTAGGTCTCTGTAGCCCTCACTGAGCACCGGTTATCGGGCCATTGTGTGGAATTCCTTAAAGAAGCTAATAAAAACATTAGTTTTTATTAAGAGTTTTATCGGATGGACACTCTCTATGGGGTGCTCTGATCTTTTATCACATTCTTACACCTATTTATCCATGTTCTGATACAGGGCGGGATACCAGTTCCATTCTGTGATAGAGACTGACATTCACAGGCCAAATTTTAGGATTTTAGGTGTTACGGAACTTTGCTCATATATGTAGCATTATCACTGAGACCCCATTCCTGGGGCCCTTTATCATGGTTGAAGAGGCCGGGGAGACGGTGTTGTTGCATGTGCTGAAATTGTTCACCGGATCATAGTCCAAATACAATACTTTCAGCAGGGTGTTGTCTTTTGAATTTTTAGGAGATATACCGCTGGCATCAGAAACAACCGCATTTAGGTTGTTTGTGTGACTGGCTTGTCCCACCTAGAAACAGTAACAGATTCAGTAGAAATTATAGTGATTCTTGGGATAGTCCAAACCTTTTTAGAGCTGGTTTTATTCTGGTTAAATCTTGTTTTAAATGTGATTATTATTGCACCTTGCATTTTAGCGAAGCTGGTCCCTACCAGAGTCACTTTTTGTGCTTTTTGCTCTTTTCATTTGAATGATCATGATATGTGTTACTTTTGTATCATGCTTTTTATTATTGTGATGGTTTTTAATAACCTGAAACAATTAAAAAAATTCTATCTATCTATCTATCTATCTATCTATCTATCTATCTATCTATCTATCTATCTATCTATCTATCTATCTATCTATCTA